>NW_025333857.1:38592500-39192500 GCF_019186645.2 Phyllostomus hastatus | reverse complement strand
AAACTCTTAGGCCTGAGATGGAGCCATTCCTACCAGGGGTTCCATGTCAACAAACCAAAACTAAGATAACTTTTCCATCTCTATAATGCTCTGCTTGGCATGAAATAGGATATCCCCTCAACCAACCCCAAATGCCATGTCAGTTCCGGGCTCTATACTTACTTCCTAGTTCCTTATTCACTTTATATTTTCTTTTCCTTAGTGTTTATCCTATGAAAGCTTCTTGGTTTCTGTTCCTTTTTGCAGTTCTCTGGACCCTTGCGAAGTGAGACTTCTGGCATTATGAAGTGTTAAACTTTGTTTTTATCAACTAAATTGTCTCATAACTTAATAATTTTAACAGATGATTATGTCGTTATCTTATAAACACATCAAAAGCTCTCAGAGCCTATCAGAGATCATCAGTTCTTGATGATCTTTCTAAACTCCTGTCTTTGTGGTCACCATTTATGCTTCTTACTCCCTGGTTCATGCTCTTTCAAACTCTGGATTTCTGTTCCTTCTTCCTGGAATGCCTGTTTGCCCTTCAAACTACTGTTCAAAAGTCTCCTTTAATATGGTGTCCCTGACTCCTTCAGGTGACATCAGACACTTTTCCAATATGTTCCCATATTACCTTACCTTGGCTCTATTTTAGTATTTCACATACTATAGTTTTTTAAATTTCTTTTTATTAAATTTATTGGGGTGACATTGGTTAATAAGACTATACAGGCTGTTTAAGTGTACATTTCTATGATAAATTATATTCATGTTGCATTGTGTGCCTACCACCCAGAGTCATATAGTGTGTTCTAATTAATCAGTGCTGCTCTTTTGTACAACTTTAAACTCTTTGAGGATACATATTGTGTCTTGTTCAATTTATTCTCATAGCACCTCACCAAGGAGATGTTTGATACACGCCTGTTAACCAAAAGAGGAAATATTTGAAATGCTATGTTCTTCCAAAATTAAGACTTTCTCTGAAAAAGTTATAGAATGATCAGTCTCTTAGTTTCATATTCTTTAATTACTTGAACCATTCACATATTTTTCTAAGAACTCTCAAACCCATTGGCTGACTATTGTCTATGCATCAACTGCTTAGCTTTTCTGAGCTGTTTGTGCAAAGGCCTTCATGCTTTCTAGAGAGTCCTGAAGCAGGAAGGCAGAGAAATGCCTAGCCAAATGCTTGAGGGGAGTGAATAAGTACATGCTCCAAGATCAGAGTCAGAAACCATGTGCAGCAGAGTGACACAAAACATTTTCTACAGCATCCATTTCTAGTGTGTTAGAGGTTTCATCAAGAAGGAATGCCAAATTTTATCATGTTTTTCTCACATTTTTAGAATTCATTAATATAATTTGCATTAATTGATGGGCTAATGTTAAACAAACCTCTCAATGCTGGGATAAAACCAAGTCATAATGTATTCATGTATTTATACATTGCTGTATTCAATGTACTAATCTTATGTTTAGAATTTATACAATCTCTGCAACTAAATTCAGGAGTAATGTTTCCCCTTGCTTATAATATTGTTATCAGGTTATGATGTCAATGTTATGTTAGCCTCATGAAATGAATTGTGAATTGTTCTATTTTTCTTTTGACTCTCTGAAAGAAATTCTAGAAGAATGGGATTATTCAATTTTTTAAACACTTGGTTGAATTTACCAGTAAAACTCTTAGACCTAAAGTTCTCCGTAAGAAGACTAAAAATACTATTTTTTTTCAAACGGATATAAGAGTAACCTAGTTTTTACTTCTTCTTGATCCAGTTATGGCAAACTATATTTTTATGGGAACTCATCCATTTCATTTCTCTTATATCTACTAGTTACTGAGAGAATTATGTTATAATCTCCCATTATGATCGTAGGTTGGTGTATTTTTCATGTAACTCTGACAGTTTTTACTATGTATATTTTTGAGACTATTAGGTATATTAGAAATATATAAATTTAAAATTTTCATATCTTCTTGGAAAATTTAAAATTTTATTTTATGAGATAATCTTCTTTATTTCTAGTAGATTTTTCCTTTCAGATTTTTTGTCTGATATAAACATAACCACAATAGCATCTGTCTGATATATATTTTTCCATACTGAGTTTCAGTCTTATTGAGTTCATTTATATTAGGGACATCTATCTTGCCATGGATGCTTTGTTGCACTTCCTGTCTTCCTCTTTTCGGTTAGAAATTCAGAAGCATCTTGAATAGTCAGGCCATGCTGAGAATGGGAACCTTATAAAATGGATTGTACAGCAGAAGCTGAAGTAATCTGAGTTCTTGATGACTGTGAAGCCACCTTTCTATCCTTTAATACCTACTTTGGGATGTAAGCTACCTGTTGTAGCTTTGTCCGACATGCAACTAGGCTCATTCTTAACTGAGACTTAGACTATAATCTAAAGATAAATTTAACTCAACACTGCCTACAGGAACTTAATATCTAATTATAAACAATATATTTTATACACATAGAACCTGTTTGTGCTTATTTTAATAACATAGAATTTTGAAATGCAATATTTCTATAGGAATTTTAGATGACAGATTATGTTAATGCAAGGTATCAGTTACTACGTCAGAAAAGTTATCTCAAGGGTGATTTTTTTAGGAGAGCTTTGAATAAAGGATAGTATTAAGACATGAAAAAAGGGAGGAGAAAAGTTACACTTTTGGAGAAAATGCAGGGGGAAAAGACTCAGAAGGAGAATGAGAGATCTATATTAGTGATAACTTTTCTGAATTTTGGAGTACGTACCGATGGTGGTAACAGGAAGCAGATGGAAGTAAGTTCTAAGAAGTGGCTTTGGCTGGTTCCAGAAATGGTGTTTATCATTTTAAGTATTTGGATTTCAGTGTCACTGTGATGGTTAATCATGGAGAGATTTTTGAAACAGAGTGACAAAGTCTGATTTTCATTTTGGAAAAGATTATTTTGAGGTCTGTGTGGAGGACAGATTAGGGAGCACAAGAGTGAAAGCAGGACCCCAGGACCAGATAATATGTATTGGATGTAATAGGTGAGATACAGTGGTTAGAATAGGGCAGTAGCTACTATCATTAGTGGTAAGACATAGATTCTCAGGGTCATGATGAATATACTAGAATTAATATGTGAAGATAAGATCCTGTTAATAGGATGCAAGGTTTTGGTAATCTACAAGAATTACAAATCAACGCCTTGAGGTCTAGATTGGCAGGCAGATGAGTTTTCTTTGGTTAATTAGTTGTCAATATTTAAAAATCAGGATATTTTACATGAAAAATCTATAATTGCTGTCTCTTTCTGAAAACTCAGTACATTTGGCAACTCTTACACCTACCCTATACTCCAAAATGTTTCACCATGTCTACATTTGAAGAATGTCATCAGAGGCTGCCCCCATAGATGGGGCATACACTAGGAACAGGGTTTTATTTCTCCTGACTAAATTTGTATTAACTGCAGACATTTGAATCTGTGACCCATGACCTAGGCCATGTGAAACAGCAGACATTCAAACCCACATTCAACTCCATTCTTTGCTGACAGTGGTGGTTTTCAGAGGAAAGGTAGTTATCTGATAATGTCAAACCTCACTTCTGCTTTTATCAGGCAAGCAGCTTGGTTGGCCAAAAAGTCCATGTGTTTTTTCTATAAAATAAAAGAGATATTCTTTATTTTCACTAATAACTTTATTGATTTAGGTATGTTGTGTATGTAGGCTATCTCCCATGTGGTAGAATGTTGGTTGTTTTCAATTAATGCCTATTTTTTCACTATCAACTTCAGCTGGTCTACCCAACCATAGAGCATCATCCAGCGAGACATCTCCAGCATGAAACTTCACAAACCACTTCTGACACTCTCTATGAGTCACAGCACTTTCTCCATACACTGCACAAATCTTTTTGTGTGTGTTTCAGTTGTGTTTTCACCTTTCTTGAAATAATAAAGTACAATATGCTGAAAATATTGTATATTTTCTTTCATCTTCAATGTTAAAATGGCTATACAAAAATTCATTAATTTTGATTTTTTTAAAGATTTTATTTATTTATTTTTAGAGAGGGAAGGGAGGGAGAGAGAGAGGAGAGAGAGAGAGAGAGAAAGAGAGAGAAACACCAATGTGCGGTTGCTGGGGGCCATGGCCTGCAACCCAGGAATGTACCCTGGCTGGGAATCGAACCTGGGACACTTTGGTTCCCAGCCTGCGCTCAATCCACTGAGCTATGCCAGCCAGGGCTCTAATTTTGATTTTTTTTAATGCAAGTGATATCACACCTGTCACTATACAATCTAACAAAACTGTTTTGAATGAAGTTAAAGATAACTAAATGTTACACTAGCCATCTTACAAGAAAAAACAAATGAACTTTTTGGCCAACCCAATACTATGGTTCTATCTAAAATTTAATTTCATGTTAAAATATTTCCTAAAAAATTACTTCCTTCTCAACTAATTGTATTCTTCATTAGGATAGACACTACTGTTCATTCCTGAGATTTTTAAGAATTGCAGTGTGTTTGCTGCTTCCTTTTCATTCATAATCAGTGGTGCACAGAGCATGTGGGAATTAGAACTTGAAGAGTACATTCTGTCTGGCAGAGGGGAAGCCAGCGTGTTAAGACAAAGACAGCCTAATTAGATTTTTAAATCAAGATTTAAACTTCAAGACATAAGCTCTGTGGTCAGGAGACCATAACTGATGGGAAAAGGCCAGGAGTTCAGGGAGAGAAGACATAGCCTCATTTATAATCTGGCATGAAAAACTCCTCTGGCCATGAATAGTTCCAGGGGATGTAGAGCCTCAAAGCCAGACTCTCCAGACCGAGCAACACTGGGGATGCTGATGTTTCTGGCTGACAGTGCACCTTCAGGAACCATTTGGGCAAAACTCCATTGCTAAATTTTAAGTATCTCAGAAAACAACAAAACCTCTTATTTTCTATTTGCAAACATAAGCAGAATGCAGTACAGAGAACTTGGTAGGTGTCCACAGTATAGTTTCTTTCTAAAAAATGAGAGAGCAATGATGCCACCTGTGATGTCATTACAGTATGAGGAGGAGGAGTTCCTGGGAGGGTTGTGTTGTCTACACAGTGAGGTGCTGAACACAGTCAGGCTTGCAACAGTCCCAAACTCCTCTTGTGTCAAACTGCCTCATTTCTTCTATTAAATCTTAAACACTATTATCTACACATATATGTGTATTTCTTAAAAAGCCATTTACATTAAAGCATAAAAAAGTAATAAGTTTGGTGAGATCCAAATCAGTGTTCTCTGCTGAAATATCTTATCTTGGTAAAGTGAAGCAGTCTTTATTGACTGATAAATCATTTTGCTTTTTTATCATGTGAAAGTTTCTAATGCTTATCCTGCAACCAAGTAAAAAAAAATGAGGGTATTTTTAATGAAGAAACGTGGAGACTCTAAGGATTTCTTTTTGCTAACTGCCCCTTTATCAGTTGGAGACAGACAGCCTCATGGAGGGGTGTAATCAGCCTTCAAAACAGATGCTGAGAAAATTCACTGAAGGAGAGCAAAAAGATTGAAATGAGTGATTGCCCTATCAGTAGCATCCTACAGGGAAGTTCTTTGTGCATCTATAGATTACTATATGAAAAGTTGCATAGGAGATTATTGCTCATAGAATCATTTGGCAGGTAAAAGGAAACAGCTCAGTAAATATCAAGAGGACATTTTCTTGCTAAAATTGAACAGAGACTATACAAAAAGCCTTGTGGGATGCACCTGTTATGTTATCCTGTGATGCTGATGCATAAGGACAAGTGGAATATCTTAACCGTGCTCAAACTACCCTGAACCCTGAAGTAATTGGTTGGTGGTCAGGACAGGTTACTGAAGTTATTTTTTAGAAGACACTTCAATTTGATAGTCAAGGATGGTATGGGAAAGTGGTGGTGGGAAAATGGAGACAATTGTACTTGAACAACAATAAAAAAAAAAAGAAAGAAAAAAAGAATGGTGTGTTACTTGACCGTATTGCTTTTTTCTATATGAAATAGCTTGGTTAGAAAAAATTGGTTCTGTGCTGATGTAGGAAACACACACACACACACACACATGCACACACGCATGTGCGTGTGCTCAGGTGAACAAGCCAGGTCCCCTAATTGCTGTATGGAGCCTAATCAGTGAACTGGAAATGTATAATTGTGTCTCTTATGAATATAACATAGTGTACCCTCCTTTACTCACTGTTTACATTTTATTGTTGTTTATGATTTTTATTTGTAATGGCAGATGATCTGCCATTAGAACAGAAATGCCTGCAGCTCTTTGAAGCACAGTTGTGATAATTTAACTATTTTAATTGTAGACCTATTCTCAGGTGAAACCTGTTTTGTTTTTCCTGACTATTCAAAAGCATTGACTCTCTGAGTTCAGGGACCTGATGGACCCAAGGTTGTTATTTTTATTTTTTATTTTTTTCAGCTTTTATTTTTTGTCAGTATTTTAAAAAATATTTTATTGTTGTTCAATTACAGTTGTCTGTATTTTCTCCCCACCCCCTCCCCCACCTCCCTCCCTTGTTTCCACCCTCCCCCTTGGTTTAGTGAATGTATCCTTTATAGTAGTTCCTGAAAACCCTTCTCCCTACAGTCCCCTCCTCTCTCCCCTCTCCCCTCTGGCTATTGTTAGATTGTTCTTAATTTCAATGTCTCTGGTTATATTTTTTTTTGCTTTTTTCTTTTCTTGGTTATGTTCCAGTTAAAGGTGAGATCATATGGTATTTTTATTAATTCATATTTCCTGCATGCAATTGAAGAAAAAAATTTATGGTTAGCATTAAGGAAATTTACAATCTGGTGAAACCCCTCACTAGAATAACACCATTACCATGTGAAAATTAAATAAGGATAAACCAGTGTGGCTTTACCATGTCTTTGCTCTCTAGTGAATTCGAATGCCTCCTTTCAGATGTTTATCAGCCATATGTAACAGTGATGCAGAATCTGGCTGTCTATGTTTATTTCTCCTTTACACTTTATATATTTAAGTATTTAAAAAATATTCTTGATGATTATCATTTCTGAAAAATTTCTGCTGTTAAAATAACAACCTTAAATGTAAACTGGCAGAATTCATTGCCATACATTGATTACATATCGTGATGAAAACTAGGTTTCACTTTCAAATAGAACTTTCTGAGCACTTAAGGTTCTTATTGGGAGCAAATACAGTTCACAAAAGAAACAAATTACTGTTATAATTTCATATTCTTATTTTATTAAAGAGAAACTTGGAAGATCAAAATGAAAAGAATAATAAAAAATAAACAAATTGGTATACTCTAGAGTAAAACTATTAATATTGTGTTTTATTTATAAAATTTTTGTCATACTAAAAATTCCTCAAATAAAAGTTTGAATAGCTGCATATCTGTGTGTGTGTGTGTGTGTATATATATATATATACACATAAATTTATTTCATTTTTTCCTGTTAATTGTCATTGATTTTTGTTTTTTAATAATAGTGAATATACAATAAATACCTTTGTATGTAAAGTTTTTATTCTCTCTGTATTCTTAGATTCTGAGACATGGGTTATAGATTATGAACATTTTTAATATTCATTAACATTTTAAAAATCTGTAGCCCACAGATTTATGCAAACATTATTACCCTTTTCAGTGTCTCTGAGGCATACTATATACCCTTTCCAATGTCAAAATTATAAAAATGACACATTATTGTCTTAGTTCACTTCTTTATTTTATAATGTCTGAATTTTTTTCTGTGTTCATTAGTCATTTGTATTGCTAGCTCACGGATGGATAAACCTTAATGGATACCTAGTTTTCATCTGTATGGCATGCTTTTCTTTGGGTCTATCCCCTCCTTTAATTGACAGTAATTGGTGAGTTACTCTTCTTACTGTCCTGGCCTATGCCTACTCCCAGTTCTGATACTAACTACCCTGTCACTGAGTAACCACATGTTCCAAGCAGATGCAGCTAGAATCTCGTAAAAGAATTGATATGTAGATGTTGAAAGGGGGATAGTCTACCCTATTTTGTTATTGAACTATAAAGCATAGGCGTTTGGATCAGCCCAGGACCATCTTGCTGACATCATACTGCGACATTGAAAAGTATGTCTGAGAATGAAGCCAGGAAGGCACCAGAAGGACCAGAAGATAGAAAGAAAACATTCCCACAACTTCTGTTCATACTCTTGGATCTAACTCTCCCTTAGTCCAGATATACCACTTAGGTCTTCCCAACAATAAGAGTCAATAAATATACCGTATTTTTCAGACTATAAGATGCACTCCCCCCCCAGATTTAGGAGGAAGAGGGTCTTATAGTTCGAATGTAACTTACCTGGCTCACTGGCGGGGGTGGGGGGCAGTGGTGGAGTGGGGTCACATGTTATTAAATATTTTACCACATTTTTTGCTTCAAAAAATTTTTCTTATTTTCCTCCTATAAAACCTAGGTGCGTCTTATGGTCGAGTGCGTCTTACAGTCCTAAAAATATGGTATATATTTTTTTACTTTTTATTCATTTAGAGTCTTGGTTCTGTAATATGCAACTGAAAATTTCTGACTAATATAATTTATTTTATATATTTCTAACATGTGGCTACTTACCTTGCTTTGCAATATTTTTAACATTGTAGATATTAATTTATTAACTCTCCTAATTATAAAAAATTATTTTCTTAGCTTAATGTTTTCATTTCAATTCTATTTAAGATTTTTGGTATCTGGAAGATTTATGTCATAAAAATAATATTTTCATTCATTTTTACTTTCTCTTTTTTTTGCATAAGCAATGAATTTCTCACTAGGAATTTATTAAATACTTGTTTCCGTATTTTCTAGGATTCTATTTTGCATTTAACTATTTAATTCATTGTAATTTATTTGGTGTGTATTATAACTAGGGCTTTGTCATTATATTTTTCCATATGTAAACTATCTATAAATTGTACAGGGTACCTCATAACTATCCCTTCCCTATTAGATTGTGATTTTTTGGTATCATATGAGGTGGGGCCCCAAAAAACAGAATTTATTTATAAAGAAATGTATATTTAGTCTTACATGTTTAAATTTCGGTCACATTAAAAGTGCTCTCCACCTGATGTAATACACTATCAAGACTTTTTTCCACTGCTCAATACAGTTTTTGAACTGAGCAATTTTGATTCCTTTTAGTGCTTCTGCCATTTTTTGTTTGAGCTCTTCCATATCAGCAAAATATTCCCCTCTGAGGACTTTCTCTACCCAGGGAAACAAAAAAAGTTGCTCTGGGTGAGATCAGGTGAATAGGTAGGGTGGGGCATTGGTCTCATGCCGTTTTTTGGTCAAAAACTGCTGAGCATTCAGCACAGTGTGGGCAGGTGCACTCATAAATCACCCATCATGAAATGGGCAAATGCATTGAGAGAATCTTCAAAAAAAATAGTCACTGAAACTGAATGCAGCCTCTCACAGCAACACCCTGGTACACTGATACAGATGGGTCCCTGTAACACTCACCTAGTGGGGGAAGCCTGTATTACAAGGGGCCCAAACTCCAGAAGACAATTCCATTGTCTGCAGAATGGCACAGGTTCCATGCCTTGCAGCCAAGTGTCAGATGAGCCAGACAATTAACTTTTAGACTTCAGACTTTTAGATTCCTCTTTGTATATGACTTTTGATATATGTACTGTCATCTGTTTTTTTTTTTGTTTTGTTTTTTTTTTTTTGCATTACTATCCTGGTCCATCCTCAAAGTCCATTTAAAGAATTATTTGATTTTATAATGTTATTGTAATATGTGCTGAGATTTTTAAACAAGCTCTACAAACACTAATATATATCTATAAACTTTGTCAGTTAAGGATTATTATCTCTACATAACAAACGAGGAAACTGAGGTTAAGTAATTGCTGGGGAAGTCCCATTACAGGTAAGAAGATGATCCAGAATGCAAACTTAGATAACCTGGCCAGAATTCATAGTCTTAATCACTACACTCTTGCTTTTATTACAGCTATAATACTTAGGTCAGAATGACAGAAGGCAATAGATAATGAAGGATATATATGAAATATGAAAGGATATGTATAATAATGACTAAGAAAAACCAACAAATAAAAGCCTGATCACACTTTTGAATCTCTCCAAATGGAATTGTTCCATTAGATTAAATGTTACACTTAGCCTCCATATCCTGTGAGGGGAAAACAATCTGTTGATATTTCAGAATGAAAGAAAGAATTAAGTGATATACATTAGGAGTTCTTTCAATTTAAGAAATAGGTATCAACTCAAAGAAACTAAAACATCAGGGATACTGACATGTTTCTCCCAATTCAGAATGACATTTTAACTTTCCTGATATTCACATACTTTTTACAATTCTTTTTCACTCTATAAAGTGAATTTGCCTTCTAAGTCATGGCATCTTGGACTAAGGGCAATAGGCATAGGGATTGAATTTACATCTGTCCCTGGAAGGCATTGTGATCAGAGGCTGAAAACTTGTCCAGATTTTCTCTCCTACTTACATTTCTGTTCCTCCTTGCACATCTGTTTCTTTCTGTTCTTTCTTCAGAATGACTGTTGCTTCTCTCTGGTAAAGATTGTAGGGGGTAGAAAAGGTACATTACCCAGCTACTGAGTAATGCATTCATCTGAAGAAAGTATCTTTCCATCAGTTTGTTTTTCTGTTTCTCTTCCTCTCTACCACTTACAGATTCCAGGGAAACGGGCTCTCCTTCACCCACTTTGGGTCAGATGCCCAATTCTGGACCAATCATTTGGGGCCATTAGGTGGTGCACAGTTTGCTATTGTTGGATAAGTGTGGTAAGGAGAAAGGACTTTGTGGGCTGGAGAGACACTCCCAAAGGAGTGACTTAAAAAAATGTTATTATTTTAAAGCTAAAAGCAAGGTAGGTCAAGATGTCTGGCATCCTAGTACTGTTCTTTTTTGGCCACTGCTTGTCCTTTATCCCAAGTTCTGATCCTTGTGGTGTAGAACAGCCCATGACTATGTTTTTCAAGAGTAAAAGTGAAAAGCTATTATTTTGCCATGCAAAATAGCTAAATAAAAATAGAAAAAAAGTAAGTGATCAAATTCTGAATATATTTTTAAAATATATTCTTTCTAAACAAATTAGATTTTTAAATGTTCATTTGAATGTTTCTAATTATATTTGAATAACCAAAATATCTTCATGTTCAAGAGTACTACTATAACTTTTAAAAGTTAAAACTGTGTTTTATCTCAGAACTTCTATTTTTTTTGTTTATTTACTTAAGAAAATCTCCATAGGAATAGTCTCCAAATGTTCCTATTTAATAGCATTTAACAACATAAGTATTTCTTGTTCAAAACCTCTCTCATATTTTCTCTCTCATCACATTTTAAAACATGGTTCTCTTCACTATAGATTTATTTCCCAGACAATTATGAATTAGTTGTATTTTCAAGGATTTTACTGCATATCTTCATTTTATAAAAAGGAATATGGCCACCTTTGCAGAACACATAGTGACTGCCTCCTCTTTTTACATACTAGCATTCAGTGGAATTTCTTTCATGTAACTTACAGCCAAGCAGAACTGGCTACAATGCAAAATGAAAATACAGGACCTCATGTTCAGAAAGTATTAAGAATTCGAGACAGTGACAGTGGAGCATTAAACCAAGGATGGGGCACTTCTATGTACAGATTCTGCAGAATGGCACAGGTTCCATGCCTTGCAGCCAAGTGTCAGATGAGCCAGGGAATTAACTTTTAGACTTCAGCAATTTATCTTTAAAATATATCGTTTCACCCTGACTGGAGTGGCTCAGTGGAATGGGCAACATCTTGCAAACTTACCAGTTCAATTCCCAGTCAGGGCACATGCCTGGGGTGTGGGCCAGGTCTCTGATAGGGGCCATTTAATAAACAATGAATTGATGTTTCTGTTACATGTGTTTTTCTCCCTCTGTACCCCATTCTCTAAAAAAAAAATAATATAAATAAATAAATATCTCATCTTAATGAATAAACAGATCAACCATATTTTTAAATGACAAGTGTAACTTTCTAATCAGAAAAAAATCAGTTAAAAATTATGACAACTTGCAGAATATGTTATTTGTATACAATTTATAAATGAGTAATTTTTAAGACAAAATTTACAGTTTATATCAATTCCCCATTCAATAAAATATCAATTGCTAATTTGTCAAAAGTAAATAAACTATATATATGCAATCTATTAATGCTGAAAATCTGAAATACATATTTTAAAAAGTCATTCCTTCTCAAAGTACTTAAAATATTGCATCTATGGTGAGAAAGCTGAAAATTATCAAGCATTTTATTTCCCTAGTTTTCATCCTTCTTCTCCCATCCCTACCCCTTAATAATCATCCAGATTTTTTTCTTTTTCTTTTTCTTTTTTTTTCAATACACTTACTTATATCCCAAACACAAAACACTGACAGAACAGTCCAAGCCTACAGCTTTGCTCCCAAAGCACGGCCCAGGCTCAAAGGCGGAACCATCACTGGCCCTCCCTGAGGCCCTCAGAAGGCTCCTGAGAGGCCACTGCTGTTTGAGAATTGCTGATGCAATCCTGAAGAAAGTTCCAACACATTCTGCAGACAAATACTGAAAAATAAATCTTTGATTGATAATTTTTCTATTTATTTCTGCCAAGGTGACTCAAAACACGAAAGCCTTTGCATCAGAGAAGAGAGCATATATGTCAATTTCTTTTTCCCATTTTTTTCTTTCTTCCTCATGTTTTTTGGCACATGAACTTTTAGGTCTTCTTCTTCCTCGTCTGATCTGATCTAAATGGCTGTTATCTCAAGACCTCTTTCTGTTTTCTAAATCCGTGTTTCCTGTAGAATGTATCTTCTCTCTGCTAACTCTCTGTGTGCCTCCTCTTGGCCTCCTGCTTGTTTTCTATAGAAGGTGGTGATTTCTCTGGGTACTTCCATTAAAAAGTTTCCTGCTAATAAATATGTAACTGCAGGGACATGGTTTACATGCAACAGGAACCTGCTGGGCGGTGGCAGTGGTGGTAGCTGGGCCTTCCCTTGAACCTCAGTGGCCCAGACTGAGGCACCTCTTGGGTAATTTAACCATGTCTGCTGTGTTTACAATTCCTACAACTGCATGGTTCCTTTTTTTTTTTTTAAGATTAAACTTATTTTTAGAGAGAGGGGAAGGGAAGAGGAGAGACAGGGAGAGAAACATTGATGTGAGAGAGAAATATTGATCTCTTACCTGGCATACAGGTCCCCAACTGGGGACCAATAATGATTACTTTTAGTATTAGTGTTTACTTTAAGACTTATTAATGAAAATAAAGCAATTACCATAAAATTGGGATAGAAAGAATGCTCCACTAAAAAGAAATTATTTTGATAAGGAAATAGCATTTTAGTTTTTAATAGTCTACAAATTCAAAAAGTCAAGTTCTATAATAAATAATTTCCTGGACACATTGCTAGTCTAGACGAGAAGCAAGAGACTGTAAATTCAGGTCTCAAAGCAGACAGGACCTGTGATGTTCAGAGACACCTCACCAGAGCAGTTTATCTGCAGCGGCCAATATGCAAATGTAATAATATATTTGAAGTTAGTAATCAGATGTAAACTTTAATAGTACAAGCTAAGAACTAAAGCCTTATCCTGATTGGTAGTTCTTATCTGTAAGATGGGAAGGAAGGGTTGATACACTCCCTCTAGGCCTTCAGTGGATGTAAATTACATGTCAAGTAACAGTTCCCCAATCCTCTGATAAGGAAGAGTGAGACTGCTTAGATAAGAAAGAGAGAAGGCAGATAAGGGGGAGCAAATAAGAGGAGAAAAGAACACAAGAGACTTAAACCACCAGGCTGAGGTTTTCTGTGTAAATACCATGCCATTTAATTTCTGAGAAAGGGAAGACATCGGAATAATGTATCCTGGCAAAACACACAAGCGGATAGCCGGAGATCTGGGTTTTAATTCAAGTGTGTTTTAATATCTATCAGTGTGTCCTGGTGTTGGCTTTCTGTTTACCTCTGCTTCCGTTTTCTCTTATGCAAAGGAAGGGATTTAGAGTAGAATAATTTTCAAGACTTTGATCGTTTAAATTTATGTATCTAGTTCTCATAAAAGTTAGATCATTTTGTAGCAGAAGTTTCTGGCTTAGCTTTTTCTCTGGGAAATCCATTGACATCTATTTTATTCAACATCGCTGATTGCCTGTTTGACCCAGATACTCAGTGCTCTGTCCTGGGAAGGCAGTGGCAATCCACCACAGGCCTCGTGGGGCCATGTCTGTGTGAACATCCTGCTCCATATTAAAATAAAAGGGATTTAATTTTTCCTACTTGTCTACTGATACTTTTGGAAAAAGTGGTACTAATCATGGATAGTATAACTACTATATAAAGTATCCTGTCTGTATGTTTAAAATGTAAGACAAAACTATGCAAAATTTAAGGTTAAAATCTTGGATCTGGTATTTGCTCCCTAGGTCAACAGATGTATTCATGTTCTTTAACATTTGAACTTGACTAAGTGAAAGCAGTATGTTATTTAAGAAATAATGATACAGTCTTCTGAATGGAACTGAAAAGGGTGATAAATTTAGAAGGCAAAAGTAGATTCTATCACTAGACAGTCAATTAAGTTGACAAAGTCAGAAACTAAAAAGGTAGAAAATTGAGTTCATAAATTTCAGATCTAGGAGCCCCTTCGAAGTTAACTACTCTATTTTAATCTTTTAATGTTACGGGTGAAAAAAACTTGTATCCAGAGAGGTTGGGTAAGGTCATCCAGCTGCTAAGTGTGAACGCCAGGATTTTTAGTGGGATGTATTCCTTCTACCACAGGTACTTTTTTTAAGTGGTTAACTCAATATTATAGTGAAATACATATTAGTGTAAACTTGACATATGATGCTATAGGAGAAGGCTTAACACAATCTTGTGCAGGAAGCTAGATGTATAAAAAGCTACCCTGATCAAAAATCTTATCCAAAACATCTAAGAGGAAGTTGTTTCCCTTACACAAAATTAAGACTGGTTTCCTAGAAAAGCACAGAGACCATGTAAGGAGTGAGAAGGGTGCGTTTCAGAGCTCCTGTCCTATTACCTACTGCAGCAGCGACACCTTGTTAAGATTATTTGATCCCTATTGTCCCTTGGAGGGTCCAGATATTTATTTTTTCTTAAATTTTTATATTGTTTATTTGAAAACTTGAAGTCTAACAATTGAAAAAAAACCCAGGTCTAACAATGTTGAAAAAAGCCTAACAATGACACAAATACATAAATAGACGTTTACCAATCAAATGATATGATTATTTTAATTCCAAATTATTCTCTGCAATGGCTTAGAAAGCAATGTGATGTATTCAATACAATGTTGATTTGAGTTTTGAGAAATAGGGACATAATACGTCTATCACCACTCTTTTTTGTTCATAATATTTCTGAATAGAGTGTTTGTAAAAGGGCATCTAGTAAAGTAAAAGGCACAAATCAGGGAAAGCTTGAATTTTGGTTAATTAATTATTTTGAGATGGCATAACCTAAAGTGGACCAAAAGGCCATAAAAGGTATAAGTGGAGCCTGTATCGCTGGTCAGAGATGTTAGCTCAGAGTAAAAACTTCAACTCCCTTTTCTTTCATAGAGATAAGGTCATGACAACCACTTTAAGTATTCCTTAGAACTTTGTAGATGTTGTTGATGACCAAAGCTGTCATCAAGTTAATAGGGTATACAGAACAGAGGTTATATTCCTATTTGCTTTCTTTATAAGGAAGGATTGTATAGATCTATAAGAGAGATTATGTATTGCTGTAGCACAGTAGATAGCAAATAATTGCTTCCAAGCTGGAACAGTGTTAATTGACAAAAAACAGTTTTTCTAAAATTGTTATGTTGTATTTCAGAAGTCATATCTTTGACATCATATGCTATGGCATCATTACTATGCCTGTAGAGCATAAAGAGTGAGAGCTACAGTGTATTTAGAGACTACATCGCTCTCTTTATTTTACATTTGAGGAAACTGGAGCCCTATAACATAATGACTCATGCTCCAGGTCACATAGTTCAGTACCTCCTTTGTCTAGATTAAAAGTCAGTTAAGTGCTGTGGAAGGCTGAGTAACGGTCCCCCAAGAGTATCATGTCCCATTTCCTAGATCCTGGGAATATTCTACTGTATGTGGTAAAACAGACTTTGCAAAAGTGATTTTGTTAATGATCTTGAGATGAAGAGATTATCCTGGATTACCACCGTCCCACTCCATAAAGATAAGTAATCACAACAGAATTTATAATAAGAAGGCAAGGGAATCAGAATTAGTAGAAGGAGATATGACAATAGAAGCAAGATTAGACGGATTTAAGGAAGGCACCATGAGCCAAGGAGTGCAGATGGGTTCTGGAAAATGAGAAAAGCAAGAAAATGGATTCTTCCCCAAAGTTTGTGGAATGAGTGCATGCTTGACAACATTTTGATTTTAGATTTCTGATCTTCAGAATTATAAGAGAATACATTTGCATTGTTTAAAACTACTAAGTTTGTGGCAATAGTAAATTAATTCAGGGGCTCTTCTAAAACATCAAGCTACTATCATACTCTATCCATGCTATACATTGTGATATATTTTAAAATACCTTATTTTGCCTTCTCTGTGTGGCTCAGTTGGTTGGAGTGTCAGCCCATAAACTGAAAGTCTGTGGTTTGGATTCCCATTCAGGACACATATCTAGGGTGCAGGTGTGATCCCTGGCTGGGGTACATATGGGAGGCAACTGATCAACGTATCTCTCTCACATCTATGTTTCTCTCCCCTACCCTTTATCTTTCTCCCTTCCTCTATTTCTAAAATCAATAAATACAAACTCAAGTGAGGATTTAAAAAGAAAAATTAATAAAAACTTATCTGACTTTCTGTCTTCACAGATATTCAGACATCCTTAAAGACAGACAAAGTATATTATTCATCTCTTTGTACCTCACACCGTTGGAGTTGAATAAGACTTTATAGATGTTGAATAAAGGAGCAAATAACCATGATGCTAACATTTATTAAAATACATCTAAACTTGCCTTGGAAGATGGATTTAACTGTCACTGAACAAATATTTTATGGAGAGTTTTATATGCAAGAGGTTATGTGATATGCACGTACAACATATGAAAGCTTGGGCAGCACATGTTTTTTGTGAGCATTTTATTTGCTGAAATTTTGTTGCAAGATGATAAGCTTGACATCAATTCAAGTAAAAGCAGCATATTGATATCCATTAACTGTATTAGGCCATGACTGAAGTTCCAAAAGGACCAAGTGGGATGCAGGTGGGACAGCTCCTCAAAGGAAGTTGGTTTCATGGTTCGGCTGCCTCAACCACATATACCCTTTTCCCTTTATATACAGTTTTAAGAATGCTCCTGCCAAATTTAATAAAACTATTCCAAATAAAACTGAAACTTTCTTCCTTCACAGAAGGAAACAACCCAAATCATGTCCATTTTTCCATCCAGACCTAAATTCATTATTTCTGGGAAATGTGCTTAGGCCTGAATGTGACTCTTCATGACCCTGAACCTAGTAATGAAAAAATTTAACAGTCCCTACATGCATACAATACAAAGGTAAAGCAAGAAGAGAAAACTTACTGTTAAATTCTTAGCACTGAGTAAAGGGAAGCAGGTAAATAGCACACTGCTGAGCAAGGATAAAAAGGACTTCTTGCTCTTGTCATAACATAGATTTCCTGGCCAGCTGGACTGTACCTGGCTCCTCTAATGGAGAAAAGATTATCATCCTTGGGAGAGGTATAGAGATAAATGTCCTTCAGGTGTCTGCACTGCTCTACTAACCAACATGTATGCAACTGGTGGCCTGGGGATTATTGTCCAGTTTTAAAACTCAGGTCTTTACTTGTTACTCATTTATAAAGTAAACTAATTTGTTTGCCTTCACCAAATTGCATGTTAAAAGTTACATTGACTCATAGTCTTTGCATTTCACTCAGACCTTATGCTGAGTTTGATAATCTTAGAGTTGCATATGACTGGATTTAATTCAGTTTGCTTGAATAGAAAGGTAATTTGCTGGTTCAATTACTTGGGATGTCCAGGGAAAAGCAGGCATCCTGTAGGTCTGGTTCTACAACTCAAAACTGTAATCAAGTCACTTCCTCTTCAACTCTCTATCCTAGACTTCTTCTTGTCCCACCTAATTTTCTTCTATCAAAGCATTTTCTCCATGTGGCAAGAAAGATGGCTGCTCATAGGTCCTAATCTCATTTTCTCAGGTCTCATCAATCCCAGAGAAAACATTTTCTTATTTTTCAAATTCTTTGTATGTAAAACTGAAAAGGATCTCTTGGGGATCCTGTCAGATTCTTGTGTCCACCCCTGTGAGCAGAGCTGGCAGAGTGCTATAATTGAGATGTACTCCTTCAAGTGAGATTGGTATACTGAGAAAGAGAGTAAAGAAGGAGGAGGGGATGGAGAGGGAGCAGGGGATGGGAGAGATGAAGAAAAGGAGACAGAGAAGGGGAAGGGGGAGAAGAAGGGGAGGAGATAGAGAAGGGGAAGGGGGAGAAGAAGAAGAAAGAAGAGGAAGTGGAGGGGGAGAAGGAGGAAGGGAAAGCACAGAGAGAGAATATAATTTCCTTTTTTGAATGCTGCCTATAACAGAATTGCTAAAACATGCAGATACAAAATTATTTTATGAATCCATGATCACTTACATATAGACTGAGGATTTTCTCAAAGGAATTTTGCTTGAAGTGGATTGTGAAGATGCTGCAGGTAAGTTGCATGCTTGAAATTTTAGCCCCACCAACTGACAATTGGGTACAGTCTTCGTATATGAAATCATGTGCAGAAAGTTAGAGTCTCGGTCCCTGTACTTGGACCCGATCAACCCTGTGTCCTCTAAAACCACATTGTGAATTAGCACTGCAGAGTGGTTAAGAGCATAGACCCAAGCTGAGCTAACAGGGCTCAAGTTTCAGCTCCACCATTTACCAGTTTTATAACCTTGAGCAAGCTTTTTAACCATCCCTCTGACTCTGCAAAATGAGTTACTACTAGCATCAATGTCTGAGATTTGTTGTACGGATTGTCCACAATAACATATGTAAAGCTCTTGGAATGGCCTCACCCATGTATACAAATGCCCTACGTATAATGTAAATAATATTCTATTTTAGAATTTTTGTGCATAGCCTGTAGTCAAAAACAATATTTCAAAACGTACCTAAACTTTAGGCAGAACTATCACAGTGTTTTGTAGGTAAAAATAAATCAGTAAGTGGATATAAAAAGCAAGTTTTGAGAAAAGCTCTTATACATTGAAGGTTGTCTACTGAACGCTTTGCTAAAGTAGTAAAGAGTGAATGCTTCTGAAATCTAACTAAGTAATATAAAGTAAAGTTTTCAGGGCAGTGCTTTGTATGTATTCAATATCTGATGAATGAAATGTAAACTTGAATCTGTTTCTTAAGTAATCTTGCCTGGAGTAGCTCACAAACGAAGGGCGTGTTGGATTACAGGCCTTTTAGCCTGGGGGCGGGGGAATTTATGTGGTGCATTAAAGCATATAGGTTAGTATTCCAACTAGACAATAGGTGCTCTAGAATTTGCTTCATTGACTATGTAATTAGGTGTTTTATACATTTTTTTCTTTTTGATTTTTGTTTTTTTATAACAAATTTATTGAGATACAACTTAGTACTTACATATAGTGCGGTCCAGTTATTTTTATTAAATTTATTGAGGTAACATTGATTAATAAGATTATATACATTTCAAGTATACATTTCCAGGATATGTGATCTGTATATTGTATTATATACTCACCACCCAAAGTCAAATCACCTTCTGTTACCATGTATTTGATCTTCTTTACCCTTTACTACCACCCATTCCTCTTCCCCTTGGTAACCACCCTACTACCATACTATTGTCTGTGTCTATTGAGGCTTTGTTTATGTTTCTTGTTTGTTCATCTCATATTCTTTTTGAATCTACTAGTTATACTCACAATTAGCTTTATGTGGCAGTGATGATATTTTAAGAATTGCACTGGGTTTCTAATCTGTATTTCTAAAGCATTTTATAAGAAAGGAATACTTATAAAACTTGGTCTCATTCCTGCACATTGAAGTTTTATAACCTATTCATGGTGCTCCTAGGCAATTGAATCAGATAAATTAAACATTACAGTATCACGTATCTTTAATAGGCTATTGGTAAGCTATTTTATTAAAAAGTTTTCAGTAATAGGAGTAAGTGAAACTCAGCTCAGTTAAGAGACACATCTTCTGGAGTTGTTGAGGGAAGTCAGTTTGAAATTATCATTTAGTTTTGTATTCTAAACAGTGATAAAGAGAAAGAATTTCTATTTTGGGAAATTATTAAAATGCAATTTTATGTAGCTATCTCAATGCACTTCTACTCTCTTTTTTGATCAATATCCTTCCATTTGGCAAACGGTGCCTACTCTATGTATTTGGACTATCAAATGCTGGTCTATCTCCCTCCTTACCAATTCCCCACTCCACCCCACCCCACCCCACCAAGTTTTGGCACAAAAATCACACTGGTTTAAATTACCCACATTCTCTGGAAAAAGTAGTTGTTCCAAGTGGGAGCAAGCGATCCACATGAGAACAAAATCTTCTTATAGTGATTCATACAGAATCTGAGGGACAGGGTTTCTCAATGAAATTAAGGTTTTTAAACCAGGCAAACTTTGAACTTTCAGAAGCCATCTTTGTCCTTGGACACCTGAGAATAAAGTCAACATGAAGGGAGGCAGAGCTCAGGTAAGTAGGTAGGCAGATGGGTAAGTAGGAGAGAGTGGAGAGTGAGGAAGAAAAGAAAGAAGGAAGGAAGGGAGACCAATGAGAACTAACATGTGGCATATCTCGACCTTCTAAAGCAAGTTACCTTAGTTAACCGAGCATAGCAAACATAACAGATAACAAAACAGAATAGCTGGGATATCAAGTAATGGCAACTAATTTACCTTAATTTGATTGAAACTCTCTCCCCTAGAACAGAATTCTAATATATTATTTTACCAAAAATCTAAAGACTATCTACATTATGCCTGTGCGTCATATCTCTTCTCCACAGATCAGTCTCAGAGTTACATTAGATGCTACACCAAAAACTGTGTCCACAGCTGTTCACACAGCTGTATCACTCTCCATCTTCTGAGACATAAACAAGTGACTCTCATTTTAATTCTACTCACATGTAGTGAAGGGGGTGGTGAGAGTGGGTCAGAAGCATCTTGCAATTCTTAATATTAGGCTTCATTGTTGCACTTATCCTTATAAAACGTAAAATACTGAAAATAATCTGAACTGACTTGCTGCAGTAACCAGAGATCTTGCTTTAGCTCAAGGAATACAATTTGTATGTGTACACATATTTGTATAGGTGTGCTTGAAGGGAAGGTATAGGAAATAGTTATTGATCGCTCTTACATTCAAAATACAGTCAAAAAGTATCATATCACAGGTTTGTCAAGGGCAATACCTTTCAAACTTTAATGTGCACATAAATCACCTGTAACTTATTGAGTTGTAAACTCTAATTTACTAGATCTGGAGTGGGGCCTACAAGTCTACATTTCTAACAAGTTCCCTAATGGTGGCAATACTGCTCATCACTGGCCCACATTTTGAGAAGTAAGGTTCCAGGACACTTCCTTCATAGAAAGAGTGTGTACCAGACATAAAGTCTCTAGGCGGCTCTATAGAGTGGCAGATCCAAGAGTGATGGGTCTGATGGCATCAGTAAGTTTAAATACTTATAAATATTTAATGCCAAATGTCAAGAATGATGAAATAATTAGTTGTTGGTAGATCCTGAGTCCTACAGAGAAAGAAAAAACACACATTGTGAAGAATCAGTTTTGTGTTGCTTCTCTGACTAACAGGAACCATAAGACTAATCAATAATTTTGATGAGAGAATCAGACAATTTAAAATTATATGCATTAATACTAGGACAATATAGAGATACTGGGATGAGTTACATCTGAATATTTTAATTGTGACTCTTGTAAAAATTATTTTAGTAAGGAGTTCATTGTAAACACCTAAACTCCTTCCTTTGATGGACACTTGTAAATGCTAAGCGGTTTGTATGGGGTAAGGATGCCTGTGTTAATGGAAAGCAACACATTCCTTATTACTCATCAGTACTGTGTAATGTTAAAATGTGCACTTTCAATATTTTTGATCTGAAAATCTTTGCTAAAGAGCAACCTTTCTTAATGGAATTTCCAAGAAATGGAAATCCCACCCTTTGATGTTTGATTAATATACTTTCAGCTATTATTTTTACAAAGATCTCATATAATTTTTGGCAGAAATGTGTTTTATTGATATTTTCATAGAATACATTGAAATGATAAAACAAATTCAAGAAATGTTTGTTGAACTGAATTTGAACGCACACACATATTCTATCTGTATGTTCACACATGTCCCAATGTTCCATTTGGTTATTAATTTTTATCTTAATCAAATCTCTGAATTGACTGCATTAATTACTAAATGCAAAACATGATATCTTTTGTAGATAAAGGCTTAATAATTGAATTTTAAGAGTATAATAAAATGTATATGTTCCTGGTAAGTGAAATATTGAGACCAAGGTGACTTGCATTGTAGTAACAAATGTATGTATAGATATAGGTAGAGATAGGTAGAGAGATAGAGATATAGGCATAGATATTGGTGTAGATAGACATATAATTGTCTTAGAACGCTCCAGCATTTATCTGACTTGAAGTGTCAATTATTTTCTATTTTTACATATGTATTTTTAATATTTATTTTTCAAATATAAGTATGTTACTGGTTTGTATTAACTGTTAAGTGAATTAAAAAATATATAATATAGGACTCAAGAACTTCATGTATTTAGTGGTATCTACATAGACTTCTCCCTGTTTCACTTTGAAGAAATAAATATACTAATGTAAATGGAATGTTTTCATATGATATTTAATGTTTCGATTTTAACTTGAAGAGTTTTAGGGAAAATTCTATCATCTCCAGAGTTTTATTGATCAACTGCTCAATGATAAAACCTATAAGTCATATTTATTCTTTAATTATCAATATGAATTATTTATTAACTAGTGTGTGTGACACTGAGTTCTCAAAATGCTCTTTAATGCTCTAAGAAGTCAGTGTAAGTTCTTATTGAAAATAATGGAAAACAACTGAACATTGCTACCCCAGTGCATTTTACCAGTTCTCATGCTCAAGTAATTTAAACTCAAAAGGAAACAGATAATAACAAAGATTCATAATTTTTTTCCTCTAGAGTATGCATTTGATATGAGATAGCAAATAACCTTGGGAGGGTTATACTGGGTTTCTTTAATATCAGTTTGCCACATTAAAAGTTTTATCCATGGAATGTTGAATAAGATAATTTCTCATAATAGTGTTTCTTTATATTCCTCATAACTTTCTATTTTCCAGAGATTTGAAAACAAAATGTATTGGCAATTCAACTTTTATTTATTTCTAAGATTTTCAAAATGGCATCCTTCACTACCTAGCCTCAGGGTGCAAATGTAATAAGTAAAGAATACAATAAATTAAAATGCTCGAAAAACAGCTTAGAGCAATATTAAAACAGCATGACAAGAATCATTAAAATAGTGACTATCTATTACATCTTTTTGCATCACTGCATATGACAATCTGGGAATATTGTTTTGCTTCATTTTGCATAAGGTCAACATACAGAGAATTTATCAAATAGTTTCTAGCAGGCACTGAATAAGTGTGTGTTGGATTAATGAATAAATATGTAAGTAAAAGCTTAAACATTCAAGGACAAAAATGGAAGGGGAAAAGTTTTATACAGTGCATTAGATGCCCTAAGGAAGTTGAAACCTTAGATGTTAAAGGGACTAAAATATTAATTTGTATCAGTAAGTATTTTACTTCAGTTAAATTTTAGTACATTAGAAATATACAGTAATTCCATTACTAATTGAACTACTTTATGTAATATGTTTTATTGAAGGGAAAATTAACAGCAGAAACAATGATCTGTTTTCAGCATTTTAGTCTTGATCACACATGCCTTAGATATAAGAAAGAAAAAACAACATTATGAAAAAAGGCAAAAATATTTTGGTTAAATGAAGAAATAATTAAATGTATCATGAAAGAGAAAAATGAAAAGCAAAGAGATGAATTTTGCATATGCCATTTTTAACTGACCAACCCATTTAAAATGTCTATATTTTAAACAGTAAATACACTACATATCTTAAAATCCAAGTATATATGACAGATTATTTGGAGTATAGATAATGGCCTATCACTCACTCCCTTCACATAATTGGGGTGCTGTCTTCCCAAATCTGTGCTCATAGTTTCTATACATTAAATACCTGTACTTTCCTTTGAAAAACTCATTTATACCCAGCACACTAAAAATTATTTTTCCTTGTCTAATCCACTATACTATAAGCCTAAGGAGGCCAGGTTCATTATTCTTTTGTTCACCACTATATCACACTAATTAGAAAAGCCCTCAGCATATTTGGGTACAATAAAGATTGGCTGCATAAATATTTAGCTTGCTGTGGTGCTCAGAGATCCCGGGACTTCTGCATCTCACAGTAAGATAATCTCCTGAAACACTCTCTTTTCTTACTGAAAGAGGCAGGGAGCATACAAAGAAGAGATGAACACTAAACCAGGGGGAGAGGAATAAGCACTTGAAAAAAGTTACAGACCAAAATGTTCTCAAAAGCTGGGCAACCTCAAATTTAAAACCAGTTGAAAGGGAAGACACAATTTTTTCTTCCTACAGCCAATAAAAAAATAGATGCCAAAGATGAGATTCAGAAAAATTGGGTTTATTCAAAGAAAACTGCCTGGACTGTTTGAAACACATTATTGATATGCTTTCTCTAAAACAGCTGTTAAAAAAGCTGAGGTGAGACCTGGCTGATGTGGCTTAGTGAACTTAGTGTCCACCTGAGAACCAAAGGGTCATGGGTTCAATTCCCAGTCTAGGGCACATGCCCGGGTTGCGGGCCAGGTCCCCAGTGGGGGGTAAAAGATAGGCAACTACACATTGATGTTTCTCTCCCTCTCTTTCTCCCTCCCTTCCTCTCTCTCTAAAAATAAATTAATAAAATCTTAGCTGACACCCCTGTCTCTCAGAATATTGTTATGATGTCATGGCTGTTGACCTCTTCAAGGTCTTCATTGGTGCAGTGGTAGAATCAGCACTGGATGTGTCTGAGAAGTGGAGAGTCCCCTAGGACTCTAGAAGCATGTGAGTGATGACATATAGGGACTAAAGTCTAAGGGGGTAAATCCTCAGTTCTTGGCACAAAAGTGTCAGAACCCACTACCCCTAAATCTAGGAACGCATATTACTAATAGAGTCATTAAAATAGTAACTGTAGATGCTCTCTAATCTGAGTTATTGTTCACCTGAATGTACAGTATCAGCCCTATAAATATAAAATGATCTGGTCTTCTCCAAAACTCAGATAAATATCAGAACTAGCATACGGTGTAATTCATATTTGTTTTAGTGAAACTTAAGACATCTTAATTCAATGTGGGCCCCTGTAATTCAATGTGGACTCCTGAAAAGAAAGATTCATGGGCTTTAAACAGCCTCTATTAAGAAGAGGTGCTTTCAGACAGAGTTCTTCTAAGGGAGCTTTTACAGATCTCTCATTGCTGCCTCAATTTTATATCACTTAATCAGGTTATATTTTATGTCTGATTTTAACAAGAAAGCAATTTTTGGCTTGGAACATTCTATCATGGATAATGCAGTGTTAGCACAAGGGCTATTGAAACAGTTTGTACTTTTAAACATTTAACATTATCTTGAGGTTTTTGAAATGTGACCATGCCAAAAAAAAAAAAAGAGAAAAAGGCTGAATAAAGCAAACCGAGTAATGTAGAAAGTAACTGAACTAGATTACATGCTTGAAAATGTATTATAAAAGTGTTCAAAATAGTTATTTGTGATTTCTATTCACCCATAAAAAGAATTTATCCATTTTTGTGTATTCGTAAGTAGAAGCACGTATCTTCACATATCTTGGTGTTCATATTTCAGGAAAACAAACACACAAACTCTTTTTATTTTCCCATTGGTTTCATTTTCACATCCCTAAAGTACCATTCAAAATGTTACCTGCAGATTTATAAAGTGGTAAACATTCAACCATAAAAGGTTGAATTTAAAAGGCTGTTTTAGCAGAGGATAGCAGCGCCTTGTCAACACTCACTCTCTACTGTCTGTCAAGTGCTTCTTCCTTCTCTCATGGTGACTCTCCACCTATGTGGTTCTTCATGGAAAGGATCATCCTCCACTCACTCACTCATGGCCCAGACTGGGAGTGCTGGGAGTTAGGATGCATGGTTAACCATCTTGAGAGCAGCCCTCAAAGAATGGGGAACAGGAATTTGTAAAGAAATACTCCGTCTTCCTTATCTTTTAGTAGATATTATTCTGAGGAATGCTCTATGTTTTCTCCCAGAAACCCCTCTCAGGATTGCACCCCAGTTGCTCATCTGCTTGTTACTGACATCCTATAAGCAAGCATCCTATAAGCTTTCCTATAAGCATCCTATAAGCTTTCATTCTTTGTCTCATTACCCTGCCCTACTCTGCTGTTTCCTGGGATCAATTCCCAACTAAATATTTCACTCTTGCTCACATTCTTACTTGAAAGTTTGCTTCTGGGGAGAACCCACAGCTCATATGAAAAATGTGACCACCTTAAAAAGTAAAGAAGCTAGTAAACCTAGAGAAGGAAACAGTAGAAAAGAAATGACCACAAGGCGAGGAAATGACCAGGCTGAACTGCAGTACAAAGGGAAGATCAGGGGAAGAAAATAGAAGAGAAAATAATAAATAGAAAAAGAGCAAAAAGTGCTATGAAGGCAGAAAGGAATGGTAAAGAGAATAATATATTAGATTAAAAAAAAGAAAACAAGAGATTGAGTAAAACCTAAACAAAAGAAATAAAAAGAAAAAAGAATACAGTTTGGGGTAATTTTTTTTAAATCAAAAATGACCAAATTAAAATGTTGATACCTCCCTGAGACCAAATTCTTGTCCCATCCCTACCCTCTTCTCAATGGTTCTCAAAATGGATCATGTGCCCCTTATGTTGAAGTGACCAGTTATTTGCTCTCATGGCTCCTTGAAAGAAAAAAAGATTATGTTTTTGCCACTGATTTAGCTATGAAACTCATCACCCTTTTCTGCATATGAAGCTGCTATCTCTAAAAGTACTATCTCATTGTGTTTTATATCCTGCATCTCACTCAGTTAGTGCTGCAGAAATCTTGAATAGTTTATGTACAAAACTGTTTTTAAATTTTATATTATTTTGAAACATTGCTTCTTTGAGGCTGGGGCGCACTGGCCACCCTATCTGGCTGTGAAAACTCTTTACATTTCCTCACCCAGTACCCCATTATGGGTGAGGTTTCTGTGAGGTCTGTTAGGTTTGCATTCTGCAGCTGATTGGCTTAAAGTGAACTTTTCTTTGGTATCTCTTTGGGGGCCAACTGGGAGAAAGAAGAAACCAATAGCCCAACTGATCTGATACTGAAAATTGACAATGCCTTTTTAAATAAAGAACCAGTTCTCCCCACCACCCCCCAAAAGGTGGGAAAATGTTGGCCTCTAAATCCATCCATGTGTTATTTTTTTTACATTTTTTAATTGTTTATTTTTCTCATAATCATTTAGTCCCCTTATACTCCTCTCATTGCAATCACCTCACTATTATCCATGTCCATGAACCCTTTTCCTTTTTGCTCCCACCCACTACCCTCCCATCACCCTTAGCTGTCATCCTTGCTCTCTGAGTCTATCTCTATTTTCCTTGTTAGTTCAGTCCGTTCATTAGATTCCACGTGAGTGAAATCATAGGGTATTTGTCTTTTTCTGACTGGCTTATTTCACTTAGCATGTTCTGCAGGTCTATCCACACTGTCACAAAGGGTAAAACTTTCTTCTTTTTTACCACTGAGTAGAATTCCATTGTGTAAATAACCCATGGTTGTTTTATCCACTTACCCATTGATGGACACTTGGCTTGCTTCCATATCTTCATGATTGTAAATAACACTGCAACGAACATAGGGGTCTTTATGTTCTTTTGAATTCATGTTTTGACTTCCTTTGGATATATTCCCAGAAGTGAGATCTTATAAAATGGGCAAGGGATCTGATTAGACACTTCTCCAAAGAGGACATTCAGATGGCCAATAGACGTACACAAGGATTCTTAACGTCATTAGCCATCAGAAAAATGCAAATTAAAACCATAATGAGATATCACGTCAAACCTTTCAGAATGGCTATCATCAATAAATTGACAAACAAGTGCTGGTGAGGATGAGGAGAAATGGGAACCATTTTGCACTGTTGGTGGGAATGCAGACTAGTGAAGCCACTGTGGAAAGCAGTATGGTGATACCTCAAAACTTAAAAATATATCTGCCTTTTGTCCCGCTTGTTATTTTTTTAGCATCTTACTCTCGATGAGAAACTGGGTGATCCAGCTGCTGTGGTTCCTGAGAGGCTGAGAGACAAGGTAAAAAGAACTTATGCTCATGATATTCTTTGGGGGAACCTAAGAACATATATCAAGTATGAGAGTGCAAGCATCAAACCAAAACTGTGTTTAATGTGTATGTCAGCAAAAGAAGCAGTAATGAGGAGTCAGTGCACAGAGAACCACAGAAGAGGAGCATAAGGATATCAAATCAGCATGAGTGCTAGAACAGGTTAGCCTCTGCAAATTCCAGAACTGCTAATGAGCTGCACTTGACTTTAATTCTTATGAAAAAGAACTCCAGTTTCTCCAAGACTTTGAACATTTGTTTTTCTTACTCTTGGGTAAAATGGTAAAAGTGGTATTGCAGAGTCTTAAGGTAACTAAATGTTTACCTTTAGAAGAAATTACATGTAAGTTTTCCAAAATGATTATTTTTCACTCCAATCAGCAATGTCTCAGAGTTGCAGTTGCTCAACATCTGTACTGATATCTGGTGTTGTCAGTCCTTTAATTTTAGCTATGGTTGTGGATATAAAATGGTATTTTTCACTATAAATTTTAAAGAGAACATTTGCATGTTAGAAACATTTTCATGTGTTTGCAAGCTATTTTCATATCTTCTTTTATGAAGTGTTTATTCAAAATTTCCCTTATTCTTCCTTACTGATTTTCCCTTCCTTTGGCAAGAAGATGTAAGTTCTGTGATGATAAAGCAAATTTGCACTATGTACCACAAGAAATGTTATTTTCAAAGGTAATCACGTTGTGCAAAAAGTGAGTTTTTAACTTAAGTTGCTATAAATAATGTTTAATGTGAAAGAGTTTTGCTGCAGATGCACAGTGTTTTTAAAGTTATTAAAGATGGTTTAATGTATATATCGGTACTAACAGAGAAATGAATTCATGCATGATTTCTAGATTTCCAGGGGACTGATCCACGCAGTAGCTTTCGTTTCTCAAATCTAACAAGATATCCAAGTCTTAATTGTTATTACTTATCTATTTCTCGAATTTCACAGATAGCCCCATTATCCACCCACAGGTGCCTAAGGATCTCTTAAAACACGTGTTGTTTCTTATTTTCTAATAAAGAACAAACAAACAAGCCACCTTCTTAGTATACTATAAGTGTAAAAAATACTGTAGCTATTTTATTTAAATTGTATGACTGTAAACATCAGATATGGTGGAAATATTAGGATAAGAACTGTTACATAAGGCATACACTAGATAAAGTGTAATGTCAGCTTTTATATAAGTTATAGTTTTCTAACAGTTTTCAAAAATGTAACAGAATATAAAAATTTTATAAATGCCATCCCTTTCTAACCAACATTGAGTCGACATAAGATCAAATCTAAGATCATGGTATTTTAGAGATCAGTTGGACCCAAAGAATTCTTTAGTACCATGTTGTTTAACTATTTGACATTTGTATAGCAAAGGTTTAGATAATATTTTTAAAGATTAATCATTATAAAAATTAACTGATACATTCCTTACTATGTTATTTATTTATTTTTAGAGAAGTGAAGGGAGGGAGAAAAAGAGGGAGAGATACTATATTTTTTGGACTATAAAGTGCATCTTTCCCCTCAAATTTGGGAGGAAAAGAGGGGGTGTGTCTTATAATCCGAATGTAGCTTACCTGGCTTGCTGTGGGATGGGGGGTGGAAGTCTATGTTATTTATGTTATTAAATATTTTACCACATTTTTTGCTTCAAAAAATTTTTCCTATTTTCTTCCTCTAAAACCTAGGTGTGTCTTATGGTCCAGCATGTCTTGTAGTCCTAAAAATACGGTACATCAATGTGTGCTTGCCTCTCATGCGCCCCTTACTAGGGATATGTTCCAAAACTCAGGCATGTGCCCTAGACTGGGAATCAAAACTTCAACTCAGAGGGTCACAGGCTGGCATTCAATCCACTGAGCCACACCTGCCAAGGCTAATTAATATAAGTAACTATTTCAAATCAATGAAAGGGAATACATATCTATACTTTTGATTCAGTGAGTCACTTTGAGCCACAATTAATCTTTAGGCCTACAGAATATCACATAACACAGTAACAAAAAAATACATATTTTATAAACTTAAACAATAAAGAGTAAATTATATTCAAATAAATTCTATATAAATAGTTTTTAATGCAAAGTACAACTTAAATTTACATTAAAAAATTTAATGTCAAAGTTCTTAAAGTGTATGTTCAGTCCTTAAGAAGTTCATGATTAAGATTATAATGGAATTCCTTTGTAATCATTATGAATTTCATATTTCAAAATTTTTGTAATGCACATGAACAAAATTCTTTGCTCTCTCTTCCTCTGACACTACCCAACTGCCAGCATAGCACATGCTCTGTTATGTCATTGTCTATTACATGACAGTTTTTAAATTATTCAAATAATAAACTTGTCTTAAGAAGTAGAATATGATTAGAATGTGATTTAATGACATTTCATTCAGTGAGAATTGAATCTTCTCTGACTAGTATAGAAAAAATGAAGAAAAACTTTAGCCACTGAACAGAGGTGGTTAAAGTGTTTCTACATGATACTAGTTGATAGTAGCCAACTGGAGTACCATATTGAGACAGATGGAAAATTCTGTCTAGGCAGAAGGAAGAATGACATGATTTGTTGACAATAGCTGCTACGAACATGGGAAGTAGGCATACCACATGTGTGCTGGTCATGTCTTATAATTTCTTTATTAATATTCCTTCACCCATTGTTGCTGAAAATGGTGCAGAAGTCATGCTCTCTTTAGGGTTATAAGAGAAAAAGTGAAAGGAACACCAAACCCTGTTTTTTTTTTACCATAATATCTCATTCTTACTTTTAAACAATTCTTTTTAAGCATTTGACAAACTAGCTGAAGGATCTTAGATTTTGCAAGTTTTGTCAAAGTGGGTGCTCTGTTTATCTAAGAAACTTATCGAAGATGTGGAATCCATCTGTGGGATGGATTGAATGAAAACACTGACTTGAAAAGATAAGCGCACCTCCCCCCCACCATGTTCACCATAGTTACAGTAGCCAAGATGCAGAAACAACCTAAGCGTCCCTCTGTGGATGAGTGGGTAAGTAACATGTGTGTGTATGTGTGTACATGTGTGTGTATATATCTATATGTAATATCTATATCTATCCATATAACAAAATATTTTCCTACCATAAAAAGAATAAAATCTTGTTATTTGCGACAACATGGATGAAAATTGAGGGCATTATGCTAAGTGAAATAAGTCAGACAAAAAAAGATGAATACTGTATGGTATCACCACATGTGGAATCTTAAACAAACAAATAAACAGCAGATTGGTAGATTGGTGGTTACCAGAATCAGGGAAAGGGGAGGGGTGGGCAAAATGGGTAAAAAGTGTCAACAGGTACAAACTTCCAGTTATATAAAATAAGTCATAGGGACATAATTTATAGAATTAACTACATAGTTAATAATAATAGTTACCATTAATATTATTGTGTTACATATTAGAATTACATGCATACTTAAGAGAATAAATCTTAAATGCCCTTATCACAAGAAAAAATTCCATAGCAATGTGTGGTGACTAATGTTTACCAGACTTACTCTGGTGATCATTTCACAAATACCAACATATTATGGTGTACACCTAAAACTAGTATCATGTTGTATGTCAATTATACCTCAAATCACAAGTTTTTCATTAAAAAAGAAGAGTGAGTACAAAAAATGTAATATAACTATAGAACTACATTTATCAAATATACTATTGGGTTGGTAAGAAATGATAGATTTTTTTTTCCTCTGGAAATAAAGAACAAAAGATTCTGTTTAACTACTACTTTCTCCTGACTTCAGAACAAACAATTGTCTTACGGTCTTAGCCACATTGTATATGACCTCAGACTACATTTAAAAACAATGGCTTCAGAATTTCTATGTAGAAAAATAGGATTGATGTGTAAGTCACAGTTAGATGGCATGTCTTGAAGTGATTTCACAAACCAAAATGCTGTTTTATTTAACTAGTATTTATTTGGGGTATTTGAGAAATACTGGTAAAGGCAGTGGGGGTGGCTAATGCCCTCCCAAGCCTCTGCATTTGAGGACTATAAATGTGTTCACACACTGAGATTTTTCTTTGATGTTCATCTAGTATTTAAGAAAATGATTGCTTGATATGAAATAAGCTAGTTGTCATGCAGAGGGATCACACTAATCATTTAATTAGTAATAGTTTCATTGAAGGAATTTCTGATGCCTTTTTGAATAACCTAAGAGGTTTGGGCTTGTTTGTTTCTTATTTGTATTTTAATAAAATAGTCTGTTCCCTAGAGCTTTTATTTGCTTCTTGTAGGAGAATGAGAGTCATATGATGACTCACTGAATTTGACAAATGTACAGAACAAAGATTTCATGAGTACCACATTTCAATCTATAGTCTCATATGAATAATGAGAATTTCTTTCCACACATAGAACATCATCAACTTTCCAAAGAGAATTAAATATAAGTCTCTAGGGTCATTTCTCACTCTCCAGCCAATGGTCATAGATGCTTATAATATAAAATTCAACTAAAACAAATAACAAGAGAAAAACATGTCCAACAATGACTTGTTTTAAACCAATCAACAGTGGTTTAACTATTTATTTTTGGAGTTTGAGAGTATTTTAAGAGGTCTGTCAAGCTTAATACACACATAATTGAAACAGTAAAGGGAAAAAGAGAATTTAATTTTCTGATTCTGAACATGTTTTGTTGCAGAGAGGAAAAATTACAACTATTGTTCAGTTATTTAGTGTGTTACTGCAACATTATGTAACACATAACATTTATTGTTATAGAAAGTGCTTTTCACTTTAAAGGCCCAAGTCATAAAAAGTTGTGCACCAGTTATTATCATTTACCTTTTCCTTAGGTACATTACTTTTCATATGCTTTCATTAGTGCTTTGCTCCCTAGCGTGCAAGTAACTTAAAAGTCTACTTGCTTGCCAAAGCTCAGCTGGGGAGAAAAAGGGAGTTACTCTTACTTCAATTCTTTAAGTTAGAACAAAGCATTTCGTAGAGATAATAATTGTAAAGAGACAGGCGGAGGAGCCTATAAAGTGTGGCCACCAAGCATAGCATGAGCCTGATCTGCAAGACTTAATAGGCTTCAGGCAATTAATAGATGTTATTAGAGTTTTATGTGATCTTAATTTTCATCACGCCCTAACAATGGCTACTTTAAAATGCTTGGTTAATCTCTCTTTTTTTTCTCTCACAAAGCTGGGTAATTCCTTTTAGTACAAGGTGGCTTTGTTGTTGTTTTGGGCAAAGGAAAAATTATTTGAGGTAGTTATCTTGAATTACTTGCCTAAAATTAGAAGATTGAATAATTTTTTTCTGCTCACTGAAGTGTCATTTCATCTGGTCTGGTGTCTGTTGTTTGCTAAATTTGGGGGCAATAAGTTAATGTCAGTAATAAGTGGAAACTATGTATACTTTCAAATATTAGAATTTGAGATGAAGCAGTAAATCTTGTATTCTACTATTTGTATTAGTCCGTTAACACTCGGAAACTGTAGCATTAAAATTTGAAGATGATAAAAAGCCTGGATAAAAACATTTAAGTGACCCGATGATTTCCTTGGATTTCCCCGAGGTTATGAAAAGAGTGAATGCAAAAGGGTTCTCAAGTTTCAGCCTTCTAAGTGAAGCCACTGATTGAACGTCAGCAGTGTTCTCTACTTTTGCCAGCTGTTAATGTCCAGAAAGCTCAGTTCATTTAAAAATAATCATTGGATGATTTTACAAAGCAAAAACAAACGGAAACAATGAGTATGATTTAACACCAGAAGAAAATATTGAGGAAAAGGAAACCCAGATTTCCCAATATGACAGAGAAATAATGAGCCACAGGTCCCCTTCATGTAACTAAATTTAGTGACACTGCACAATTGAGACTGATGCTGCATCTCATTATTAGTATGTCTTCAAAACCTGGCTTTAACCCTTTGTTCCCTGGACTTTGGGAGAAAGGTTTGACTTCTGCTTGATCCACCCAATCAATTCTGGAAATGTATGACTGTTCACATATTTATTTACTCATTTATATATCTATTCCTTTATTTTACAAGCAACCAATTAACTTAACTTTGAGGTAACATAGATGCTTTTTCTTCCCTTGGGATTTTATAATTTAGTAATTCATATAAAATTACCTTTGTACTTTGATTATGTATGTATATGTATATATTTATTTGTTGCGTGGGTCACCGGCCAGCAGTGACCACGGAACGCTGTGGATGGCTCAACGATAAACACGCAAGAAAAAACAACACATGCACAGAGACAAACTAGTTTCTGTGGGGAAGTAGGGACGAAATGGCAACCCCCCCTAGTGGGGAACGTGCTGATTTACTGTCCATATCTGCTTTTATTGGGCTCATTTTGCATAATAATTCAGGTAAAGTACAGTAGTCATTAGGGGGAAGTAAGGAACCATAGAAAACAAAGAACTCTGCCGGTCTATTGAGTTGGGGGTCAAAGAGCTGTAAGACTGAGGAACAAAATAACTTCCTCCTAAGACCCTTCTCATTCAACTGAGAGCATTCTAAACAAAGAAGGTTTCACAGTAATTTACATGTTCTTTCTTAGGCCTGATCACCCCGGGAATCCGCACTTCTCAGTACCGAGCTGCACCACCCTGTCATTGTTTCAGGCTTAGGTGGAGCAAGGGAACTAAGGCAACTGGGAGACAAGGAGGTTTTTTCCCAGACACTGAGAACTCAGGCTATGTCAAAGCCAAGGAGCGAGGGTCCATCACCCCCTTTTGCTGCAGCCCCCCTAGTCCTTCTTTCGGGGGGCCTCCCAAAGTGATCGTGTCTGTCTTAGGTCGTTCCCCCCATGGGGAATCTTACCCGTCTTTGGCTAACCGACCAAGCTTTTTGGGGTTCAGTCATGAATAAAGCAGCAGAAGCAGCATTCCTGCCAGGGAGATAAGCCTTTGTCTCCTTGCTGGCTTACGGTTCCAAGGGCATTCCCTTAGCCTTAGCCTAGGCAGAGGTTTCAGCTTCTGATACCAGTCAGGGCAGTTCCCAACATTTATTTATAATATAAATATAAAATAAAACAAAGTAAACTATTTATAATATAATATAATATATTAATAACATAAATATTAAAATAAAAATGGGCATTGGCACAATGGGGAATGGAGTCTCTTTATCTATTATATAGTACATACTCAATCATATTTGTTTTATTATTGACACTAGGCTGAGGTTAGGGAAAGCTTCCCTGAGAAAATGACATTAGATATAGGTGTTTTGAAAAAAATATGTGGAAACTAGCCTGATGAAGTAAGTAGTAATCATTCTAGGCACAAGAACCAAGATGCATAAAGGCAAATGCATGGCATAGAATAATAGGTTTAAAATTATTTTTGTGTGGCTAAAGAAAGGATACTGAAAAGATATATATACACACACATATGAATACATACATATATGCATATATATGCACATATTCACACATAAATATGTGCATACATATGCATACACACACACACACACACACACACACATATATATATATATATATATATATATATATATATATATATATGAACTTGTAACAGTGAAAACAGAAAGGTCAGTATTTGTGCTGTCTGTTACTACCAGAACCAATAAGTAGAGACAAGGATTAAATCTTTATGGGCACTTTATTCAGATGCCAACAATCTGAAAAGACTGCAGGTTATGGACCCTCAAAAACCATCTTAACATTTCATCTCAAGCCAATCTTTTTATAAGGAGAAGGAGAAAATAGATAAAGGGTTTGGAAAATGCTTAATCAGATAAAAGTTGCAGCCCAGCTGTGATTTTTCCTACTGTTTTCTTATCTGCTGATCAACAATTCTTTATGTGAGTCAAGGCATCCCCTCCCTGGGACACAATGGCTCAGATCCTGTTTCCATCACTTGCAGACCCCCTGGGGCACAAAGACTGAATCACTTTGTGTCCTGGAGTCATGCAGGTCACACATTCCAGTTCCTGGAGTAACAGCTTTCCACACACATTAATTACTTTTGCCTATCAACTATGACTACAGCTAAAATTTTTAACTCTTGAATTCCCTTATCAATAGAAGAGTTTGTGAATGTAGAAGAAGACATATCATGATATAGAGATAAGGGATTTATTTTTCTGAGGACCATTAAAGTGCTGTGAGTAGGAGAGTTTGGTGGCAGATGCAATATTAGAAAGTTGGCTCAAGCTGTAGTGTGGGAATTGGATAGAGTCAGGAAATGATGTCAAGAAGTAGGAACATGGTGGTAAAAGCCAATGAAAGCTGAAATAAGTTTCCAGAAAGAGACTGGATACAGTTCATTTTATAGAGGATATAGAAAATGCAGAATTTTTGTAACTAATAGGATATGGTGATAGAAAAGAAAGAGTTGACAGCTCTGGCTGGTGTGGCTTGGTGGGTTGAGTGCTGGTCTGTGATCCAAAGAGTTGCTGGTGCAGTTCCCAGTCAGGGCACATGCCTGGGTTGTGGGCCAGGTCCCCATTAGAGGGTGCACTAGGGGCAAGCACACATTAATGTTTCTCTCCCTTTCTTTCTCCCTCCCTGCACTTCTCTCTAAAAATAAATAAATAAAATCTTTTTTTAAAAAAGAAAGAAATAGTTGACCATATTTTATTTGCCCATTTTACAGCATAAGCTCACTCACTATTCCACAGGATAGTCAATATATTTTTCAAAATGTCCATATGAATTTGAATCTGCATCTCTGCACCTAATCTTCATTTTACCTGCTAAACCTATTTAAAAAAATTAATCTTCTATATGACTGTCTGATATTTTTAAAATATCTGTATTTTCATCCCCACATCTTCATTTTTCTGGGTAAAAAGGAACCCAATTTTTTATTTCTTAAATGACATGGTTTCTATATATCTCTCAATCTTAGCCACCCATTTATGAATATATTTATGTGTAAACACTTTAAAAAATTCAATATAGCCCACATGATTGCAGATGTTGGCTGGCCAGAATATACCCTAGAAAAGCATACTCCCTTGTCGTGAATGCTAAAATGCTGAACCCAACAGTAGAGCCTGAGCTTGCATGATCTTCTTTCTTCCCCATATGGTTCCTCAGTCCTTTCTTCTTTCATTCCTCTCCTGCTCTTTCCCTTTCCTCTCCTTCCCTCCCTCCCCCTTCCTTTGCTCCCTTCCTTCATTCATTTTGCCAGGTATATCATACTGTAGTTAGTGTTATGTTGAATTTCTGATAGCCTAAAATCCTGTAATTATATTGCATTAAAGAGCTCTCCTCTAACTTACATTTAAGTAGCTGTATTATTTTAACTTAATGAAGAAAATTTCTATGATTGTGTGATCTCAGCACATCAATGAAATTTATAGAAATCATTTTGACTTCTTATTCTTTCATTTGCCATATTAATTATTCCTCATACTGTCTGCTCCATTTATAAAATCTTTGCTTATTTCCAAACAGAAGATAATGTTCTGAATTGCCACTTTTAATTCTTCTCTTCTGGAACTAATCACTTTTTACCTTGCTGTTATAGTTATTTAGAGATAGAACTCATCTTTTATAGATGATAAGTGCTTTGATAATCATAATCCATTCTGATTCACTTTTTAAAATTCTTTCTGTGTCTGGGAATGAAAAAAGGGGTTTTATGAAAAGTAAACTCACAGGGTGATCTGATCATAAATTCCTGGCTGGGTAGGTCTTGGTGGGTAGTCATGCCCCAGGCTTATCACTTTTTAGTAAAATACTTATCTCAGTCCGTTGTTTCTGTGGGTTTAGGCTAACACACCTTTGAAATAACCACCAAGAAGAGAGCATATCATTTTGTTAACTATCCTGTTATTCAATTCTCACCTTGCCTTCTCCTACCTCTCAGTAATCTGTCTTATGTTCCCCTCCTTAATCTCAAATGCATAAAAGAAGCCGAAAAACTGTTATTCTCTGGAGCATTTGAAAACTTGCTCCCCAGCATATGTCATCAGGTTGGCCCAAACAAGCTCTTGTAAAAATTCTCTACAGATTTGAATGTTTCTTATGTTGACATGGCCTAGAGCAGTGTTTTGAACATATTAAATAAGTATTTTGGCAAATAAATGAATGGATAAATTTAAAGTAGCAAAATACCATTTACCATTTTCTTCAAGTATCTTTTGTTTTGCTTTTGCAATCAGCTTTGTTCCATCTATTCTAGATTGAAACATCTTCTGTCTGAAAGAAAATTTTAAAAGTAAAATTCTAATTGAGTAGTTCTAATTTCCATTTCTCATTTATAAACATTTTCTCATGTGCCTCAAGGGGTAGATCTGAACTTTCCCTTGTTCTATTTTATCTGAACATAGGTTTGTAAGTCTGTGCCTACATTTTATTTCAATTTTGTCGTGTGTCCTTTGGTCTTTCTCCTGTACAGTCACATTTGTTTCTGATGCCCTTTAATTCTGGAACAGAATAATATGTGCTTACCTGTAGAAACTTAATTTTAAGTATGGTCAGCATTATTTCTTTCATTACATATATTTTTAATTTCTTGATATTTGAAATCAGCATTATCCCTTTCATGGCAATTAGATATTCTTCAGTAAAAATGCCATCTCCTCCCCAAGTTTCCATATTTTGTCAGATGAAACTTCCTCAGTGCTCAAAATTAAGTATAGAAATTTCTGTTGTTTTATCAACCATCTGAGAAACAAAGTCTAGGTCAAGAAAAGTTGATAATTATATGTAGGTATAGATATACATATATGTATACCCAGAAATTCAGTACACATCTTTTAATGTCAAAGCTAGTATTATACTCAATCAGTAAATACCAAAAATAGTCTGCTGAAGGTAGAAACAAGATAAAGATGTCCTTTACCACCAATATTATTTATCATTCTTGTCAAGATTTCTGGCAATGTTATCAAAAATGGAAAGACATAAGAACATGGCTAGGGGATAAACACAATCAATGACAAATGATTTGATTGATTTATCAGGAAAGCCCAAGACAGTTAAGTGAAAAGCTATAAATACAACTGGGAACATAGGTAATATATGGAAGTCAATAGTTTTTATTTCTCCTTCATTATCTCTGCACCTATGGTGCAGATAATGCACCTCCATTATCTCATTATGGGAGATTAATTTCACTGGGTATAGAATTCTAAATTAAATGTCTTCTTTTTCTTTCTTTCAACACTTTGAATATTTCACTTCACTCTCTTCTGGTTGCTTGGTATCTGATGAAAAGTCCTCTGAAATTCTTACCCTTGTTCCTTTATAGGTAAGGTGACTTCACCTCTCTGGGTTCTTTTAAGATTCTCTCTTTGTCTTTGGTTTTCTGAAATGCGAATGTGATAAACTTAGATGTAGGTTTTGTTATGTATTTAACATCATTAGAACTTTCTGAATTTTATAGATCTGTGGTTTGGAGTCTGTCATTTGTTTTTATACGCTCAAATAATTATTGTTTCAAATATTTCTTCTGCCTCATTCACTCATTTTTTTGTTGTTTTGTTTTTCTGGTATTCCAATTACATTTCTTGTCAGTTTTTCTATAGTTTATTTTTCATGTTCTCTATGGTGTTTTTTTTTAATTTTTTTCCTCCATACATTTCAGTTTGGGAAGTTTCTTTGAACTATCTTCAAGCTCACTGATTTTTTTCCTTGGCCACGTAGAGTTTACTTATGAGCTCATCCTTCATTTCTGTTACAGTGTTTTCCTAGCTCTAGTATTTCCTTAATATTCCTTCTTAGAACTCCCAGCTCCCCTCTCACATTATCCATCTGTTCTTAAATATGGCCCATTTTTATTAAAACATTTAGTAAATTAAGTATTAATGTTAATAATTATCTTAAATTCCATTTTTTAAAAAAACTTATTTTGTCATTGTATTTTGTTTAAAGTTGAGTGTATGATATTGGTTAGTAGGCACTTTAGTAATAGGTCTTTAGTGCAAGTATTTAACTAATCATGGTAGGATTTAGGCTATACTTAATATTTGCTGTAACTATAGGTATCATAGACTTAAATTGCCCTGGCATATTTGTTTTTGTCTCCCCTGTTGACTTGGAGTTTCACCAAGCACTACTCCTTAGAGAATCATCTCATTGCAGATATTTGAGCTAAAATCCCTTTTCTGCACTAAAGCCTGGGTGGTGTGGTGGTAAGGTGTTTTCAGGAAAGGGACATGTTTTATAATATTATGACTAAACCTCAGTTTTTTTCCCGTGTCTATGTGCCTAGGTAGTGACCTTCACAAGAATTTCTTAGTTTTTTCCATACCTTAAACAAGCCTGGAAGACAAGGGAAGACTAAAGAGGACTACAGTGGAAGAAATGCCACCTGCCATGTATGAGCTAAGATTCTAGTAAAGTCTTTTCCCATGGAGAAGAGACATTCATTAAGGGCAAGGCTCTGTTTGTATTTCATAAAGATTACTCTTCCCCAACTGCTATCCAAGCTAGGAGCAGATTTCTTTTTAGTTTTCATTATGAAAATTGGGTGGAGTTTCTGAAGGTAAAATCTATGAAATGGTGGGTGTTCTCTTAAGATTGAGGTTTTTATAAGTTTCTTACTCACACTAGTTCACATTCAGTCTCCAGCAATTTATCAAAATTACCATCTAAGTTCACCTACCATTGTCTGGCTCCAGAAGCTTGTTTCACATACATAGATCTTAGCTGTGACACTTTGGATTTGTCCATCTTTAGATTTCAGAGTGCTGTTTTGTCCTGCAAACTCAGTTTTCTGATGGGTTCATAAAATGTTGATTGATTTTCTATTGCTTTATTTTAACTTTTTCTTTTAGGACAGGACTGATAATTTCCCAGCTTTATAAATGTCAGAATTGAATATAAAAATAATTCTCCCCATATGTACATATGTATACATATGTATAAGCATACCTTGTTTTATTGCACTTGAGATATTGCATTTTATAAAACCTTTGTGACAAATTTGCCTTGAGCAAGTCTACCATCACAATTTTTCCAATAGCATTTGCTCACTTCATGTCTCTGTGTTTCATTTTGGCAATTCTTGCAATGTTTCAATCTTTCTTATTATTATTGTATTTGTTATGGTTATCCGAGATCAGTGATCTGTGTTGTTACCATTGTAAATATTTTGGGGTGTCAGGAATCACACCCATATAAGATGGCAAACTTAACAGATAAATGTGTGTGTTTTCACTTCTTTACCAACTGGACCACTCCCCACCTCTTTCCCTCTTCTCATGCATCTGTTCCTTGAGACACAGCAATACTGTGATTAGTCCAACTGATAACCTTACAATGGCTCTAAGTGCTCAAGTGAAAGGAAGAGTTGCATGTTTCTCACTTTAAACCAAAAGCTAAAAATTATTAAGTCTAGTGAGCAAGACATGTTAAAAATTGAAATAAGCTGAAAACTAGGCCTTTTGCATTGAAAAGTTAGCCAAGTTGTGAATATAAAGGAAAGTTCTTGAAGGAAATTAAAAGTGCTACTCCAGTGAACACAAGAATGATAAGAAAGTGGAACAGCCTTATTGCTGATATGGGAAAAGTTTTTGTGGTCTGGATAGAAGATCAAAGTAGCTACAACATTACCTCAAGCCAAAGCCTAATACAGAACAAGGATCTAACATTTTTCAGTTCCATAAAGACTGAGAGAGATGAAGAAGCTGCAGAAGAAAAGTGAAGCTAGCAGAGGTTGGTCCATGAGGATTAAGCAACATCTCTATAACACAAAATATATGGTGAGGTAGCAAGTGATTTTATAAAAGTTACAGCAAGTTATCCAGAAAATTCAACTAAGACAATTAATGAGAGTGGTCACACTAAACAACGTTTTCAACGTAGAGGAAATAGCTTTATAGTGTAAGAAGATGTCATCTAGGACTTCTACAGATAGAGAGGGGAAGTCAATGTCTGGCTTCAAAGCTTCAAAGATAGGCTGGCTCTGTTGTAAGGGTTAATGCAGCTGTTGCCTTTAAGTTAAAGCCAATATATGTTTACTGTCCTGAAAACCTGAGGGTACTTAAGAATTATGCGAAACTATCCTGCACATGCTTTATTGGTGGAACAACAAAGCCTAGATGACAGCCCATCTCCCTACAACATGGTTTGCTGAATATTTTAAGCTCACTGTTCACACTTTCTGCTCAGAAAAAAGGATGTCTTTTAAAATGTTACTGCTCAATGACAATGTGCTTGGTTACCAAAGAGCTCTTAGGGAGATGTACAGATTACTGCTGTTTTTACACCTGCTAACACAACATTCATTCTGAAGGCCATGGATCAAGTAGGAACTTAGACTTTCAAATGTTATTATTTAAAAAATACATTTTATAAGACAGGAGCTGTCATAGATTGTGGTTTCTCCTATGGATCTTAGCAAAGCAAATTGAAAATCTTCTGAAGAAGATTCACCATTTTAGATGCCATTAGGAACATTTGTGATTCATAAGAGGCTAAATATCAATATTAAAGGAGTTGGGAAGAAGTTGATTTCAACCGTTATGGGTGACTTTGAGAGGATCAAGCCTTAAGTGGAAGAAGTAACTGTAGATGTGGTGAAAATAGCAAGAGAACTAAAATCAGAAATGGAGCCTGAAGCTGTGACTGAATGGCTGCCCTCTCATGATAAAATATTAACCAATGAAAAGTTGCTTCTTGTGAATGAGAAAAGGAAGTGGTTTCTTGAGATGGAATCCAGTCCTGGTGAAGATGCTGTAAAGACTGTTGGAATGACAACAAAAGATTTAGAATACCACATAAACTTAGTGAATAAAACAGCACAGGGTTTGAGAGAACTGACTTCAGTTTTGAAAGAACTACTGTAGGTAAAATGCTCTCAGCACCTCCTACTACAGAGAAATAATTTGTGAAAGGAAAAGCCAATCAATACAGCCACTGCAACTTTTACCAACTACTATCCTGATCAGTCAGTAGCCACCAACAGTGCAGGAAGACCCTTCACCAGCAAGATTATGACTTGTGAAAGCTCAGATGATGGTTGGCATTTTTAATAATATTTTCAAATTAAGGTAATACATTATTTTTTAGACATAATGCTCTTGCCCACATAATACACTATAGTATAATGTAAACATAACTTATATATGCATTGGGAAACCAAAAAAAGTGTGGGAGTGATGTTATCATGATATTTGCTTTATTGTGGTAGTCTGAAATAAAACTGATACTATCTCATATATATGCCTGTACATATGTGTGCATGTACAATCAATCAGTTAGAAGATATTATGGGAAAGATATTTTATTAATGCCAAAAACTAAAAAACTGTCAAATACATATGATAAAGAACAAAAAATATATTCAGGTACCAATTTTCTTTAATGAGTCTCTAAGTTTAATATAATTCCAACAAAAGATTTTTTGGAATTAAATAAGTTTATTCTAAAAAGTATATGAAAAAAACAAACAATAAGAATGGCCAGCAAAATTCTGAATCAATAACATGAAGGCTGGTGAATCTAAATTATAAAAAGAGCCACATCTGCCTAAAGGACACCTTTCATTAATTTAACAAGATCTACCATATTTATAGCATCACAACAAGAATACAGTAAATAAATAACATGATAGAATATAAAATTATTCATTCTTTCAGTGAATTCTTAATGTGCAACTACAGTAAGAGACTGTTCTAAGCATTGGGGATAGAGTAGTAAAGAAATAAGAAAAAAATTATTTGCCCTCATGGAGTTTATATACTTGATGAGAAAAACATAATTAAAAAAATTAAATGCAAAATACCAATCATTGGATGATAAGTGGGATAGAGAAAAAATGAGACAGGAAGGGAAATGAGAAATGCTGGGAAAGGGATGTTCAATATTAATAGTGTGGCTAAAGAAAGGTTTACTGATGAAGTGATATTTGAACACAGATGTGAAACAAGTCACAAAGTGCGCCACACAGATACTCAGAGGTAAAGTTGCAAGCACAGGAAATGCTATGTGAAAAGATTCTGAGGAAGAAGCATGTTCAGTGTTTTACAGTAACTTAAAAGAAAGATATGACTTAAGAGAACCACAGTGAGAGTACTAGGCAAAGAAATCAGAGAATTAAGAGGTCAAGATCATCTGCTCTGGCTGGTGTGGCTCACTGGATTGCGCACTGGCCTGTGAACCAAAGGATCACCAGTTCAATTCTTAGTCAGGACACATGCCTGGGTTGTTGGCCAGGTCCCCAGTAGGGGGCACACATTGATGCTCCTCTCCCTCTCTTTCCCTCTGTCCAAAAATAAATAAATAAAATATTTAAAAAACAGATCATCTAAAGTTCTGTAGTCACTATAAATATTTTGGCTTTTCATCTCTGTTTGATGGGGTCCCACTGGAGGGCTTTGAACAGACCAGTGACAAAATCTGCCATATGTGAAAAGGACTCCTCTGGCTTCTGTGCTGTAATAAACTGTTGAAGGGGAATGAAGGGGAAAGTCAGACACATGGAAATCAGCATCATGTTACAAAAATACTAATGAAATATGATTTTATATAGACAACTGTGTTAGTGATAGGATCAGTAGGAAAAGGAGGTAGTTATGAGAGCAAGTAGAGTAAGTTCATTGGGAAAATATCATAAGTTGAATTTGGGCTTACAAAATTTGAGATGCCTATTAGATATTCAAGTAAATTGTTTTGTGGTAGTTCTATGTATGATTCTAGGTTTGAAGGGTAAGTCCAGGCAGCAGATACAAATTTGGGCTATGTTTCAGCATATAGATGATAATGGAACACATAAAACTGATAACACAAAAGATAATTGAACACAAAAATGGTAACTGATAAGTTACCCAGAGAGTAACTGTAGAGGAATGAAGACTAAATCCTGGGACAGCCGTTGTTAGAAATTGGGGAGATTAGAAAGAACCAGCAAAGAGGACAAAGAAGGCTTTGCCAGTGAAGTAAGAGGAAAATCAAGAGAGTGTGGGAGGCTGCATAGTAAAGAATTTAGCTGGTCTTTATCCCCAGTTCCTGGGAGGTAATCTCTAAATCCTTGGAATTTCCAGTGATAGGAGTAACCTTGTTTTTCAAGAAGGGCCTCTAGTTTATGCTAATGAGATGACTCAGGATGGGGGACTAGCCAAGCCAGAAACACCAACATGTGGTTAGAGGGTTGGGGAGTTTTGAGTAGTGTGATATCAACCTGACCTCTGGTGAGAAGAGGGAGGTTGAGCATTGAGTTCAACTTAGTGGCCAATGATTCAGTCAAGTATGCCTATGTAATAAAACCCCAGTAAAAGTTCTGGATACCAAAGCTCAAGTGAGCTTCCCTGGTTGGCAAAATTCTGCAGAGTGTTGCTAATCAATGTGTCTGGAGGATAATCAGTCCTGATAATTAAAAAGCTTCATATTTGGGACCCTCCCAGACTTGGCCCTATGCACGTCTCCTTTTGACTAATATACTGCTTTGTATTCTTTTGCTATTAAAATTTTAAGTATAGTACCTCACTGAATTCTACGAGTCATTCCAGCAAATTATTGAACCTGAGGGGATGGTAGGAGCTCATGAATTTGTAGACAGCAGATCAAAAGTAAGGGTGGCCTTGGGAACCTGGACTAGTGGCCTCTGAGGGGAGGGCAGGTTTATGGGGGACTGTGCCTCTGATGGACGTGCTGTTCAGCTCCACTCTGACTAGTTGGTGTCAGAAGTCATTGCAGAGGCCAAGAGAAGAACATATTCTAGGGAGTAGTTAGTGCTTATCTGAATCAGGTAACATGAGGACTGAGATTGAGGTTTTTATTCAACAACATGAAAATTATGGGTGACTGTGAAAAGAGGGTGTTCCATAGGGTTAAGGGAGTGAAATCTTGAGTGCAGAGGAGTCTATCTAGACTAGTATGAGAGGAACTGTAGGCATCAAATATAGATGAGCCATTGGAAGAGTTTTGCTATCAACAGAAAGAAACATCTGTGGCTTTAGTTGAAGGTGGGTATGAAATCAAGGAAGTTTTTTTCCTTTCTTTATTAAGACGGAAGATTTCAAAGAATGTTTATACTGATGGAAATAATCCATTAGAAGGAAAACACAGATGAGGTAGGAGAGGGTAAGAAACATGTCTTGACAATGTCCTTGAGAATGTGGAGGGCACTGGATTGGGTGCATAACAATAGGGGTTGGCCTGGGAGAAGACAATACACAGAGAGTGCTTCCACAGGTGAAGAGTATGGACATAAATGCCTTACATGGATAGATGCAATATGTGAACTTGAGGAGAAATTCTCTTTGGATTGCTTCTATTTAGCGGAATACAAAGCAAGGTCATGGAGGTTGTGTGAGGGTAGCATAGGAATTATTAGAGGTTTGAGGAGAGGAAAGGAGATAGGAACTTCAGGCATCAATAAAGGTTTCTGTGAGAATCATGTCATGACTTTAAAGTAAAACCAGTCAGCATGGTGGCAGCCAGTAGCAATGAGGAGCATGGGGAGCACCTGCCCCACGGAGTCAGAAGTAGTGGTGAAGTAAAAACTGCCTTCACGTGAGGGGGCTCTCAGGGAAGAAATGCATTCATGGCAGAGCAGGGTTTCTCTTAGATTATAAAGGTAAAGTGAATATTTAGGAAAGAACCTGAGGATTTAAGAATGTTTGCTGATAATTGATAAGTGGGACAGAATAGAAAGTCTATCAATGAGACTGTGTTGTGTGTGCACATGTGTGTTTAATGATGGTCAAATTTTACATCAATTAAGAATGCTATTTTTTAATTGCATTGTTATAACTGGGGGAAAATGTTGGATCTCTGGCATACATTTTATACTAAGAAAAATTGAGACAGATCAAATATTTAAGAGTGAAAAAGTAAATTATAGATCTGCCATAAAAACATAAAAATTAAAACAGAATTTTGAGATGGAGAAAGCCTTTCTAAATATGACACAAGATACAGAAATTATTGTAAATTGTGTTGCATTGGAAAATTTTACTATTTAAATATTTTTTAAAAAATGTTACAAAACATATGTAAACAAAGGCCAAAACAAATGATGAAATGAAAGATAATACTGTTATTATATTACAGAAAATAGCTAATTTCTTTTATTGTAAGTCCATAATCACCATTCAAAGTCAATAAGACTCATACCCAATATAAAAATGGGCAAAAATAGGAATAGACCATTTATTTTTTAAGATTTATTTATTTATCTATTTATTTCTTTCTTTATTTTCAGACAGAGGGGAAGGGAGGAATAAAGAGAGGGAGAGAAACATCAGTGTGTGGTTGCCTCTCCTGTACTTCCTACTGGGGACCTGGCTTGCAACCCAGGCATGTGCCCTGACTAGGAATTAACACAGTGACCCTTTGCTCCACAGGCCTTCACTTAATCCATTGAGCCACACCAGCCAGGTCTAGACCATTTATTTTTTAAAGATGTTATTTATTATTTATTTTTTAGAGAGAGGGGAAGGGAAGGGAAGGATAGGGAGAGAAATATCAAAGTGAGAGAGATACATCAATTGGTTGCCTCTTGCACACACCCCTACCAGGGAACAGCCCGCAACCCAGGCCTGTGCCCTGACCAGGAATCAAACCAGCAACCTTTCAGTTTGCAGGATAACACCCAACCTTGTGGGCCACAATGGTCAGGGCCAGACCATTTATTTTAAAAAAATGTATATAGCTCTTAGGTATAATACAAGTTACTCAATGTCAGTGATATTAAAATTCAAATTAAAACTAAAGTTTAACCTTAAAATTGGCAAATATCAAAAAGTATGTTAAAACACTGTTAGTAGGTAGAGATTATACACCGCACTATGTGAGTGTAAGATGGGAAACAAATAGAGTATCAATCAGTAGGGTACTTTACTAAATAAAATATGGTATATCATTACAATAAAACACTAAGTAGCAGCTCAAGGATAAGTGCATTGTATATGCTACTTTGAAATAAGCTAAAAGAAAATTTTGTCATAATAATTTAAACAGGAAGTAATATGGCAAAGGGTATTATAAAGTAATACTATGAAAAGTGCTGCTCAAGATTCAGAGCAGTGATGCAGTAGTCTTTTTGAATGAAAATAAAGAGCAAGTATACATGCACATATATGCATACACACACAAAAATATGTGCATACTTGTATTTGCATAAAACAGAAATATGTAAAAATGCTAAGTGTTTGCTTTTAAAGTGCAGGCTTAGAATCTATGGCAAAATGGGATAAAAGGCAGTCTTTTCACTGTACACCTGTTTGAAACCTCTAAAATTTTACACTACACTCATGTTTTCTTTTACAGCATACTCGTGTTTGTCACTTCAAAATTTTAAATATTTATCGTTATTAATACAAGTAGACACTATGGAGACACTTTAAACAGATGAGTGTAAAAATATATAAATAAGGTGGTATTGATTGAAAATAAAAACTTTTGGAATATTTAAAAATATAGTAATAAATTTCAGGAAATAAAATAATGATATTATGCAGATAAATTCATGAAGAAGCTGAAGAATGCTGAAGTATACTTAAGGATGTGGTGTGTTTACCTTGATTCAAATATTAAGCATGCTTGCTAAAACTTTTCAGGTAGTTAATAAAAAAAAATAAATAGAATGTATACTTTCCAAACCTGAAATTTAAAAAAAAGGAAATATTAAAAAGTTGATCAACCTGGCTGGCATGGCTCAGTGGATTGAGCGCGGGCTGCAAACCAAAGTGTCACAAGTTCAATTCCCAGCCAGTGTACATGCCTGGGTTGCAGGCCATGGCCCCCAGCAATCGCACATTGATGTTTCTTTCTCTCTCTCTTTCTCTCTCCCTTCCCTCTCTAAAAAATAAATAAATGAAATCTTTTAAAAAAAAGTTGATCAAGAAAGAGAAAATGAATAACCCACATATAGGGCAGTGACTATAAGTCAGAATATATGATGATAAAATTGTCCAACTATGTTAGTAACCACAATAAATGTAAATGTAGTTATTTCAGTTATTTAAAGTCAGAGCTCCTCAGCACAACCCTCCCTTTTTCTATTAGAAAAAACATCAAAAAGTAATTAATTACAGGGCCCTTGCTGTGAGAACTGTTGTGGTTTTGGAGATTATCTTCTATTTGGTGAAATGCTTGGTTTGCATACTTTCTCCCCTAAATATATGTGTTCTGCCATTTTGTTTTTTTTTGTCTCAGTAGAAATGTAAAATGTATAGACAAAGGTCATGTGGTAGGTAGGAGACAACAGTGACCCAGGTTCCCCTACCTCTCTCAATGCATGTCCCTGCCACACCACAGGGCAGAGTCCTCCTGCTCTGGCTCTGCCTCTGGCGCTTGCCATGAAACTCACTGGGGCCAATGGAACATTAACAAACATTTCACAAGCAGAAGCTTGGGAAGTGCTTGTATAATGGGTTTTTCCTGCTCCGCATTCTGCCTTCAACCAGAGAACACACCTGCTTGAGGATGAAAGACATGAGGAAGAGAGGCCAGTCACAGCGGTCACTTCAAGGAAGGCCATCCTAGATCAGCCCAAAGCCAGTCATCCCCACATCTGCACAGTTCCCCACAAGATAAGCAATATCATCCAATTAACCCACGGTTTTTTAATTCAGTAAATGATTGTTGTATTAAGGCCCTGATATTTGAGATTTGAGATTTGAGGTAAAAGATTCCTGATGTAGATGACAAGAGTTTTGGATTGGCTTTTGCAGTTAACGTAGAATTAATGCAGTGGTGAAATGCCACCTGGCAATCTCACGAGTTTCACGCATCAGTGTAAGCAAATACTCTCCAGCAACTGAGACACAACTTGCTCAGTCATTGAAGAATAATTTTACAATAACTTTTTCTGCCAAATAATCAAAATATTGTTTTTTTAAAAAGTGCTAAAGGTCTAATAACCCTTTATGTCTACTTCCTATTAGCATCAACTTATGTTCTCTCAACTCTTTTCTGTTTAACTACTATGTAATTCTTCTCATCTGCTAGTCTTACCCTGCTTCTGATATTTGCCTTCTCTTTTGTGGCTCTCTCGCCTCTGTTTAACCTGCCACAGCATTTTGTCCCACGGCCCCTCCCCCGTGCTTCAGGAAAAGGAAGATAACTTGGCATACCTGCCAAAGACTTGTGACAGTAATATATGAGCAGGGTGCTTCCCTGTTGTCTTAGAATAAAAGAGTATCCTCAAGAAGACAAACCCTCTGTGATTTGGTTTCCAGGGATACAAACATATCTAAAAATGCAATTTTTTTTTAAGTAAGAAATTCTTTTAGAAATGGAATTGCAGAGAATGAGATAGTGGAAAGATCTTGGGCTTTTGAGTCCGACACTTCTGCAATTGAGCCCTAACAGCCTTTTACCTCCACAAGTTACTTAAGTTCTTGAGCATTGTTTTTATCTTTTCCAAGATGTGAGGATTATATGAGATAGAATAACTAAACCCCCAGCATGTTTCTCCCCACAAATCTCTCTGACCTCACCAACAACTAAGCCTTCTTTTACCTCACTCCTAAATATCCCTCAAATCTAAACTGTTCTGTCTCAGTCCCTGCAAACTAGTACCCTTACTGAGCAAGAGTCCTGTGGTAACTGGAATTCAAATGCTGAAGATAAAGAGAACAGAAAGCTGTAAGTAAATATTTTTAAAATTTTTATTTGTATACATTTGCAAACTGGAATTTTTTATTCTTCTTGTATTAATAAAAATAATACTTCAGTGATTTATTAATAAAACACTATTTTAAAACCTACAGAACTTACAGAACAAATGTGGAAGACTGCTTACTGCAGCAACTGTAAAAACATTGTTTGATACAATTATATTACGTAATTAATATTAGAATATAACTGAAAAATTTGATTTGTGGATCAATGGAATGATGAACAAACAATTCCTGAAGGATCTCCTTAAATGATAGGTATTTCACAAAGTAAAAATTTACATCTTAGTCATCTGATAATAGTTATTTCAGCTGTTGATTTCACTGGACTGTCATTCATTTAAATATTTTTTTCATTTATTCAAGTCCCTTAATTTGTGCCACATTCACCTTCATTTGTTAGGTATCAAACTGTGGATGATGAAAGTGTGTTAATCTTTTGATCAACAGGGTAACTTTCTTGTTCTCAGACTATTCTATAATAGAATAACTGGAAAAGCATCAATCTCCTGACAAATGATGTACCAAGCACTTATTCCATGGCTGAATGATAAAAAATAGAAGCTACCATTTATTAAATGTTTCAAATGTGCTAAGTACTTTGTGCACATTATCTTATTTAATTCTAATGTGAACACTTAAGGATAAATATTTTCAGCCCCATCCATCTTATGGGATGAAGATACTAATGCTGAGAGAATAAGTAGTTTTCTCAAGTTAAAATGGCCGTTCTATATGTATTTGGATGCAATACTATTAAACTAATAACAAAACAAAAACCATCACCCATACTCTCTTTGGCAAATAATGTCCCCACAAAGTTCTCTCTCCCTCTATAGAGTGGGATTCTTTTATGTCCTAGGCAATTCCAAATGCAGTCTATTTCTTCTTGTATTTCCTCCATGTGGGGTTCACCTGCCACCTTGCCTTACTCATTTGAACTGCTACTTCTGCATTTCAAAAAAAATTGCTTATGCTATTCTTGAAGGATTTTAAAGAAGGATATTTTCATGTAAATGTCCAGGTAAAGATTTGAATTCTAAAATGAAAATGGGGAGAATTCAAAGAGGGTAGGGATCATTTTCAATTTTTCAAAGCCATAATATGAATGTGAAGATAAAAATCAAATGTTGGGATAAGTCAATGAATATGAACTCAGATTGCTGTCATGAGGCCTATAAATGAACCATTATTAGCTCTGTTACTTCTTTGTCCTTGGCCATAATGATTTAAAAAAACCTTTTTACAGTCCAGTGCAATAATCAAGGAGTCACTTTTAAGTATATTTTTGGTACATAGATGCTAAAAGTGAAGAATGGCTTACCTCAGCCATTCTTGTATGATATATAAGGAAAGAAAAAACTGTGGAAAATCAAACTAGTTTTTTTATGAAATTAAACAGAGCACATTATGTTCTCAGAAATTCTACAGTGATGTTAACTTTTCACTCTTATCCAATAGTGGTGATCCAAGTTGTCAGCTGCCATCAGTATAATTCCTCCTGAATGGTGATAAGCTGGTGAGAGAATACAATTTCCAGGATCCCCCAACCTGAAGACTTCCTCACTTGTCCAAATCATTTTACCTAAAGAAATCTGGGAAGACACTATTATATATATAAAAATATACATACTTATTCATAAATAAATATATTAATATATAAAGAAATATATGCATTTATTTCCATAACACTCCTGTGTTGGATTTCCTTACCACTTTATTCTTAAACATGGCCTGAACCTCAGCTCTCTAATCTGTTAAAGTTATGTTTTGCAGCTATTGTCTTGAGGTTACATCCTTGCTTGACTTTCTCTTTATTATCCACTTCATTTCACCACCAGTTTTTCCAAGGAGCATTTCCAAATAAATCACATTCACATGAATTCTCATCTCATAGTCTTTTTTTGAAGAATCCAAATGGAGATAACCATACAATAAAATTGTGCAAATGTTTGATCACCAGGATAATTGAATTAGACTTGATTGAGCATCTATTCAGTTTTGGCTCTGTCTAGACATATTATTACATGATTAATGTTCTCTATATTGAAATTTTTCTGGGACTGTTATTTAGGTATCTTTCATTCACTTGTTTATAAAATTGCATCTGACTTAGTACCCTAGAGAATGTTTCAAACGATCTAAAAGTAGTCCTAGCCTTTCATAGATGCTTCAAGAGAAATTAAACAGCTTAGCCAGGATTGCATAACTGGCTAGAAGTAAAAGCTGGAATGGGAAGCTTATTCAGGTCTTTTTCTAGCCAATACACAGTGGTGTCTTCCTACTACAATATGGACATTTTTTTCTCTTTATCTGACTTCAGTAGAGACACAAAGCAGCTGGCCACCATCCTTCCTATTTGGATGAAGAGTGCAAGAATGTATTATTATAGAAATCACCTCCTTCCCTCCAGTCTAGCGGGTGATGACTCCACTTAAGGGAAGGAGCAATAGAGGGGGAATTTTCAATGCTGCTGGCTTGCTTCCATGTAGTCTGTGGATAATAGAGCTCTTTGATGTCTGGTACATTCATAACCACGAAACTCAGCTTTCCAGTCAACAGAAAAGCTATTTTACACTACTTTTGATGTGATGAAATAACTTAACTAGACATGGTTAATCACAAAGCTGGTGATTATGCCACGCAAGGGAAAGCCATTAAAATAAGTCAAGTGCCTCTAAAAAAGAACAAAGGAAAACTCCCCAGCAGGCAGACACATAGCTGACTCAAGAGCTCTGGCATGACTTGGTTTTTTACCATCCAGATTCACTCTCACTATTTTCATAACGTGAAACATAAACATCACTGCTTCCATGAGAGTTCTGCATACCTGCCTAACTTGCTTATTGCTTATTCTGTGAGGCAGTCATAATTTGTCTTTACTCTGTTCCAGATATATCTGGCTTTGATCACACCGCCGGGCTGAACACCAACAGATTCTGGGACTAAAGCAGAGAAAGCTCTTTTGTAAAAGTTTAATCCCACTTAGGTCATCTGTTTATTGCTTCATCCAAAACATCTAGGTTTTTAGATGATTTGATCAGTATCACAAATGCAAATTCTATAATAAATCAGAGTACCTACAGGTTAGCAGACTCAAAGAAAAAAAGCTGTGGGGATAACAGCACTGACAAGTTAGTTTATTAGTTCAGCTGGGTTTAAAGACTAGCCAAGGTCCTGCTTTCAACTACATTGTTTATTTGTATTAGCGGATGCTCAGCTATCTCATGAAAATAAGCAAACTAGATCTATTGGAGTAGAGTCTTTCTATTTAGAGAAAATATGACTTGTTTTAAGTCTAAAAGAACTGATAGCTAATGAAATATGATATTTAACCCACATTCAAACTTTACAAAAGCCTGGCAGCTAAATGAGACAGTGGCCCTGAAATTAAGCTATTAACTATAATATATGATTACATTTTTAAATGGATTTAACCACTGGCCAAATAAAACAATGAACTGACTTTAAATAACCTAAGAAGCATGTGGTGGACTCTATCTAATGTTGCTTGAATGTAGAGGGCACTGTTGCATAAAAACCATTCAAGGACCAATACAGACCCATAAAGGTATAATGTTAGGTAGAACTCAAGGTAATTTTAGAGAAACTTAACCAGTGCTGTAAAAAATAAAAAACAAAAAGCACCTAGGCTTTTACTTAGATGATTGATCTTTTTAGGAAGGAATATGATGAATCAGTAAAAAACTCATTCGATGCAAGAGAAATTGTATTTTCTAGTAGTGGATTAATTTGTGAACTGTACTCAAAACTGAAATACCAACTGTTAGTCAACAATAGTTTCCAGTGCTTTACATGACTAAAGTCATTTTATGAAGCAAATCACTCTCAGTAACCACTAGTTCAATCTGGGACAGGTGGGCCTGTATCATTCTAAAAGGATTGTTATCACATAAATAAGTAGGCCCATTAAGTCGTTTAATGCTTTGGAATATATACAGCTCTTAACTAGAACATCCCACTTGACTACAGACCTCTTGGTAAATTAGTTCTATGGATAGATTTCACTGGGTCATCCTGATTCATTTGCCGTGTATGTCCCTAGAGGCTGCACATAACAAGCCCTACCCCCTTTTCTTGCAGAGATTCACCATGTTGCTACCACCTAAGCCTCTGGTCCATAAATTTCCCTTAATAAATTCTTTGTTTAATTCTGAAATAGTCAGTCTTTTTCTTTAGTCTCTCAACCCTGTCTTCCTTTGGAGTTTGGTTCCAGTACACCTTGGAAAATTTTCCATCACCAACAAGCCATTAAAGATTTAATTACAGATGCTTTCAGAGTCTATGTCATGAGTGTTAACAAGGTAATTTCAGATGGTGGTAAGAACTCTGAAAAAAATAGAAGATGGTGTGACAGTGACTTGGACAGGAAAGCTCTACTTTAGTTTGAGTAGTCAAGGATAATCTTCAGAGGTGTTATTTGAGATGAGCATTTCTGTGGGAGAAAAACCCATGCAAAGATGTGGTGTGAAGGAGGAGAGAATTCCAGACAACATGAAGTCAAAGTCAAACCACGGGCCTTAGACAGGATAAAACTTGGTGTGACAGAACAGAAAGTTAGTATATAATGTGAATAAGGGAAAATATGAAGAGGGGTTAGGTCAGAGACATAAGAAGAAACTAGATACAGATTATTTAGACCAGGGAAACATAGTTGTGTTTTTTATATATAGAATTCAAGGGAATTAATGGCAAGGAAACTTGGCTATATTATCATCTATCACAAAAAATACACAGAAGCTTGGAGCAAAATGGTATAATTGAACCGTGATATTTGAGAACAGTTTCTCTTTCTAATAGGCTAACACCTTGGGCCAGTTACTAAAATGTCTGTGGCTCAGTTTTCTAATCTACAAACACAGCCAAGGCAAACACAGTGACTGACAGAGCACCCCTAAAGAGCAATGGGATAATCCATGGGAAAGTGTCTTGCAATTAAGTAGGCATTTTCAGATTCAAATGAATAAAAATTAAATAATTACTTCTTAATTTTCAGGCATGACAACATAATAGGATATTCTGGATAATGTTCCTTGTTTTTCTTAGTTCAGATCTTCTATCTGAACTATCTACTTTTATTTCCTCTATTTCCTTACATCATTGTCTTTCTGCTTTCTGCTTTCCCTTCTTGATGCTTCATTCCCTATCTTTCCTTCTGGTCTACCTTCTACGAGTCATGCTATCATCCTACTTCCTCTCTTTTATCATTGGTATTTCTTTTTCATCCTATTGCTTTCCTTTGTCTGCCCATCACTACTCTCTTTCTTCTCTTTGGCTCAGCTTCAACACTTATTTGCACTGTGACCCTATAGGCCAGTGGCTTAGTTGCATGCTACTTTTTCCAACCAATCCCAGAACTCTTTGATCTTACAGAGCCGTGACCAAGCATGGCATTTCTTTGAACTCACTGCCTTTGGCTTTTCTCAATAGCTCTTCCTAACTTCTGCCTGTAATTTTGCATTTTCCAGAATTCCTGTTGTTGAAAGATGCCAGTTGTATAGGTGCCAAATATTTGGGGTTTTGTTATGTGATCAGAAATTTGGATGTTTTATATCATGAAATTTTAGCAGTGCTCTAGTGCTTAAATGAGTCTTAATAAATACATATTAAAAGCTTAAAGCCAAAAAATACCCTTTTATATGAAAAAATTAACAAGAGCCTGGCTGGAGTGGCTGAGTGGATTATGAGCTGGACTTCGAATCAAAGGGTGGCTGGTTTGATTCCCAGTCAGGGTACATGCCTCAGTTGTGGGCCAGGTCCCCAATAGGGGGTACACGAGAGGCAACCACACATTGATATTTCTCTCTCTTCCTTTCCCTTTCTAAAAACAAGTAAATAAAACCTTTTTTAAAAAGAAAGAAATTAACAAGAAACAATGAAAAATATGAAACAAATAACTACATTTGTAATGTTCTTATAAGAACAATATAAATGATTGTCTTAGCTCAGCAAAAATTCCACCACAACCCCTCCCCACAAATAGTAAAGCAATTGAATAATTTTATAAAATTCCTCTTTATCAGTCTCCTGTGTTTATTGAAATCGGAATATAAAAAGATGGAGAATTATAAAGGAAATTAGAAGTTTATAACATGCAAAAATATTTTTTAATTTTATAATAGTCCTAAAAAGAAATATTTACTTAATTAGTCACATTGACTTAGAAAGCTACCATAGACTTGCATGTTACATTGGTTCAAGTTTGTTTTTATTTTCAAACTAGAAATAATGCATCTTGACTGTTATTGATTCTCTAAATTATACTTAAACAAATGAACTAAAGATTTTATCTGGAGAAGATAGAAAAATCTGATTGAATTCCTTCGAAAACCACAATGTGAAATAATTTGTGACTCTGCACTGTTACCACACTGGTGTGTTGATCCTTTATAAAATGCAGCTGGAGGTTCTCTGGCTTAACTTCCTTTATAAAAAATAGGGACAGAAAAAAAATTCATTTTTAGTGTCTGTGACAAATTTTCCTGGGAGTTCATTTAGGAAGGAAGGAAGGGAGGGAAAGAGGGAGGAAGACAAGGCGGGAGGGAGGAAAACAGGCACGAAGAGGAAACCTTTTCGTCTCCCTTTTGTTGAGAATTGAATTTAAAGACACTCTAATAAGGTTTGATCTTTGGAACGTACTTGTTAAAATTGTCCCAATTTTGACATACCTGAGACCTGTACTCAGCTGCTCCTAGCAGAGAAAGGTCGAATAAGGCGTTCTCGTGAACCAGGACCTTTAGAAAAGTTCTGAGAACTCTGAACTTGGTGTTACTTGGAACCTGGAATTCCATGTGTTAAAAATGTATCATTTTCCTTGAAGCTGTTGTTCTTTTTTTACAACATAACTGCTTATAGGATGGAAGTCACTTCTTCTGTTTTTAATACTTATAATGTGAGAGAAGAACTTAAAACTTTATTCTGGTGAGGAAGAAAAGGATGGCTTCAGAGAAGAGTGCTACCAAAAGAATAAATACTGGAAAAGTAAAGAACTAAAGGTATTTATGACAAACTTTATTTTTTACTATAATTTTCCCTTCGACTGAACCTATTGAATTCATATCATATTGAGCTGAGATCTATATTCTTATATATTTTTTATTATCTGCAAGCCATTGTTCTAGACTCTGGTGGATACCAAGCACACAAACGTACATATATACACGGAGTTATGGTTCATTCTTCTAAACTTCTTTCATAAGTAGTTATCGAGATTCTAATATATGCCCAATATTATCCGTGTGCTAGGAATATTGATTGAGATGAATAGTAGAAATAGTCTTCATTTTTCATTGTGCTGATTTTCTCTGGGGAGTGAGAGAAATTGACAAAAAACTGTTTTAGTGTTGTCATATAAAAAATGGGATTTGTGATTAAGGAATAACTGAGGTGAGGTAAGCATTTCAGATATGAAGCGAATGAGGTAGGAAGCAACCATACAAGAACTGGGAGAAAGAGCATTCCAGTAAGAGGTAAAAAGCTGAGGGACAGGAAGAAGTATGCTAAAGCTACCTATGCTATAGGCTTCATCGGAGTGAGATAGAGGGAGACAGACTGTCTTCGGTTTGTACAAATGATTTTAGCCCTAAGCTTTGAGTTATCTGTCTCTTGAAGAAATTTTTAAAATTTATATTTTCTCTCTGTATGATTTGTATAGACCAATTATAATTTTGAATGTGATCAAGAAATGGAACATCCCAATAAAAAATTTTAAATCAAACTGAGAGATTATAATATACTGTTGTTGTGAGCTATAAAGTGATTAGATTTTAACATTAGTCCTATTGTTTTGCCATATATGTAGATAGATAGATAGATAGATAGATAAATATATAGATCTGTATTCCTATCTCCATCTGAATGGAATATCATGAAACAGGTTTCTTTTCCATATAATACAATTGATAGTATCTACTCCTCTTGCCTAAAGGATCTGATATCTTCATGGTCTCCTAGATTTTTTTAAGTGAATACTATGGTACAAAAGAAGAATTGAAAACCCAAACCAATTAATCATAAAACAACAAATTATAAGTTATTTTACCTTGTTGGAAACTGCCCTGCCTGGTTTCAGAAGCTGTAATCCCCCATGGCTAAGGCACAGCAATATCAACTACAAGGAAGCAAAGAATAATAACAGTGGAAAGTGAAATACAATAAAGGGGAAAGGTAAATATAAGATCAAAGGAAAGAAAAGTGGTCATGAGAAGAGAAAGGGGAAGAGAACCTCTACTCATAATGAATTGAAAGAGAAAAATGAAAAAGGGACACAGAAAAGGGAATAAAAATAATAAAGGGTGTTGGGAACTGCCCTACCTGGTATCAGAAGCTGTAACCCCCACCAAGGCTAAGGCTGGGGGAACGACCTTGGACCATAAGCCACTAAGGAGATAAAAGCTTATTTCCCTGGGCAGGAGCACTGCTTCTGCTCCTTTTACTTCACCCTTCCTGGCCCCCAATGCTTGGTCGGTTAGCCAATGACGGGTAAGATTCCCAAAGGGGGGAACAATGTAATACAGGCATGATCACGTGGGAGGCCCCCAAGGAAGGACTTTGGGGGCTACAGCAAAAGGGGGTGATGGACCCTCACCCCTCGGCTTTGACAAAACCTGAGTCCTCACTGTCTGCAAGAAAATCTCCTAATCTCTTGGCTGCTTTACTTCCCTTGCTCCACCTAAGCCTGAAACAGTGACAGAGGGTGGTGCAGCCCTGTACTGGAAAGGGCGGTTCCCCAAGTGATCAGGCCTAAGAAAGAATATGTAAAATCCTGTGAAATCTGCTTTGTTTAGAATGCTCTCAATTAAATGATAAGGGTCCAAGGAAGAAGTAAGTTTGTTCCTCAAAGTTTTTTACAGCTCTTTAACTATCTTACCCTCACTCAAAATAGGCCCTTGGAGTTCTTTGTTATCTATTGTTTGATCCTTATTTCCTGGCAATGTTGAATGAGCTTTACCTGAATTCTTGTATAAATGAACCCAATAAAAGCCTGCTCGGGCAGGAGAATGAGGTGTTCTCCCCTAGGGAGGGTGGCCAAGTCGCTCCCCACTAGAGAGAGTGTCCCTTTCATCCTTATTTCTACATAGGGCTCGGTTGTCTCTGTGTATGTTTTTCTCATTTTTCGACAAGCCATCTGCAGTGTTCCACGGTCACTGCTGGTCAGTGGCTGTGACAAAAGGGAGAGAAAGGAATAGTGGAGTAATCAAAGAGTAGAGTAAGAGATATGGAAGAAAAATTAGAGCACCACAAATGAAGAAAAAGAAAAAATAGATAAAAATATTTTTTTAAAGGGGCTATAAAAATAGCTAAGAGATGAAAAAAGAATCAAGTGGATTTGTCTCAGTGCAGTTTAGATCTTGCCTTCTGGTTTCTTCCTTTGAATACTGCTCTGATGTCTGAGCCTGGCTAAGCCAATGTCAGGTGCTGTCCACATCTGCCCCTCAGCCACCTTTTCAAAGCTACAAGAGATCCACAGTTTGTGGCTGATTCCTCCAGGCTTGGCTGCTCCCAGGGTGGCCAAGCTGTTCCACAGAGCTGGATTTTATCAGCGCTGGGTCCAGCAGCGTGTCAGCAAATATCCCAAGTTGCCACAGGATCCACCTCTGCCAGTCTCTGCCTGCGGGCCTGCTGTCAATCTTAGACTGGTTGCAAACCTGACTACTTCTGAGTGGGCTTCTGGTGAAAATAAGGAACTGTGATTCCGGGGCAGCCAGCACTGCCTTGGTGGCCTCTGTCCACCACTGGTGCTCCCAGTTCCTCCTGATCCGCAGCCTCTTCAGTCAGACTCTGTCCTATTCATGGTTCCAGTAACAACCCAAGCTGGGAGCTACTGGAACAGCAGCTCCCCTCCCTGGCAAATGCCTCAGCCACCAGGCCCTGGCTCCTGGAAGCAGCAGGGTGCACAGCCCTGCCTGGGGTGGAGAGCACAGAGACAAGTCTGGGTGCAAAGGGGCAGCCACTTCCACGGCTTCTTTCAGAGGAGGATATTGTAATTTCCACAAATGGCAACCACTCCAAATCTGCACAGCCAGATGTGTTGTGGTGGGTTGAGTGGTGGTGGTGGCAGTGACTCCACAGGGAAAGCTGGGCTGCCTGCCCCTGAGTGCCCTCGCAGGTGGGCTGCCACTTTCTTACTCGCACATACACACCTGTATACTCATCTGCGCACATGCTCACTCACACCTGCCCTCACTCACATTCAGTTGGATTTTGAAGTTGATTGCTCTGTGGTTTCGCTGCAACACTGGTCCGGCTGGGAGCAAGTGGACATAGCTTCTAGCTGCTCTGCAAACATCTTGGGACCTGTATCCTGAAACCTTTAAATATTGGCCATGGAATTTTAGATTCTGATCCTTGTTTAAGGATTTAAAGATTCATTACTAGTTGTCTTTGCCCTTGTTTTCACTCTAATCTGGTCTCACTGAAGTGGCAAGAAAAATGTTCCCCTTTTCTTTCCTAATTTCATCTGGCTGCCACCATATGTAAATAGGTATAATAAAACAACATATGTATTTACATATGTTGTTTTAAATGTCTTTTATACTTGTGCAATGCAAGTAGTATTATTTCCACTTAACAGAGAAAGAAACTAAGGGTTGGAATTAATTATTAGATCACATTAATTGAAAGATCTAGAATGCAAATTAGAAAACAAAGGTTTGAATCCAAAGCTTGTGTTCTTATAATTTTCCTCCATTATTTCTCATTCAAAACATACCAGGCACCCTTGGCATTGGCTTCCTTCCTTAAGCCACAAATAGCTGTAAACAAATGAACTCTCGCATCATTAGATGTAATCCTGAGTATTTTACTTTGGCTATGTGTGTTGCTTAGACTACAGTTTGTTTTTCTCCCTTTATTCTTAGTGTTAAGAATTTTTATTCTTGGTTTCCTCTGATAAAAATTGTCATCCAGGTTATTGTGATGTATTATTAAATAATTTTTGCTGTTTGTCTTTTGTTTTTGTGAGGAGACCCCAGAATCAAAAAGTTGAGTTACTCATAATGCTTTCTTCGTGGCATGTTAACATCATTCCACTTTGATAGCCCTTCCACTGTTTTATATATGTTTAAAATGTCTTTATTTTATTCTTATTCCCTTCTCTCATCCCTCATCCACTGGCCATGGGCAACTCTTCCAATTGTTTGATTTTTTAATGCATATATATCTTTTATATGTGGGATTTTTTGTGCATATATCTAAAAAAAATAACAAGCTTTACAATCATCTATTTCTGTTTTACTCTTTTTCACTCCACACTATGTTTTTAAGATCTGATATTTTGTGACTCTGTAGACAATTGCTTCTGACTTCTGAACAGTATTCTATAAAGTGCATTTTCCTGTGATAAATACTTAGATCGCCATCATTTGCTTACTATCAGCAGTAATGCTGCAGTGAACATTCTCACATATTTTCCTGCAGAGATATGGGGTAAAGGTGGGGAATGAGCAGATTTGTGGATCATATGCTCTGGAGTAAAATTGTTGGGTCACAGATTATACATAACTCAATTTGACAACAAACCATCCAACCAGAAATGCCCAAGGGTTCCAACATCTCTGTATTCCTTTCAGTCCTTGGCATCAATCAGTTCTACATGCTTTTCTGATTTTATGAATTTAAAATGATCTCTTTTTTGTTTTTCTTTTCTTTGCATATTTCTATGTAATGCTGAGTTTAAGCATTATTTTATATGGTTATGAGTAATTTAGATCTCTTCTGGGAATTATTGCATTGCAAATTTTGTCAGTTTCTCCGTTTGTCAATTTCTCTATCTTGTACTTGTAGACTTTATATATTTCAGATATTAATTCCTTTTATTTTTAGATATTGTAAATATTTTCCTCCAATACATTATCTGTCTTTGAACTTTGTCAGTGATATTTCTTGAATAAAAATCTTTAATTATGATGAAAACAAATATTTTTTCCTTTTGTTTCATGCTGTGGGGGTTTGTTTAAGAAGTTGTTTCCTAACTGTAAATCACAAACAAATTCTAATATGTGAACTTCTATTATTTATAATTTAGTTTTTATATTTTAGGCCTTTAATCCTTTTTAAGCTTATGTTTTTGCTATTGCTAAATGAGAAGACTCTTTTACATTTTTCTACTTGTGAGACAATATCATTTTCTAAATCCTTTCCCATTTCTCCTTCATCAGTTTTATCATACATCAAGTTCTTACATATGAAGTCTGTCTCCAATTTCTATTAATTAAAGATTAATTCCTCTACCTCCCAGTTCCCTGAACAATCCTTACAAGAGAGAACAATTTTAAAAGATTAAAATAAATAAACATTTGTATGGAAAAGTGCTATTAAGAGTATTCCCTGAAATATTTTTACATCTACATATCTCCAAAATGTAAAATTTAGGAAGATTTTTAAAAAAACTGAATTAGTTGATTTGAAGATATGTCTCTCATCTGTCACTGATAAGAAAAGGCAATGTTATCCAATATCCTAAAATAGATGATCTGTGAAGTTCCATACCACTCCAAAACTCATTATAGTGGAAAGCAAAACAAATTTGAATGAATGACAGAGTTTATGGGTATATTGCAGGCTGAAAGTGTCTTCCTCGTGCCCTTAGAAGTGATTGCGTGAAATCCATTTTTATTATTAGATCCTACCCACTGTTCTCAATTCTCACAAAATCAATTTGCAACCCACAACTTTTCCTAAAATCTCATTGGAATCCAGATTTCCTACCTGATTGCCCAAACATTCAATGTTATATCAGTGAGAGAATTGCATAGATCTTTTGATTTGTAATACCAAGACAGCACATTTCTTAATCACATTCTTCACTAGAAGGTGGTTTTGTTGCCCGCGGGTAGCTACTTCATTATACTCCACTGGACTGCAATATGGCCAAATGAGCACTCACCATTTGCTTAGTATAGGAATGGGGCTAAGGATCTATTTATACACCAAAACACACTTTGGAACAGCCTGGACACATCCTGGAAAGGAAGAACGTGTATATATAATTCTGGATGGCATGCTCTTAATTTGGATAATCCAATCTGTTCTGTATTCTCCTCACCACCATAATGGATGGGTTAGGATTGTGCTTATCTGAGGGTAACAAAAAACCTTAGTACAGTGGCTTTAAAATAATAAAATACCTAATTAGGTTACCAAAAAAAGACCAGGGCACTATCAAGCTATATTGGTTTAAATGTGGTCATCAGTTACCCACATTCATTTTTTCTTTCTACCCTGTGGTTTTGTCTTTATCGTGGTGGTACCGTGGATAATGGATTTTTTTTTAAGTCCAATGTTTTCTCAGGTTTACCCTGAGAATATTTGAAAGTATGTTACCTTTCAATCTGCCTTCTTAATATCCTAGACTCTAAAAATTCCTCTCACAACATTATTTACCCATATTTAATCTGGTCCTTTTTTCTGAATATTATAGTTTCTAAAATGTCTTTTTGAAATGTGTTGTGTAGCAATGATACAAATATATTTTAATCAAATTATTATTGAACTTGATCAAAATTCCATGATAAAAGCTAGACATGATTATATAATACATTTAAATAATGCATAATATGCATTATACCAAATAATGCCTAGTGTAGAAAGTATTTGTTGAGAACTTGTTACATGGCAGCTTTCATCAAGTAAGTGCTTGACATGGAGTGATTCAGATGACGTCAACTTAAACCTCAAATATTAGTGCTAGTAATATGCCCACTTACAAATGAAGAAATTGAATTTCAAAGAGGGTGAGTACTTGCTTAATATGATATAGCTAATGAGTGGCTTTTCTGGAATTTGAATTTAAGAATCTGGTTACAGAGTCAGTCTTCTTAAATACTATGTCACAACTGAGTGTGTGTGTGTGTGTGTGTGTGTGTGTGTGTGTGTGTGTGTGTAGTTTCCATATAGTAATTTTTAATAAGGTGTATTACAAAATGGTTTTATTTTTTTTCAATTTGTACTCCTTTCTTTATTTTTTTAAGATTTTATTTGTTTATTTTTAGAGAGGGGAAAGGAGGGAGAAAGAGAGAGAAAGAAACATCAATGTGTGGTTGCCTCTCGTGTGGCCCCCAATGGGGACCAGGCCTGCAACCTGGGCATGTGCCCTGACTGGGAATCGAGCCTGCGACCCTTTGGTTCACAGCCCGTGCTCAATCTACTGAGCTATGCCAACCAGGGCATAAAATGGTTTTATACTCAACTATTCAACTTATAGTCAATAAATCTCTGTATTCTCTTGTAACATTTAAAAATATGTGCTTGTCGTGAAGGCCTGTATCTATGTATATGTGTGTTATGAAATCAATTTTATAATACACTAATTGAGTGATTAGTAAAGGACCTTAAAGTGCACATGGGCTCTGGGTGCATTTTCCAGGTTTTACAATTACACTTTTTCTCTCTAATTAACCTAATATCTATTTGAGTTTTGGTTCACTTTTGGCAGAAAAAGTAAATGCCTCACTACAAAAAAGTGAGATGAAGGTTTTGATTATTGTTAATTCCCACAAAATGTACAGATTTGGTCTTAATGTGTACTAGACATTCCAGTTTTTGTAAACCAAGAAATTTGGGACATTCCAGTAACCTCGTTAGGGGAAATACATCACAATACCAGTTACACAGCAGCTCTCAAATCTACACTGTTCAGCTTTCAAAAGTGCAAACCCACTTCATCTACTGAGGTCTCTTATAACAGGCATTGATATGTAGGCTTGTCTTGTCAGTGTTATTGAAGAGAGGGTAAAACATAAAGTTTAGTTCATGTAACATGTGCAAAATGTTTTTAACATAATTTTCATGTACTTGCCAGCCATGAGCTAAGAACAGTTTGAATGAATAACAACAGCAAAACCCAAATAAATTAATCATTGTTGAAAACTTAAAAAAGGATGAATTTTAGTAATAGTTTTATTTGTAATCAAAAAGGAAATTAGAAAATCCTTTAGCAGCAGCAGAAGTTATAATTTGTTATAGACTTTTGAAAGCCTTGAAAATATTCAAACCTTTTGCTTAACAAAGATAATACACCTTTAGGAGAAATAAAATTACCTAATTCATTTTAGGAACCAATGGATGTCATATTAGTGTTGGACAACATAAAATTCCTCATTTTGTTCTGAACTGATGAGGAGATGAGTAATAAAAGATCTCTGCCTACCATCAGGCAACCCGACAGCCCTTAATCCAGTGCCTAATGCTTAGGGAGGAATATTCTTTAAAAAATATTAGATATTCAATATATACATAGAAATAAAAATTTCAAATTGAATGCATCTTAAAGATTATCCACCATAGTCATCTTCTGTTTTCTTTCTTTTTAAAAAAGAAAAAATATCTCTTTTAAAAATTACATACATAAAACATCATCACAGGAGACTGTCCTAAGGTCCATTCACCACATGAGACACCCACTTTTCCACATGCTAGTTCTTAACACTATCAGATGACACTGGAACACAGTCTTAAATAGTAATTCCACTATTTGATAGAAATAAGGAAATCGAGGCACAATGATATTGTTAGCAAAAATTCAAATCTCCTTTTCCTGATTCCTAGATGAGGGCTCCATCATTTGAAATGCTGCATTGAAGGTTACTGCTCAAGGGTAGACATTGGCACAATGCAATGCTAGGCCAACTGACAAAGATCTTCACATTACCTGTATTTTGGAATTATTGATGCAACTGTTCTGCTCCATTAGAAGGGATAATTGTTATATGACTGTTATGACTGCATTGAGTCATTTTGGAAGCTATTAGATTCAATTGAATGCTAGATGCATTTTGCTACAAGTAATAGGTTTGTTTGGCACTGAGATTAGTTATCAACAGCAAGTTCTAGTTTCTTCAGAAACCATAAAACCAAATATGCATCCTGTTCATATGCCTAAGATAGTTTAAGAAAAGTGTAACTAGAGAACCTGACATTATAATAGACGTGTGGCCTTTGGTGGGGATCATGAAATTAGGATTTTAGTTAATTTTATTCCCAGTAGTATATAAGAAACCATCTAATTTGCAAGTGTCACAAGCAAGTTGCTATTCTCATCACACGTTACTCATATTGCCTTCCATTCAATAAAATATGAAAGTAAATAATTTTATCTAGGCTGGTGCAATCCTATAATAATTTATGTAAATTTGAAACTTGCATACAACATTAAACCTAGTCTTAAAGCAATGTAACTCCATTAACATTTAAAAACTCAGTGATACATACCTCTTCCATATATTATTAATTCTCTATTTATCTATAATTTTGTGGAATAAAATTTCTTTCCATCTGGAAATGTTATTATATTTGACTGGTGGTCCAAATGAAAGAAGCTCTTGTGTCTATAGTTGACTATTTATTTTCTCCTTTTCTTGGGTTACTGGCTTTTTTTCTGTCCCTATTCATTTGGTCCAACTCTGACTTTCTCTAGATTTGGAATCTCAGTCTTAAAGCCATCATCCTACTTTCTAGGGGTGACCTGAGGCCCTGCTAATTTTGCCAAAAGTATGGAAAAGTATTAAGTTGGTTCAACCAAAATGAATGAATTTAATTCAAGGTGAGGTGTAAAGTACATGCCAATGCAGAGAGATAATTTGCTGATAAGGTAAAAAGTCTCTGGTTCTATTTTAATATAAGTCTGGCCTGAATGTTGATCGACAGACAGTTTTGGAAAATGTTCTTTTTCTGTTTCTCTTCTCTTCTCTTCTCTTCTCTTCTCTTCTCTTCTCTTCTCTTCTCTTCTCTTCTCTTCTCTTCTCTTCTCTTTTTCTCTTCTTTTCTTTTGAAACACGTTCTTGTTACTGGCTATGGGCTCAAGGACCTTCACGATGGCCTTTAAGAAAGGCTTTAGCTTTCCTAAAACCTTACCTTTTTGTGTTCTAAAGTCTCTGATTCTGTTTTAAAGTCTGATTCCTGGTGGGCTATTCATTCAGTTCCAATTTCTTATATGATATCTGCTTTAAACTGTCTGAAAATGCACATAAGAGAAATGATTGATGTGTTCTAAATGATCTGACTTGCTCAGGTTGCCTATCTCCATTTTTTATTTCAATTTAAATTTTTAAATAAATAACTGTATTGTAGTTACCCATGATAGAACATCTTTCCAAAGAGTATTTCCAGGGGACACATTTAGAAAGGGAGGATGTGACTGAGTAGCCATGTTCTGGGTGGACAGGTGGACAACAGAGACAAAGACAGCTCTGACTAACCTTGGAGGGATACTTAATGCAAAGAATATACAGATCCCATGGACCAGACTTGCTAGGACCATGGACCTAGCAAATGGAACATTTCAAATGTCAGCTCCCTGACATGTGTGAACAAAAGGGGGCTATGTAATAAACCTGAGAAGCTCAGGGGCGGGGGGTGCATGGCAGGCCTGACAAGTTTAGTGACCAAAAGCAGTCACACAGAATGGTCTGATCATAATTCCGAACTGGGCAGGTCATGGCAGGTAGTCACATCATAGGACTACAGCTTTCTTAGCAACAGTCAGTCTTCACCTCAAGTGGTCATGTTCATTGTTCTTTTCTATAATCTTATTTTATTTTTCAGTTACAGTTTACATTCAATTTTTTTTTGCTTTATTTTCAGATGTACATCATAGTACTTAGATAATCATATACTTAACAAAGTGGTCCACCTCATATTTCAAATCTCCACCTGGCACCATACATAGTTATTACAATATTATTGACTATATTCCCTATGCTATCATTTATAGTCCCATGGCTATTTTGTAACTGCCAGTTAGTAATTTTCAATCCCTTCACTCTTTTTGCCCAGGCCCCAAACCCTCCTTCTAAACTTTCATTTTGATAATTTTTTCCTCATTTTCCTCAAGGGAAGGATTTTCAAGAATAGTATTATTAAGGCTTTATATATTAGTCAGATTTTACCATGTATTCATGTCTTTATCTCTGGACTTGAGGTCTGGGACAAGGAGAATTGTCACACCAAGAATTTGAGATGATCAAAAACCCATTCCCACTAAGTGAAGAAATAAGATTTTGTTATTGCATCTTCTTTGCAAAACCATTGTGCTTCTCTTAATTTAGTGATAATATTATTTTCAGACAAATAGAGATAAATTCCTTGGAAATAACTATAAATGGAAAACACTGTAGAAGAAGGATGTATGATTTTATTTCTGTACTGTTGGTGAAGCAGATTGCTTTAGGACTAGAAACTCCTTGGATACAAATTTCAAATTTGTAAAGATTATCAGAAAACTTGCATGCTTGTGTAGATTAAACTATATCTCTATTTTAATTTAAATACTCGTGATAGGATTCACAAGCAGTCTTTTAACAGGATTAGTGCAACAGCCTCCACAGTGTTTGGTCACTAGTTTCTCTCAACTGCAAACATTCTCTATAGATTAATAGCAACCACAGTGATCTTTTTAAACATGAATCTCAACAGTTGCCTCTCCTACTTAAGTCATTGGGTGATGCTAACCTCAAGAACATATATGGTCTCACCTTCTCCCTTCTCATGTTTTGCATTTTAAGGGTTGATATTCTTTTATGTCAATTACACGATGCTTCCCATCTCTAGCCTTTTACATGGACAGTTTTCTCTTTCAAAAATAATTTTGTCCATCCACCTCCTGCAAATAACCCTCCAACCCTCAGATAATTAATTCTTCATCCATCTTGTAAGTACACACTTGTCTCCCCTTCCTGCCTGCCCACCTGGACCTATGTGAGAGAAGTTCTGTCCCCACTCAGTTCTTCAGAGGTGCTACCAAGCAACTTTGACTCTGGGGAGAGGACAGGCACTGCACATTCTGAGCTCCAAATTCAACTGTTTCCAGAGGTTGAGGGGAAAAAGCAATCTTTAAAGAGTAATATATGCCTGTATATTCCTGATAAATGTCTGTGATAGGAATCTATGAATATGCAAAAATCTTAATAGTGCCAAGAATGGGAAATAGTTCCATTAGCCTTGGTGGCAGCTGTGAGATGCCACAGCTGCACCCCGCATGGATGGCTTAGACTGTATCCTTCTCTGCCTCTGAGATCTGCACGCAAACTCCCAGGCCAGAGTGGTTGCTGCACAGGCAGGAGCATCCTGGGGTGCAGGGCCTCATGGATGGAGCCCCTGTATGCAATGGCCCGGGGCCCTGGGCCATGGTGCAGGAAGCTGCAGAGAAGCAATGGCGACACTGGCCCCACCAGTGCACACACCAGGGAGAGAGTCTGAAGGCAGGTGCCATCTGCATAGCAGCCTCGGTTTCTAGAAGGACAGACAAGGATTGAGCGGGGTTTCCAGACACCGTCTCTGGTTCTGGTGGGAGGCTGGGTTCTTTCTGTGTTTTGCAGAAGAGATTGGCCTAGAGTTGGGGAGTCCCTGCTTCCCCAAATTGGGCAAAATTTTAATAAAGATCTTTTTCCTTCCCCATCAACTCTTCTTTTATGCTTGCGTTTGGTGGCAGGCGGCCGAATCCTATTCTGTTCCTTACCCGAACGCCTCAAAGACAAATCCTCATCCTAAGGCAAGAAATTAGATATAACATTTATTGAAAATGAACATATTTTCTAGGTGATTTTCCTTAAGAAAATCCAGATGGATTTGGAATTAGAATTACAGATAATGCCACATAAGTGTTCCTAATGTTGTGAGCTCCTCTGGGATGAAGTGTCTCACCCTAGCCCCTCAGATGGTCAATTATGACTTAAATCCTCTTGAAAGCTCCCTTAAGACTCCATCATTACCTAATGTCAATTGTTCAATTACAAATCAGGTTTCAAATGTCTCCAAATTCTGTATAGTGAAAAGGTAAGTGGAAAAATATTTGAAAGATGGAGAAGGACCAAATCAATCTGGACTTTTATTAAACTACACATAATTAACACAGAACAGATGCTTCCCAATTAATTGTGCTGGCTTCAAACCCAGGAAAATTTATACTAATTCCCTTGGACAGAACCTAGTAGAGGGAAATTAATACAACCAGTATAGATTCTATAATAATATATTAAAACATTGCCATTATCTTAAATAGTTATATGTGTCTGTGCATATCATGAAGTTAAGAGCTACATAAAGTTGCTTAATGATGAAGTTACTTAAATAGTTCCATCTAGGTGTTTAAGATCTAAAATACACAATATTGATAAGGACGTATAAAAATGAACAAGTACTGCCTTGGATATAAAACAAAATCTATCTCTAAAGAAAGAACACAACTTTATACATTTTACATGTGTATATATTGATATATATATATGGAAAATACTCTAGGGCAGTCACAAAATGCTAGTACAAGAATATAACTTTAACACATGGAAAATATCACACACCCTGAACAAATAGCATCTGCTAGAAAAGGAGACCAAGGTTTTGTCTAAACAACAATTCCAAAGATAATCTTTATTATCTTTTTAAAGAGCAATACAATTGTGGGTATGTAGTCATTACATTGCCAAATATATTATTTCTAGTTTTAAAAAATTAAAGAGATTTATCCTTTTCAGTTTTTGAAACTACGATTTTTGCATATCTGTGTATTTAAAGATGCCTAGCATTATATTAATTACTTTTGTAATAAAGATATAAATGTATTTTATTTTTAAAAAACAACTGTAGTTTCATTTGGGGGTGTTAACATGTGATCATTAGAGATGATGCAAACATTTTCCACATGGAGAAAGCAGAAAATGGTAAGAATGGAAATTTAATTGAAAAAGGATATAAAAGATGAACAACCCATCCATCTACATCAGCACACACATGGAGGCACACACGTAAGCTAGTCTAATGTATGTGAAAATATTTACAGTAGACACATCAAGATGGTAAAAATCCAGTCTTATTTTGATTATCTATATTTTCAAAATTTTCTAGAATTCACTCTAGCGTATCACTTAGGGTCAAGAGTTTGATTCGGTTCTGCCATTAAATAGGTGTCTGACATTGTATCGTTTACATATAACAGCTAAACCTCAGTGTCACTGTTTATAAAATAGGGATAATAGTCCTACAGTATAGTATTGTTATAGGAAAAAAACAATTATGTGGGAAAGTCTAAGAAAAATTCTTATCTAATTGCTTAGCATTTAACACAAAATTCAGGGTCTGGCACAAATAATGCCTCCTTTTTTATCACAAAATCTTTTATAACAAAATCATAAGCATGTAATTCTGTAACATAACAATATCACACTCAAGTACACCATATGACATTTTAGGTGAAATGTTCAAATTAAAACTATAAATTACTACACCCATGTTATTACCCCACCAACCACACTCAAGCAGGAGTTACTTCTGCCGGACCAGAAGATATAACTTTATAATGATAATAGGTATGACATAAAGAGGATTTGATTCTCTTAAGAACCAAGAAAATGGACTTTTTTTTACTATTTTCCATATCATGTTTTATTTATTTTTCAGTACCACTTATCCCGCACATATCCTTTTCCACCTCCAACCAGCACCCTCCTTCCTGCAATCACACTATTGTCCGTGTCCATGAATTCTCTTTTTTTGTTGTTTGATCCTTCCACCTCCCCCCCAAACCTCCCCCAGAGCTGTCGGTATGCTCTCTGAGTCTGTCTCCATTTTGCTTATTAGTTCAGTTTGTTCATTAGATTCCACTGATGAGTGAAGTCATATGGTATTTGACTTTCTCTGACTGGCTGTTTCACTTAGGTCCATCCATGCTGTTGCAAAAGGTAAAATTTTCTTCTCTTTTATGGCCAAATAGTATTCTATAGAGTAAATGTCCCATAGTTGTTTTATACCCTCATCTACTTACTGATGGACATTTGGGCTGCTTTCACATCTTGGTGATTGTGGAATCAACTAAGTAAAGAAAGAGGGATAAAGATAAAGAAAATAATATGTGCATATTCCTGGAGTGAAGGCAGAAAATCATGTTTTCCGGACATTGAAGTACAATATAGCTAAAGAAGAGTGGGAAAAATCAGCTGTGGAAGTTAGCAGGGATTGGACACAACAGCGGACCTCCACTATAAAAGCTAGTTCCATAGGATAGTACATATGAGATGCCTTCTGAAAGTATTCATTAAATATGAGCTCAGAGTAAAAAATCATAAGTAATGATAGGAATGCAGTGTAAAAGGTTTTAGAAACTGAAGTTTATTGTTGCTCATTGCACATATCTGTGTCAGTCAGGGCTCTAGCAGGAAACAGAATCCACCCTAGATGCTTCAAATAAATATGCTTAAATAGAATCTACTTACAGAGGTATGTTAGGGTTAAGTGAACAAAGATATTATGGTAAAGCATCCAGCTGACTAACAACAGTAAGATCGCTTTGTAACCCAAAAGCTAAGAAGAGACCGAGGGAATAAACAGAGTATCAGTATTGGAGAAAATTGTGATTCTGCAGAAGAGGCCATGTAGCAGATACTTGGACTGCGCAGAAAAATTCATCTGGAGACAAGTCAAAAGCAGAGAGAGAGATAGGGAGGAAATATCCTGACCTCTGTGTTTCCCACCACCTTGATCTCCTGCCAGGATGTGCCATTGTTGGAACCCAAGAAGCTAGCTGGCCAGGGAGCCTGGGAGGTGCAGTCTACAGAGGACAGTGTCCTGGGCACAGGCCAGAGAGGAATGGAGAAACATGGGCATGGGGTAGATGTGGGAGCAATAAGAGAATAACCATCACACATACAGAGTATAGAGTAAGTTACTTTTTTAAATGTTATGTTTGGAAACCAGCTTTGGAAAGAGGTTATCTTTGGAGAACTAGGGAAAAGACTGGCTTTTTGAGCAAGGAAAAGAGCTTTAGCCCCACAGATGGGATGGTCCATGGAGCAGGAAGAGAAGGAATACTTATCTTTTTGCTCATTGAAATAAAATTATGTGAGAATGTGTTATGGTGCAGCTTTCTGTGGCTAAATTTATCATGAATGTATTGTTTCTTAAGAATTATTGGGAAAATATGCAAAATGGTAATATTTGTTAAATCTGGGTGGTAAAAAATTGGTACTTGTTTTTCATACTTTTTGCACTTTTTCATAGGAATAAAGTAGCCTATAATTTCTCTTTAAAAGAAAACACTCTGCTAGTTTGGCATGGTTGAACTCCCTCTAGGCTAGTGGATTCCAAATTTTAAAGGATCATAGATTCCTCTGAGAATCTGAAAAAAAGGTCCATGAATCCCAACAACAGTGGGCAATCCCCCAGTAGACAATACACACCTTTAAAGCAAGGCTAAATAAAAATCTTTGGTGTGTTATATAATGTTTGACAAGAGGAAGATTGCATGTTTATGGAATTGACTGAAATAAATATACCTGGTAATATAAAAAGGAAAATTTCATTTTGTGCATTTATAACCAGGGATACAGTTTTTTGACAAAACTTTCTAAGACCTAATATAAGTAAAGAAACCTAAAAGGAAACTATGTTTTCACCATTAAGTAATGATGTCGACTACGTGCAAGTTTGTAGATTACATTATCAAGTTTAAAAAGTTCAAGTTCCTTTCTGTTCCTAGTTTCCTGAGAGTTTTCATTATAAATGGATGTGGAATTCTAACAAATGTTTTCTTCTGCATCTATTTAGATGATCACATGGCTTGCTTTCTTTTGGGGGGTTAATATGATGAATTACATTAATTTTGGAATATTAAATCTCTCATTCATGGAATGAGCATCACTTGATCATGACATATTATTATTTTATATGTCACTGGAATAGATGATAATATTTTGTTAAAAATGGACCTACATGTATGAGAGAGCTTAAGTTACAGTTTTCTTTTAATGCCTTTTCTGTTTTGTTTTGTTATTATTGCAATACTAGTCTCAGAAATAAATTTGCAAGCACTCTCTTGTCTTCTATTTTTCTAAAGACTTGTTTCTTCCTTAAATGCTTGGTACATTTCACAAGTAAAACTATCAGGACCGGAAGTTTTACTTTTTTTCTGAGGTTTTCAAATATGAACTCAATTCCTGAAGTACATATAGGGCCACACAGATATATATATATATATCTGTGTGTATATATATATATACACACACACACTCTCTTATCTATATAAATTCTCATATGTATTCTCTTGAGAGGGTTTTAATAGTTTGTGTTTTAAGAGGTCATTTGATTTCATCTAAGTTGTCAAATTTATGGGTATAAGGTTATTCATTATATTTTTCTATCCCTTTAGTGTTGAAGTCTGCAATGCTGACCCCTGTTTCATTCCTGATATTGCTAACTTGTGTCTTCTCTATTTTTGTTTTTGTGTTTTCTTCATGGTCAATCTCACTAAATTATCTAATTTTTTTTGAAGAATCAGCATTGTTTCACTAATTTTTTCTATTGGTTTCTTGTTTTTAACTTTATTAAATTTTACTCTTATCTTTATTTTGTTTCTTTTTCTTTGCTTTCTACTTAGTATTCTCATTTTACCTAATTATTAAAGTCAAACTGATATAGCATAGTCCACAATAAACCATATTGTTTTTTTAGCGTGAAATATCTGCCATGGCCCAAGGCCCCAGGTATACAAAGAAACTCTTACAAGGCAGGGTAGCCTAAGCATTTAGACTTATCTCCAAGGATCTGGTCAAGGGTCCATTTCTTTGAAATATTTGGGGTTTGAACACAACAAGCCTGCTGAGTTAATTCTTTATGTACACGAACATTTCCTTTTTCACTGAATATCACTGATTTTCTTTCCTATGTATTCATCAATTTGTGTAGAATATGCTTAGATTTTTGTTTTATTTTATGTATTTATCCTGTGTGGTACTGTCTCAGCTTCTTAGAGCTATGCTTTGTGTTTGACTATGCTCTTTAAATTGAAAAAAATTTGGACATTATTTTTTCAAATATTTCTTCTGTATTAGTGTGTCACTTCTCCTTCTGGGACACAAATTTTGCATGTGTTAGAATGTTGCATGCTTTTACCCAGCTTTTTAGAACTTTTAAATTTCTTTCTTCAGTTGTGTTGACTCTTATGAGGCCATTTAAAGCATTCTTCATCTCTGTGACTATGTTTTTGATTTCTAGAACTTTCATTTGATTCACATAGATTTCATCTCTTTACTGAAATTACCCATCAGATCGTGCATTTTGTCTAGTTTTCCTATAAGGATTTTTAACACATTAATCATGGTAATTTATGTTTCCTGTCTTATAGTTTCAATATCTGTGCTATATCCAAGTCTGGTTCTGATAATTGTTTTGTCTCTTCTGAGAGGATATTTTTTCCTTGCCTATTTATATGCCTCATATATTTTTTGTTGAAAGTCAGACATCTCATGTAGGATAGTTGACCTGCTATAAATATATTTTATGCCTGGGCAAACCTTTCCTTCTACTAGGTCTTTCATCAAAGAGATTGAATTAATCTTGTTAGCAACTGGGCTGGATTTGAGACTTGTTGTAGCTATGGTTACCTCAGCACAACATAGGCTTCCAATTCCTGTAGCGATAACTTGTGTTTCTAATAGTACAGCAGTGTTAGATTATGGTCTTTTAGGTGTTTTTTTGATACTCTGCCTCAAAGAAGGTCTGTGAACAGCCTGTTGTTTTTCTCCTTGCCCTCTTTTAGCAACACTCTGCTTGTACTTGCTAGTCAAAGGTGTTAGCTTGGTGATGGGTGTTATGGGGGAGAACACAGTCTTTGCTGTTTTGAGTAAGTCTCAGCCTTCTTGGTTCTCCTGCCCACCCCCTACCTTTATTTATGGGGCCTGCTCATGATGCTGCCCTTATCCCCAAAGCAGGGTTCTCCTCTCCTTCCCTGCTCTAAGTTCAAGCAATGTTCTAAGTGCAGAAGTGCTTGGTGGCCTTCCCCAGCATATACAGGCTTTTATTCCAGAGTGGAGATACAGAAAAGGATCCGGTCAAAGCTTCTTCCCGGGCTTCACAGGTGCTGCTCCCTTCCCCTAGTCTGTGCCACAACAGATGCTTCTCCTGACTCTTTCCAACCTTTGCTGTGAGAGCTTAGTGGGCTTTGTGGGAGAAGAGCTTCAAGAAGATGCAGACTCCCCCAATTTCTGTGGCCCCCAGGAGCTTTGCAAGGCTGCATCAGCTTGAATTTCACTTTTAACAGTTTTCCACCTGTTGTAGCCAAACCCTTAGCTTTCTAATTGTTTCTACCCCAGCTTTAATGTATACTTGCATCATTTTTTCTTTCATTTCTCCCCAGAGATAGGGGGTCAGTTAGTTGTTATGCAACATCATCTTTCCAAAGGGTTAAAAAGATCAGGATTTTGGAATAAGCATGACTGACTTTTATTGTGAGGATGAGAAAACTCTTTTTCTAGCTTTCTACATCTTGGAGGTAAACTAGAAACCTGGCCAATGAAATATTAGATTAATTGAAACATTAGCAAATGTTTTGTTGCTCCTATTTAACCCTCCAACGTGCTCTGATTCTCACTGTGGTCTCAGAGGCATGAATTGGTATAGGTGAACCATAATGTGAAATAAAATTACAGCTGCCCTGGAGAATTTCCTGTATTCATAAGAGACACTGAATGAGCAAACTTTATTTTAACCCATAGAAATTGTGAAGCTGTTCATCATAGCAGCAGCATCTGGCATGTTCTGACTACTAGGATGTCTTAAGTGATGATGGCAGAGGCACATTTAGTAGAACAGAAGCAGAGATAAAGATGTGTTTGTAGCATATATGGGGAAATAAGAACCACGGGGCCTAGGGAATTTTTCCTGAGGCCTGAGGAGTCTAGGGGGGGAAAAAAGCAGAAACTCAAAGTTTAAGGCAAAGACTAATTAATAGAGTAAATAACATAATTATAGAGATTTAGTTATGGTAAAACTGCAGGCAAGGCCAAAATACATTGACTTGAAAATGGAAACAAGGTAAAAAACAAGTCACTCAGCAAAACTGACTCAATGTAAGTCAAGGGTTATCCAGTTCTTCCTGATTCCCAGCATCTTGGATCAATCTCTTTGTAGACTGGTTAATTGGCCTCAGCATTGAAGATATACCTATAAGGACACATCACAGGAAGCCAAAGACTCGTTATAACCCAAATCATGACTAAGAGCCTCTTTTGGGGGAGTAGTCCCTTAAATAACAGAATATATTATCTTGATCAAAATACCATTGTGAACTTTTCTTTCTGTGGCAAACAGCTTGAATGCTAAGACACTGCCACCCACGTCCATATGTATCAGTGTATGTTCTGCCAAGGTATCTGCTTGCCATTTGCTCGGTCTCCACAGTGCCAAACACCCAGGTGAGAAGTGAAATATTCAGTCAGTGTTTCTAAACATCCAGATGTTTGGTACCAAGTATGTAAAATATCTGGATACATGACAGTTTTTTTCCCCTTTTTCATCTGCCTTTTTAGCATCACGTAACATGAAGCATTGTATAGATGCTTAAGACTAAGAAAATACAGAAAATTGTCACAAATCAGCACACATTTTTTCTAAAATATTAGACAACCTTAGCCTTGAAATCTTAGGCTTTAGAGGACAGCTAATGAAACTTCCTTCATAATATATTTGTGGTATCTCTGCAAGAAAACCAAGGGGATTCCAGAAAAACCTCTTTTGTAGGAAGAAAAATGAACCTTCCAGTATCTGGTTTTAGGTTATACATATGCATAGAACTTCATTCAAAAGCACTTGCTGGGTGATTCTTTGATCCATGACCTAGGAGTCAAAATGAAAAATAAGTTCTGTCCTTAAGGAGCTTACCTCAGTCTAGTATAGTATAGGGGAACTGCAGGATACATGGAGAGAAAAGAACTGTGTGGAGTGATATTTAAGACATTGAGTAAAGACGATTTGGTGACTGATAAAATATGTCTATCCTTGTTTGAGCATCTCTTAGTCGTAGGCATATGGTAAGTGTGAAACCAATTTTTCTCCATTTAATCTGCATAAAACTTTTAATACATAGTTATTCTTATTCTCATTTTTATGGCAGTTTAGAGGGATTAAATGACATTTCCAAAGTCATAACACTTGAAAATTCAAAGAGGATGATTTGCAAAGCAGAATCTTTTGCCTCTGAACTTTTTTCCCTGAATTATCTTGCTTTCTTCCCCATGTCTGTAACAAAGCTGAAGTCCTCCAAACCTTGATTTTGTCATTTCAGTGGTTAACCAGACTCTGGACATGGCTGCAATCCCAAGATACTTGTCGATTTCTCCTGATGGGATCTGAATGACTCAAGAAAGCCAAACCAGCCAAAAGAAAGTACAAGGACATAAAAATACATAAAAGAATGATTAAAACTAAAAGATGAAAGAGAACTCAGCCTTCAACATTAGAAAACCATTAACAATGAAATAGGCACACATGTTAAGAGCAACAGACAGAGCTACTCAGGCAGAACTGAGCATATTTTCCATCTTTAGGATGTCAGAATAAATCAAATCTGGACTTAGGTAAGGAGAAATTATATTAAAAAAACCATCGTAATACGCAAAACATTCTAATCTTGGCATCTACAAGTGTCTCAAAAATCGAACAGATGTCAATCATACCTCAATAAAATGGTCTAAAAAATCAAACAGAAAAAAAGGCTTTTCTTTTATCAGGAGAGGTAATGGAGGCTAGCAGGAACTCTTAAGCTGAGCAAGTGAGAGAGAGGGCAGACAGCACCGTGGAGGCCGTCTGGTGGGAAATGTTTCCTGTGCTGGTTCGCTGGTTCTCAAGGCGAGATGTGAAGGGGAGATGCTCTGCATCCCAGTGCTGGCTCAGACTTGGAGAAAACCAAAGTTCTGGGGCCATGGGGAGGAAACATTGCTGACTACAGTTTGGTCAAGCCAAAGCAGAAGTAAAAATGGGCAATGGTAACACTTGGTCAAGAGCCATCTATGGTATTGACCTCTAAGAGAATCATCTGTTTCATCTGCCAAGTTTAACTTTAGCTCTAGTGTCTTTCTCCTTATGTTGCTGGCTCAGTTGTGCCTCTTTTTAATGCTGCTATTATTATAAAACCCGGTATTATAACACTGAGGATCCTAGTTGCCTAACCTTGACCTCACCCTCTGCTGAACCAGGTTTCTCTGGATAGAAGCATAACAAGTCCACCCAATTCTGAGTCCTTCTCTGTCCTATTACAGGAGGTTGGCACAGGCTGGCTGGTGGATTCTCATAAAATTTTGGTTTGGGTTATTTTTTTTTCTTTTGTGACTAAGCCCTTGGCACAAGCAGGCCTGTTGGATTGCATTCCCTGGATTTCAGCTTGGAACTGGAGCATCCCTCAAATGTGCTCACTTTGGTCCACATGGAACAACTTCCTGAAGTGGATATTCTGAGTACTTACCACTAGTCAGCTATGAGACTAATGGCCTGTTCCTGAATTCCTCAGAAAGCTTAATTTAGAATGGAAGTGATTTCACAGCTCTGTGTTTCTGGGAAGAGCTGCGTGGTCTCTTTGACCACAGGGAATCTTCCTTGAAGCATCTCTGGTTTGATGTCATCTAGTTTTTACAGCTGATAAAAACAAAATCCCATCTCTACTAGTAACATTCAAAATGAAGATGGTAGCCATTAAGTAAAAGTTCAATTATTTAAATTCATGTTTCCTTCTGTAATATGAGTAAAATGTCAGCTGCAACAAAGCTGGTAGATTTCCCTTGTTTTGCTGTTCTTCTCCTGTCACTTTAGGGGAGTACAAAAAGACAAACTGCTTGAACAATAGCTTGTGGTCTCTTTAAATTACTTTTCCCTTTCCCATAGTGTGGCTATTTCTTTACACTTTCTCCTTATTTCTAGCTTTTACCATGATAATTGTTAATTGTACTCCAAAACTTCTCTTACACAGATTGAATTGTATACCCAAAGAAGGTAACATAGTCCCCAGGGACTTCCTTCAATAGGGAAGTCATTTTGGACTAATGCTGGTTTACAAGTGCAACATGTAAGTTATAATAAAACACATGGAGGTTTGGATAATTTACTGCAGTATACTAAAGACCATCATGTATTGTATATCCCAGGCTGAAGGCTTGAAATATTCAAAGTTCAAGAAGGCAAACTGAAAAAATACTTTTTATATCTAAAAAACTCTGATTACAATGTGCACCTGGATTACTGGCAACAATTTTAATTTCCTGGGTTTGTCAAAAAATAAAAAGAGAAGAGAGTAATAAGAGAAATGAAGAGCATAATATCAGAATGTGGTCATGGGTAAAGCTACTGGCAGCAATTCAGACCTGATTAAAGAGAAAAGAAAATAACCTATATAAATGGTACATTGTTTTTCTTCTGTAAATGAATGATTAGAAAACTATTGAAAAGTTCATTCCCTACAACCCATCATATTTCCTTTTTGAGACTGATTCCAAGTGCATCTTATTTACTGTTCTTCCCATTAAAACCATTCCTTTTATAAAGGGAAATAATTTCTGAGGTTGATCAACAGTGAATAGTCATTACCTAGGAAACAAATATAATTCCCACAACTATTGCGCACTTTATTTTAAAGGGGTAATTGTATCTTTTTTGATTATTGGGTGAAATGGGGAAGTAGTAAACAACACTATAAATCTCTTGCACTCACTCTATGGTAATAACATATTAAGCACTTGGGCAACTAAAATTCACATGACTGATAGAACTGAGAGGATGCACTACTCTATAATGTTGTGAGGATCATGAACATAACAGGGGAAAGAAATTGGCTACTCAGCATCAGTATTGCTCTTTGTCTTATCTAACTGTGTATGGCCCAGGTTAGCTGAGTTAAGGACATCCCCTGCTGTGTCAAAAATAGATCACAGTGCCTCAAGTTGATAATAATTGACAAAGACAAAAAAAAATGTGCTGCAAGTGACAAGATGCCTCTGAGGATTATCAAATTTATTATCTTGAAAGATTGGATTTTCACAAGACTATCAAATGGGAAGAGGGAACTTAGGAGAGTAAAAAAAAAAATAAAGGCAGTTAATTGAATTTGCAAGACACACTGAGTGTCAACAAGGAGAAACGAAACCAAGGGAATTACATGGGTAATTCAAGGAAAAAAGGACACCCTTCCTTAAAGCTTTGTATTTTTAGTGTATGGTGTTATGTAACTCTGTGTGTATGTGTATGATTTTTATTTGTGTTTCCTGATGATTAGTGATGTTGAACATCTTTTCATATACCTGTTGGCCATTTATGTGTTCTTTGGAAAAATGTCCTTTGCTATTTTTCAATCAGGTTTTTTAGGGGGTTTGCTATTGAGTTATATAAGTTCCTTTTATATTTTGGATATGAACTCCCTATCAGATATAAGGTAATACTTCCTCTTATTTCATACATTAACTGCCTTCTTAATTTTTCAAATGTTTCCTTTGCTGTGAAGAAATTTTTTAGTTTGATGTAATTTGATTTTTTTTTTCTTTTGGGGCCTGTGCCTTTGGTACTAAATCCAAAAGTTCATTGCCAAGACCAAAATCAAGAAGTCTTCTGCCATGTTTTCTACTAGGAGTTCTACAGTTTTAAGACTTGACTTTGAGTTGATTTTTATATATGGTATAAGATAAGGTTCCAGTTTCATTCTTTGCTTGTGGATATTAAGTTTTCCCACCACCATTTGTTGAAGAGACTGTCCTTTCCCCATTGTGTATTTTTGGTGACTTTATTGAAAATTAATTTACCTTATGGGTTTATTTCTTGGCTTTTTTATTCTAGTCATTGGTGTATGTGTCTGTCTGTTTTATGCCAGTGCCATATTTTTTTATTACTATAGCTTTTTTTTTAATCCTAAAGGACATTTTTTCATTGCTATCTAGAGGAAGGGAGAGAGAAAAACATCAATGCAAGAGAGAAGCATCGATTGGGTGCTTCCTGTATGCACCTAGCCTGGGGGTTGTACATGCTAGGGCAGGATGGAACCTACCACCTAGGTATGTGCCCTGACTGGGAATTGAACCTGCAACCTTTCAGTTATGGGTTGATGCACCAACAAAGTGAGGCACACTGACCAGGGCTGATTACTATATCTTTGTAATATAATTTGATGTTAGGAAGTGTGCTCTCATAATCCCACTTCTGGGAGTATATATCCAAAGCAAATCAAATCACTTCCTTGAAGTGATATTGCATTATTCAAAAGGCAAGACATGACAACAGCCTAAGTATCTGTTACAGATGAGTTGATAAGGAAAACCTATCTACAAAGAGTAAATTTAACCAAATTACTCCATAATGTTAATGTCTTGGCATCCATTTTGTGTGGCCAAGCAGCCTGCAGGGGCCTCAGACTAACTATAGCCCCTCCTGTGAATTCAAGCCCTAGAAATAGTCTGCAGACTCACAAGTAAATGTAAGTTCTTGATATGACTCCCTCAACAATCCATGTGATAAGCACTCTCCTCCACTTCCCAGAGCCTTCTTCTGGTGGGCCCCTTAGAAAAAACACCACCAACCTTACCAAAATCCCACTCTTTTTGGTTTGGATTGACCAATCTGGTCTTAGGCCTGAAACCCCAAAAGACTCCACTTGAGAATAGTAATAAAGGCATGTGCCCAAGTCTTGGTGCACTCTCTCTGCCTGCACACAACCTTGACCTCCCTACATACCCCCTCAAAGTGTGCCTTGTACCTTCTCTTGGACCTGTGAGTAATAAACTGTTCTATTTCACTTTTGCATATAGGCTTTTGTTGAATCATGGCTCACCATAGATACCCCAGAATTCTACTTAACCAATGTTAATTTAACACAATCACAGAAGTACACAAAAGAATATTATTTTTCTAAAAAAAAAAAAAGACAATCCTGCCAGTAGTGGCAACATGGATAAACCTGAAGGGCATTATGCTAAGTGTAATGATTTCACTCATATGTAGAATCTAAAAAAAAAAAAAGAAAAGAAAAAGAGCTGAACACATAGAAGGAGAGGATAGAATGGTGATCACCAGGGTCTGGGTGAATAGGAAAAGTGTGGAGATGTTGGTATAAAGTTAGAATTATGCAGGATAAAAATGTCTAGAAACCTATTGTACAACATGATGACTAAAGCTAATAATACTGTATTAAATACTGGAAATATGCACATAGATTCCAGGTGCTGTCGTCACACATGCACACAAAAATGGTAACTGTGAGAGATGATGATTAATTAGTTTGTACAAATTATTTCACTATATACATGCATGTGAAGTCATGTTGTGTACCTAAAATATATAGGATTTTTAAAAATAGACAAAATAAGAAAAAAGAGAAAAGCATGATAATTTTGGCAACAGTTGCCTGTTGATGATATGAGTAATTATAATTCTTATGATGCTAATTGAAATGAGAAAATAATCTACTTGTCTTTCCATAATATCAGTAGATTATTATAAGTTTTATAGCAAATAATATTTTTGGTGATGATTCTGGAAGTTACCTAGGAACCATTTCTCTTGCAAACTTAATGTTACATATCATAAAATTCAGCTTTAATTTTCTTGAGCTGTATTAGAGCTAGCTAATAAAATAAAGTCAACTCCAATAACTTTTATTTGCCTACTTTTGTATTGCTGGCCCTCATAGGATTGACAAAGACATTGTAGAAATGATCCTGAACTAGTAATTAATAAAAATCTTTTTTCCCCTAAAAAATCAATACACCATTTGGGATACAATTTATTATTACATATTCATTTTAGACAGAATAGCAGCCATCTTCCAGTGAAGATACTGTAACAGTGTTCCCAAAGTCCCTGCCTGCTACTACTGATCAGAAGTCTATATACTTCATTGTTATTACATATCAATTTTCCACGCAGGTGGAAATAGCCACCTAATGCATCAGTTAATTAAATTTAATATCAAAATACAAATGACTAAAATTTTCATTTAAAATTTTACTTATAGATGATTTCTTTATTGATGAATTGAATGGTTATACATGAGTTTATATCCTCATACAAATCTGCCATTCTCAACAGGTCCCACCACCAGTTATCAGAACTGAAATAAATAACACTCATTTGTACACTTTGCCTGGCCAAAAGGCCAGTTTATCTCTACTATTCTAATTAAGAATGCAGTGAGCTTTTAGTGAGAATTTTTTTTAAATCACAGTAGAATTTTGGTCTGGTTTTGAGCAAAGAGTGTATTGAGAGACACCTCAGCAGAGAGGCACCTCCATGAGTCAGCCGCTGGGCACTGAGCCTGTGGTGGAGCAAAATCAGGCACTTGACTGGATTCCTGAGACAATTCCAGCCATGGGACCCAATAATTTCAATTCTGACAATGGGTGAGACCACTAGAGTATTCTCTGACATAGTCCTAGGGAATGTTTCCTCAAGATCCAAGAGGAAAGTCATATTAAGGAAAACTGAGTGTGTCTCCCCAGCTGGGAGCCCTACAGGAATGTGGCAACACCTGGGGTTGCAGGAAGAGTTGGGCTGATGTCAACAAAGATAAGCATCAGGTGCTGAAGGGGCAATAATAACTGAATATGCTACTGACCAGAGAACACAGTAGTAAGTAACAAGTCCAAAGAAAGTTAAAAAGTGCCAAGGAGGTGGAAGACAGTGTAAGGGGGATAAATGGTAATAGAAAAGAATACAATAAAAGAAAAAAAAGTGCCAGGAGAATATGTGAGGCACCGAGATCTCTAACAGAAGAGGAAGATGGCATGGGGGTTTGGCATTACACTGACTTTTCACAACGTGGATTAGACTGGAGTCCAAGAGGTTCTAATTATACACAGTCTTTTATAGTGCTTATACATTATTATACTTACTTATCTTGTTCCATTAGATCAAAACACCAAGAAAGTAGGACTGAGTTTTAAGAATTATCTGAAATTAAAGTACACATACTTTGTCAAGTCAGGAGGTCCTGAAAATTCAGTCCCTCAAAAAATTTAGGATGACAACACTGACACATGGGAGCACCTTTCCTGAATGAAAGACTCGGTTTCTGGCTAGCACTTCTCATTTCCTGCTTGATCGTCCTTGATTATGTAGGGTGGACAAAAGTAGGTTTACAGTTGTTTCTGTGAAAAATTATATAAAAACTAGTAAATAATAATACAAGAATAAACTCTGTGTTTCACATACTGGAAACTAATGAACTGGAAACCTACCTTTTCCCCCTGTTGTATTCCCCATTCCAAGTCACCATGCAAAGAAGTCATCTCAGCATCGAAATATCTATCCATCAGGGACCTAAATACTCAGGAAATGGAACCCATTTAGACAATGCCATTTAGAGGATAATGAATTTTTGTTTTCAAGTTTAATATATATTCAAAATTCATGTCAGTCATTTGGTTGAATTTATATTTTAATGTGCCTTTAGTGTTGGAATTATGTAATCTTTGTGTACATAAATTATATAGGAAATGAGGATAATATTTAATTGTATGGGTTTATTGGATAGAGACTACCAATTTAGGAATATAACTTTTATATATGGGGGGCCCAAAAAGCCAGAATTTGTTTATAAAAATGTGTATTTACTCTTACATGTTTAAACTTCAGTCACCTTGAAAATACTCTCTGTTTGATGCAATACACTTACCGAGATGTTTTTTTCCCACAGCTCAAAACAATTTCTGAACTCATTGATTTTGATGCCTTTTAGTGCTTCTGCAGTTTTCTGTTTCATCTCTTCCACATGGGCAAAAGGTTTCCCCTTGAGGGCTTTTTCATCTGGGGAAACAAAAAAAAGTGGCTTGGGGTGAGATTGGGTGAATAGGGAGGGTGAGGCATGGGGGTCATGCCATTTTTCAGTCAAAAACTGCTGAACACTCAGTACGGTGTGGGCAGGTGCACTCTTAAATCACCCATTGTGAAATGAGAAAACACACTGAGAGAATCTTCAAAAAAAATTCACTGAGGCTGAGTACAACCTCTCACAAGAATGTCGGGGGTACACTGATACTGATGGGTTCCTGTAACACTCAAGTAGTGGGGGAAGCCTGTACTACAAAGGGCCTGCCCTCCAGAAGATAACTCCATTTATAGGGGGTCCCCCTCATAGAATATCTCTGATCAATCAGTCTGTCAGATATTAAGCTCATGTAAAAAAACATATTATGTCGGCACAATTTGTGGCTTGTTCAAATAAATAGCCTTTAAAATCATTTTCTGCTTTTTTCTTTTTCAACCCTCATTTTTTTTTTCAAATAAACTGGGCACCCAATTTGTTTTCCATGAAATTACTCTCCAGACTCTTCAAACGTATTCCTCTCAGAGCTGTTCTCTTGGAACATTCATTTAGCTCTGAAAGCAGCATTTATCTGATTTGTCTCTGCAATCATTGTTTTGGATGAGCATATTCTCAAGGACAAATTTAAAAGCACTAATGCAGCTTTATCTGTTTGAAGTGTCCTACTCTGTCATCGGCATTCATGGAACTCTCTGGTCCAGCTCTAGTGTTCTCAGTAAGTACCTCCAAGTTCTTTTCAGCTTTCTCAAGAGCACTGCACTCTTTGCTCCCAGGCTGTTGTGGAAGGTGCTTCTTGTGTAAGGAGGGAGGACGGGGGATACCAAAAAGAAAGGAAATGGTTACAGCTGCAGGAGAAGAAAAAGCTTTGCAGTTTTCTAGCCTAGGTGAAATCATTATGTCATGGAAGTGACTGTAAATCTTTCTGTTTGCAAACTTGTAAACAAACATTCAATCTGGGCTGCACGGAGTTAAGTTGACATGGTCAATATATCTTTGTTTATATGTAGTGTGTAGTGTATTGCATATGTGTGGTGTGTATATGTAAACAGGTGACTTTTATTTCAAAATTGAATGATTGCTAGTTAAAAGTGATGCAGCTGTGTAGTACAGCGCAGTCTATTAGAAATAAGACTTGTTACGGTAAGTCAGCACTTGCTAAGAGATGCTTCTTATCAACGCTGAGGGACGTCATCTTGACTAGGATTTTCAGGAAGCCCCATCTTGTTCACATTGCCTTTCTTAACAGCACCTGGAAAGTTTTTCCTACTCAGGGTTTTATAACAACAAAAAATATTAGCCAAGGGTGATTGGGCCCACTCTATGGAAGGAACTCTGGTACTTACAAAATATTTGACTTAACATCAAACAACCACCAGGATTTATACAGAAAAGATTTTATTGTGATTCCTAAAAGAATAGGAGATACTCAGGTGCTTAATGTTAAGGGATGTGTGTGTGTCTTTTGTCCACAAAACTTCTCTTTTGGCTGTGTGGTTTATTGGAATTTCTTATTGTTTCCTGTGTTTGGAGACATAGACTCATGACTTAACAAGGAAAGAACACAATGTCAATAAATATGACATCTGAAATTAATGTCTTGGTCTACCCCTTACCACTTGTTAGAATTGAGCAAGCTACTTAACCTCTTTGACCTTTGGTTTATTCCTGTATAAAACAGAAATAGAAACATGTCAGTTATTTAAAACTTACAACAGCATAGTTAGGTAACAGGTAGATCATCTTACTGAACATAATGTCCCTAACACTATATGGGATGGTGCAATGCTGGAACAGAAGATACTCACTCCTATGTAGCATGTGATGGGAAACTGTTCTGAACTGTTGTAAACCAATTTGGTTCTACATCACTTGGGGGTGCTTTTTGTAGAAAAAGCAACTGTAATGTGGATGAGTGGTTGATGCTAATTCATAACTTTGTTATCAGTTGTAATAAAATTAAATCTCAGCCCAAATTCTATTTGCATACAGCGATACATTAATTACACATGGATTAGTGGAATGACATACAAAAGTTAACCCAACATTACTGAAATTTGATAAAGTCCCAGGTCACTACATTTTTAACACAAACAATACCTTACGTGAACTTACATGAGTGATTCAGTAGAAACAGACACAACAGCATTTCAGAGGCATATTTTTTCACCTTTATAAATTAGCATCAGGAGTAAGAAATTCTGTCACCTAAAGACTGGACTCAAATCCACGTAGGTGCCATCTTGTTATAAGCAGAGTGTTCGTGTCTCTCTCTTTCTGAAAATGTATATTCTGAAGCCCCGATCCATGATGGTCTTTGGAGGTGGTGCCTTTGGGAGGTAACTAGGTTTAGATTGGGTCATGAGGCGGGCAGAGAGCCCACACCAAGAACTTAATTAGCCGACACCTTGACCTTAGACGTGCCAGCCTCCAGAGCTGTGAGACATGTTTGTTATGCCCTGGCTGGCATAGCTCAGTGGATTGAGCACGAGCTTCAAACCAAAACATCACAGGTTCGATTCCTAGTCAGGGCACATGCCTGGGTTGCAGGCCATGGCCCTCAGCAACCACACATTGATGTTTCTCTCTCTCTCTCTCTCTCTCTTTTTCTCCCTCCCTTCCCTCTCTAAAAATAAATAAATAAAATCTTAAAAAAAAGGAATGGTTGTTATGTAAGCACTCAGTCTATGGCATTCTGTTATGGCAGGTAATGCTGAATAAGATCCATTCCGAAGGGCACATGTGGTAGATCTCATAGATTCCAATTCCCTGATTTTATGTAAGTGTTAAGTGTGTTTCCAAATCACTTTAACCAATCTACAGATCTTGAGTTCTACTAATTTCACAATTGAGAACCCATTGCTAATACCTATTATGCTAATTAACAAGCCACTAATGGATTCACCAATGAAAATCCATTTCTGACATTAATTATGCTAATTAGCCACTAATTTGGAGATTCATTAAATATAAAAATAGATGAAGCTTGTGTTGTAGAGGCCTCTGAAGTGTGGCTTTTCTGATACAACACTGGCTGACCCCATGGAGTATGGACTTTTTATCAGAATAATAACAGTTGGACAGTCCCAAAATGAAGTAAAAACCATGAATGCATACATACTTATCCTACTTTATGTTGAAGAATTTAAAAAGTAAGTTAGCAACATCATGACACCAGGTCTCTCATATTTTCTCTGTCTCTCTGTGACCTATGCTCTCTATTCTTCATTTCTGCTTAAGGTAGCCTGGAGGATTTCAACAAGCATTGGAGCTTTTGGCAGGGTGATTTCTCCTTGAATGCACATCAGCGATATTCCTCTCCCTACCCCTACACAAGCTTTGCAGAAATCATGACACTAGCATTTCCTTTACCAAGTGTAGCCCTCTGGATTCAGACTCTTGAAGTTTTTACAGTTTCAACAATTCCATGCGTGGCCTATTAAGACCTATCACTCGTTTATTCTGCCTTATCTTTGAAGGTAATAAAGGCAAATATATAGGTAAGTAGAATTGGAGCAGAACTTTCTAGGGCAAGAAGTACAGAACAGTTTTCTACCATACATAGGCTACACATGGCCACACATATGCCCTATTATCATTCTATCAATTTCCTAATTCTTCTTTGCTTTTTTGTCTTACATATTGTAACTGGGCAGCATGGAATCTAGCCACTCTTTGCCATGTATACACATAATACAAAGATTTGTGTGGGAGGAAATAGGTTTTTATAACAGGGTTCCAAATTGGGGGTGGGGGAGCAGGTGGTGGCTGGGAGCATTCCTGCTCTGAACTATTCTCTTCCACAAGTCACAGAAACTCCCTTGCTCCCAAAAAATGGCAAACCAAAGCCATGCCCAGAAGTTCCCCAGTATTGCTTATCTGTCTTTTGGAGCTTAAGCCAGCCATTCAAACACGTGTGCATCCTTTCTCATGTATGCACTTGTGGGGTTCAGAGTTGCCATCATCTCACAGCATCTCTCTCTGTCTCTCTTTCTCTCTCAGGGTCTGGGGTGCACTGCCAGATCACTCCATATGGTCATGCACGGGAAGTTCCATCTTTGAAGAACTTCCCAGCTCATGCCTCTGGGTGTTGCTCTCAGTCTCTGTGCACTGCTCTCAGGGCAAGGGAGAGGAAGCAGTCCAGCACCCACATGCTGCACTGCTTTGGATTGCACAATCCTAAATGTTAGAGCCCAGTGAGGCATGCCTCCCAGTGTGGAACCCTGCCTCCCAAAGCTGGTGAGGCCTAGGCCCCAGGTAGGCCCAGCATCTGCTAGTTCCACAAGCACCCCCATCCATGGGGGGCAAAGCAAGAGCAAGCAAGAAGCCAGGAGGCCAAGAGACCAAGAAAGTAAACTTCTGTCTGTCTTCTGTTTAAAATTCCTCTCCCAAAATACTATGTACTATGAAAGCCAGTGGGAGTGTCCAGCTTTTCTACCAATGAAAGCCAGTGTGGCCATGTTTGCCTTTGCTCCTCTTCCACCTGCCATGTTGTGTAAGGACACAAAGCCTCTAGTCACGCATGTTCTGTACCAGTCCCTTCTGCAGAGTCACGACCTGCCCAGCTGCCTCGGGGAAGCTCTTTGCTCTGGCAGACCCTCCCTTCACAGGGAGGGCAAGCCACTTTTAATCTTCAATTCTGCCTTGGGGTTTTTCTCCCTGTCATTTCTCCCAGCAATCTGGCATGAACCCTGTTACAGTAATGGATGCATGCTCCTTTAGCCCGTTTGCAGAAACTCTAAGCTCAGAAGCGGAACAACCCAAAAATCAACAAGTGGTAGGGATTGTGCTTGTGGAGAGAGCTAAAATTTCAAAAAGCCAGGTGTAATATAATCTAAACACACATACTGTGCCTGTTCTGTAGTTTCACATGGAAATGTAAATTTGGAACAGTCAGTAATGTGTGAAAATGGATTAGATATCTTTGCTGTTGCCAACATGAAGTGTGTAGGTCTTTTAATTTGTATCTGTGAGTAAGGGTTTAAGGAAACAAGCATGGGTGATACACGCCTACTTCAGATTCCTTCACCCTCCGCACTTTGGCAAGACTCATAGAGCTTGGCTGGAGAATTAGTCCTTTCTTGGCTTTTGTTTCTCTTTTCCTCACCTTACAATTTATGTAGAAACTTTTCCTTTTCAGTTTATTCTTACACCTTAATTCAGTGGTCCATTTTAGTTTATTTATTCCAGATGTCTCTTATGCGCAGCATTAAATACATAATGTCTGACATATTTGTGGGCAGCCACTCTTTTTCATTGGGAATTACATCGAGTTTATTGCCATCCCAACATTTTTTTACGTGATAAGATTTCATGTAACACAATAACATTGTTTCACATTATCTGGTATTATATGCATTTCAAAGAACTGCAATTATTTTACAAACAGCATACTCATTCACTTTGTGTGGCTAGAGCAGGTGAAATTTCAGATGTTTATTTTTTAAGTGAGATTTAGAAAAAGATAATTTTCTGTGGCCTGAAAAAAACCAATTGATTCTTTTAAACTCCAGGCTATGTGTACATTGAAAGAAATGTGAGGAATCCATTAGAAGAGAAATCTATTGTACAGGGCTTAAAAAATGTTAGATGAAACAATAATTATATAATATATACTTGTTTAGAGAGTTTGTAAAGATATAATCACATAGGTAAATATACTTAAAATATTCCATATGCTCATAAAAAAGTTGTACATTACCGAATTTGCAAGAATGTATCTCAACCAGAAATCATACGTAAAGAACTAGGTGACATAAATAAGAGAATGTATTCATATTCATGTTCTTGTAATCACATTGGTGAAGTGATCCCAGAATATGGTTGGAGTTTGACTGAATTGAAATCTTACAACACACATGAAAATAATAGTCTTTCAGAAATTCTAGAGTAAAATGTTTTAACTTGTTTAACAAATGTTTCCATAAAACATTTCTTTTTATCACAGAGCCACATAAAGACACCTAGAATGTCCAGTTTTAGCTCTAATATAGAAACAAGTTGGAAGTCATCCTTCTTCTCCTAACAATAAGAAAAAACTAAGCAAACTGAAAATTTAGTACTTTTCTTAGATCCATCAGAGAACTACAGTTACAAGACAAACCACTCTCAAGTGTGGAGACACTGATGGATACAGAGTTGCAACTAAGATTTGCTTAACTGCAGCAGAGCCACAAGAGGCGTTAACTGGTAGGGACATTTAAATAACAATTTTGATGAATCACTGGTGGAGGCTCAGTGGGAAAATAATGAGGGTAAGAAATTCCTGGGGGATACAGTCTAAATGGGGCCCCCACCCTTACATGAGCGTTACCTCTGGGAACCCCACCAGGTTCTCATTGTGAGATGCTGAGAGAGATCCATTCATACTCTGACAGGGACCTGGGGAAAACAGTATTCTGAAATATAGCCCCAGCATTCTCTATAATAAATGCCTACTCTCCAGTGAAAAAGCCTTCTCCAGAGTTTTATTCTACCTAGGGAAAGGCATTCCTCACACTCCAGTCCCATCTAGCTTTTCTATCTTATTATGGGGGCCAGGGAAGGGAGAAGGGAAAGTTAAGAAAGACTTCTGAAGGTTACAGGCCAGAACACAGGCCAACTAAAAAGCAGATTTAATTATAACATTGTAAAGTGCTTCCATTTACCCACATTGTACTGGAATGTCAGCAGGTCTCCAGCAAAACTACAGCAGGTTACAGCCAGAAGAACTACAAGATGCAGGCTTTCTACTTAGAGAAGCCTGAGGTGAATAGTAGAAACAGAAACAAGAATAGTAGAGGAATTTGAAGCAGCTGGCAGCTACAGCTCAAATCCTAGCCCTATGAAGACAAATTGCACTCTAAAGGCCTATTTACATGAATTCCTGTTACCTGATATATCATAGATAGCTTTCCATTAAAAAAAAAGAAAGAAAAATTACAAGGCTTGCAGCAAATCAAGCAAAAGTACAGCCTAAAGAGCAATCATTTTTTTAAAGACTCAAATATATTCACAGATGTTGAAATGATCACATAGGAAATTTAAAATAACTATGATGAATACATTAAGGAATATAATGGAATAAAAGCAATATGCAAAGAAGAGATGGGTAATATAAGCAGAAAGATGGAGATTCTTGGAGAGATTCAAAAGAAAATATCAGAAATAAAATATAGAATAACAAAAATAAAAAAATTTCAATGGGCTCATTTGTAGACTAAACACAGCTGAGGAAATAGTGTGCCTAAAAATATGTTATTAGGAGTTTCCAAACTAAAATGAACAGAGAAAAATGAGTAAATATGTCAGAAAATCCAAGAACTATGGGACAATTTGAAAATACAAATGATATTTGTAATTGAAGTACTATCAGAAGGAAAAAGAGAGAACAGAGCATAAAAAGAAGTGTCAAGTAATAATGGCTGAGAACATTTACATTAATTGCACTATACCACATACCTAGGCAATTTGGAGAACCAAGTAGGATAAATACCAGAGAAACTACACCTAGTCATATTACACTCAAACTGAAGAAAACCAAAGACAAACAGAAAAACCTGAAAGCAGTAAGTGGAAGAAAATAATAAAACAGAAACCTCATCTGAGAGGAAAAGGGGTAAGAATTACAGCAGACTTCTTTTCAGAAATCATATAAGCAAGAAGAAAGTGGAGTGCTGATAAGGAACACAATCATCAAACTAGAGTTCAATATCTAGTGAAATTATCCTTTCATAGTGAAAGAGAAATACAGACTTTCTCAGACAAACAAAAATTAGAATTAATCTCCAGTAGACCTGCTCTGCAAGAAATGTTCAAAAGAGTACTTGAGGCAGAAGGAAAATGAAATAGGTTAGAAATTGTCATCTATGTGTTTAAAAAAAGGAAGAGAATTGTAACAGAAATCAATGAAGGGACAATAGAATTTCAATAAGCATGGGACATCATATATTGTCAAAAATAAGGAAGTGTTAAAAAAATCCACAGTGATGAGGAAATAAGCCAACGGGATACCAGAGTCAACTATAATAGTTATCAATGACAAAGTTAGAACACTTTGAGGGGGGGAAAGATTATGTTGAGCTATAATACAAAATACAAAATAAATTTTCATAAAGTGTGGCCTGTGCATCATGACTTCCTTCAAAAGATACAGTAAAGAAAATGGGTAAAAAGAGTAACTTTACAATGGAGAAACCTGAAAAACACTGTTCCAGCCAGTTATCATTAACAATAAGAAGTTGATTTTGATAGTAAGCACCTTTGATATTATTTAATAAGAATGACACTTTACCTCTGTAGTTTTCCACCCCAAAGCTCATAATCCTAGTCTAATCAAGAGAAAAATGACATAAGCCTTAATAATAAGACATTCAGCAAAATACCTGACTGGTGATCAAGACTGTCAAGATCACTGAAAACAAAGAAAGTCTGGGAAACTGTCATAGCACAGAGCAACCTAAGGACACATGTCAATGAAATGTGATATGTTATGCTGGGTGGGATCCTGAGGGAGAAGAAGAACATTAGGTAAAAACTAAAGATATCTGAATAAAGTATTGATTTTAGTTGATAATAATGTATCAACATGTAATACTTTGTGAAAGACACTGTGAGGACAAATAAGTAAATACCATGTATTAATAACCATGCTTTTCACTGACTCTACACGTTAAGAACAAATGGAAAATAGAATTAATTGTGCCAGATTTTTTCCAGAATAACTCTATTTTGAGAGTAAATTAAGGGCCTTGGAGACTGCATTAACTCTTTGGATTGCTTGCCTGCTATTCAGTATTTTAGTTTCTCTTTGGAATTTTTCTGATGCCATGATGAATCATTTTGTTTCTAGTTTCTCTGGAAGTATGATGAGTTTCAGTCTAATATATACGTTATTCACTTATTAATTTCAAGTATGCTGTTGAATTTTGTTAAAAACCAATATCCTTTCTATCAGAAAAACCAAATACAAAGAAAAATGTTAAAATGAGGTTGAGGGCAGAATAGCAACATATTTTAGGGCTTATGAGTAAATTATATAATAATTATTTAAAAATTAGTTAAATATATAAACCAAAATATTCTTTGAAAGAGCTTCTCAAATACTTTACCACTAAAAAACTCTGTGTACATCAATTTTGTATTATTCAGAGTAATAGATTTAAACCAGAAGAATAGTTTACCACCAACTTTATAAAGTAACCCAGAGGCTACCAAATGATGAGTGTCATTGTTTAGTATAATAAGGCAAACAATAAAAAAGTGATATTGAGCTAGATTCATCTTTACATCTGAAAGTCTCTACCATTCTGGGGTACTGGTTCATGAATTAAATGTCATTTCCTATCTATAAAGATATTAATGACCTTTGCCATTACATTTGACTTTGAGTAGTGATTCCAACAGTTATATGTGGGCACTTATATTTTCAGTTCCATTGGGTGTCAATGTTTCTGGCTTATGAAATATAGTGCTGTAGGCAGCAGGAAGAGAATGATTCATATTTCTCACACACACACACACACACATACACACACACACACAGTAGTTATTACACTCCTGGATGATCAAGAATTGACTTTTGCCTTGGCCAATCATGTAGGCCCTATCATCGACAAAACACAGATATTAACACTAGGGCTCATGAAATGACTCCTGGAGATTAAAAATCACATTCAGAAACCATTTACAACATTTTGAAATGAAAGCTATGAATATAGTAAAATTTTTCCAAAGTAAAGCTTACTTTTGGATAATAAATGTCTAGCCATTTTAGCAATACAAGCTCTTTCAGTGGTTTTTACATGTTTGACTCAAGAATTCTTAAAAGAAGTAAATAGCCCTCTTAAATACAGAGCAACCACACACCTAGCATACTCCTTGTTTTCTATACTCTGTTGTGAGCCAATTTTCCTGGAAAATTGAATTCTTGATCCTAAACAGTCATTATTTAGTAATTATCTTATAAATTTGTTTTAGAAACCATATTTATTTACATTTTAACATTTTGTTCTTAGTTAACAGAAATATTTCACAAGTTGTTAGGCCATATTGTGGAGTTATTTAAACACGCAGGTAGCTCTCAATTCTTGAACAGTTCATAATTCAAAAGTTTATTGTAAGCTGCCTGTAGAGTCCAAGATAAACTTCCCATCAGAAGGTGTCCTGTGTTAATACAGGAAAAAATAATACTCCCATACAAACAGAAATTCTGCATGAAATATTCTATTAACAAAGCCACCAAAACATTAGAAATCTCAAAATTGACATCCATACATCCCAGAAAAGGAAGAGTATGTCAGCGTTGCTGCAGTGAGGACAGGCTGAGGCAGACCATTCCTTGGGGGAAATAGAACATATTTTTAAGCCTTCATAACAAGGGGCTTGGGGGAATCAACCTCAGTCTGCCTGGGGTTGGAAGCTAGACACCAGGCTCTAAGGAAGTGCCAACATTCAGACATGACCTACACAATTATACGGAAGACCTGAATTTTCTCTGATGCCTCAGAGGTGCTAAGTATTCTACTTAACATAAAGGAGAAACATGCATCCCAATAACCCCTGGCAGGCAGCATAGGATCACAGGAAGAGAAATTTGCCCAAAAAGGAAGCCAATACCAAAAGGATCAGAAATAAGAAATAAGGAATGTGCCCTGCTCACATTTTGAGCTACCAGATCAGGCCAGAGGATATCGAATCCTTCTTCTCCTCCCTTTCCTTCTAGTGATGTCAAGTTTACAGGACTGAGTCAAGAATTTTCCACATTGTCATCATTTGCCTATTAAGACCTTCATTGAATTTTTCCTTTCTATGATGATCCCCATCTGCTTTCCCATCTCTTTGGTAAGCTAACGCTCTAAAAATCTTTGTTATGTGTCTACTTATAAATTCATCCATCTGAAATTACATGTGTCCTTTGTATATTAATTTTAATTTACATTAATGGTATTTTGCTATAAATTGTGTTTGATTCCTTTTCTTTATATTCAGTACAGTGCACTATGGTCTATTTATGACACTGTCCATAATCCAGTGGGTTCAAGCTGCTGCAGAGACAGATGTCCCTGTTTCCACCCACATGCTGTTTGTAGAAACAGTGAGTTGGAGGCAAAATACTATTGTGACTGTACTAAACAAACTTATACCTGACTTTCTGGGAACTATGTAAATATTTATTATTAAAAATATCCAAGAGTAGACTCTTTATGTCAGAGAACATATACAGCCTACATTTAATTAAATACTGCCAGCTTGTTTTATTGAATGGCTTAACCAATTTACATTTCCACCAAAAGTTAACAAACATTCTCCCCCAAATCCTGGCCAACATTTTGTATCACACACTCTACAAATTGTTGACATTCTTATGTGTACATATTATCACAGTATTATTTTGGTTTGCATTTATCTAATTATTGGTTTTAACCACCTCTTCAAATACTTGTTAGATATTTTTGCTCCCTCTTCTTTGATTGGCTTATTTAAATTCTTTGAACATTTTTCTGTTTGGTTTCCCAATTCTTTCTTATATTATTTAAGGAGATTTTATATATGGCAGGTGGTTTTTATTTGTCAAATGTAGACATTACAAACACTTTCTCTTACTCTGATATCTCTCTGTTAATTTTCTGTCTGCCTTTGAAGAATAAATATTAATGAATTTTGCATAAATCAAATCTATCAATGCCTTGATTAATAATTGCCAGTTTCTGGGGTCTTGTTTAAGAAATTTTCCCATCCCAGATTTATGGAGCTATTTACCATTTACATATTAGCTTTTTTTTCTTTTGTCTTTTACAATAGGTCATTAATTCCCCTTGAGTATACTTTTGAGCATGGCATAGAGGAGGGACACATTTTTATATTTAGTCAGTCTATAAATCTAACGCCATTCCTAGGCAAACTTCCCCATTGCTTCCTGTTGTCACCTTCATCATATATAAAGTTTCTTCATACACATAGGTCTGCAGCTGAGTTACCTATTGTGATCCATTGATGTATGTGTTCTTATGACAGTCCCATACTCATGATTATATTGTTGTCGCTTGCCTTTCTATATGGTGGTGTTAGTTACCCCTTTTAATTTTCTTTGTCAACACATATTTTTCTACAATGAACTACATTTTTTTACCTGAACTTTAGAATTTGTTTGTTGAATGCTCAAAATATCTTAACTGTAATTTGATCTGCATAGCATTTAATCTGTATATTAATTTGGGTGATCTGTATTCTCAAATTAAGTTTTATCATCTTTAAACATGCTGTATCTGCCCAATTATTCAAATGGTATTTTATCTAGTATGTTAGAGATTAAAACTTTTCCCCATAAAGTCTTTAATATTTTTGATGAATGTGATTCCTCAATATTTATAAAAATCTTTCCATTTTACTTGACCCCATCCCTCTCTAGCCTTTCCTCATCCCCATCACTTTATTGATGGCATCTCATAAATGTTGTGTCAATTCTTCATATTCCAGTATTTTCTATTTTATTCTATGCCTTCTCTAGATTTAGAATGCCAAGGGCAGGCAAACTGTATCTGGTGCTGATTTCCCCTCAGGGCCCTGTTGATTGTCTATGATGGTCTGGGTTGCAAGTGAACCTCCTGATCAAAATAGCACATCAGTATGTGCCACACATTTTGATAAATTCAGGCTTGTTGGGCATCATTTTATATTTGTCATACTATTGTTCTCTTACATCACCCAGCCTTTCTCAATGCTTTAGTTCCTTCCCAGTCCTCTGACATCCAAGGTTATCCCATGGCTTACTAAATCCTTGCTCTACCCAACAAACACTTCAGCGTCCAAAAGGGCTAGCTCTTCCCTCTATTCCCTCTATGATCATATCATTATTTCTTCTTTTTTCTTTTTTAAAAATTCATTTGTTTGTTTATTCAGTGATCTGGTTTTAAACATTTAGGAAAGAGCATCTATCTTGCAAGATGGCAGCTTTGTTGGAGGGAGCGTAATCCCCTTCCTTTATGCAGGGGAGAGAAACTCACAGATCTGCGGAGGAACAGAGCAAGGGGCCTAGGATGTAGCAACATTTATGAAAACAGGACATCAAAAATTATAGCAGACATTGAAAAACCAGATGGTACGGATACTGCTTCAGGATAATAAGGACCCAGAGATTAGAGCTGGGAACCGGGAGGTTGCAGCCCCCAGGCCCGGTGCTCCTGGGTCTGTTCCAAGGCACCCAGGAGAGTGGAGTTACTGCTCCCTCCCTGGACAACAAGGATTGAGCAGCACCAGGGGATGGCCTTGTTGCTTAAAGGCACAGAGAGGGGTGTGAGACTGGGAGACAGTCACACAGGGGCTGCGAGCACCCACGCATAGCCCTGGGAAAGGTGAATTCCCAAGACTGAGCAACCAAGGGCAGCCTGGCCATGTGCCCGAGTCCCCAACCCAGTGAGAGTATGGTTCTGTGGAAGACCCAGACCCCACAGCCCTGAACAAGGAAAGGACGTGGGTGTTTGCGGGTTTCTGGAGCCTGAGGTGGTGAACTCAGGGGAGCGTGTGCCCCTTCGGGATTCCCGATTCTCAAGCTGTGAACCCTGAAAGGATGTGGTGCTTCTTGGGTTCCTGGAGCCTGCAGCAGGGAAATTGGAGGAAGGGTGCAATCCCTCGAGATCCCCAGAGCTTACATTGTGAATCCGGAAAAGATGTGGGTGCCTCCCGAGAACATAGAGCCCACCATGGTAAAATTTGGGGGAAGTGCACACCCCCTCTCAATCCCTGGAGCTTGCACCATGAACCCGGAAAAGACGCAGGAGCTCTGTGGCCCCAGAGCCCAGGAGACCGGGGCAGTGAGCTCCGGAGAGCATGCTTGGGAGTGCCCATACCCACACCCAGGGACCTCCAGCAAGGCATCAGATCAGCTCTGGGGAAAGAGTGCTGCTAGCCCTGGGGACAATGTGAGAGAGACTGACTGAGTTCTGACTGAGAAGAGTAAAAAGGATTCCAAATGCCCCTCAGCCTGCTGAAGCCAGCAAGACCAGAAAAACTGGTTTGGCCAGTTAGAAACCAACAAGAGGGTTTTTTTTTTTCTTGGCTGTTGTTGTTTAATTGTTTGATTTTATCTTGTTTTTTAAAGTGACTTTTTATTTTTTAATTCTTATTTTTATCTCTCTCAATTCCTTATGTTTCTCTTCCTTTCATACTAGTATTATTCCTTCCACTCCAAATTTATCTCTCCTGCATTCCATCTTATGCTTTTCTTCCCCTTTTTTTCTGAGCCTGCAAGTTACTGCAAATTTATATTATCTTTTTCTCACTTTTCTGACATTTTTTATTTTAATAGTATTTTGGTATTCTTTTTCTTTCTGTATAATCTTCTTTGCTTGGCTGATTATACTGTTGTTTCATAGGTTTCCCCTGTTATCTCAGTCACAGTGTATTGATAATTTACTGTCCTTCGTTTGTGTTCCATTAGTACACCAATCAAGGTTCTATACTCCTTATTCTTGTTATCTAGATCTCATAGATTCTGCCACATGATTGTTGCTTTAATATTACTGTAAATAAGATCTAGTTCATACAATTGTAAATACTACAAAACATGCCTCCCAGATCTCAGCCCACTTCGCAGTTTCCTGAACTCTATTATTGTGGGGGTTGTCTCTATTCTTTTACACACTACTCCTATTTACTATTCTTTATTCCCACCCTACATCAGAATCTGACCTCCCACAGCCTCACAGCTTTCTAGATCCAACTAACAATCCTTTCCTCCACAATAAGAGTCTTATCATCTTTCCATCCTTTCTAAAATATGGCTAGTGGGGTGGAAGATCATGGTTAACATTATATGTAGCCAAAGGATCTCCCATCTCTTCTCTACTGGCTGCTACTGTGAATATCATAGAATACTGTCTTGCTGTCTTAAACCATTTTGCCTTACTCCTCCAACTGATCACAAAAAAGAGTAGGCAGAATCTGTGAACACCAGGATACACGAAGGAGACTGCACCACTGAATCTCACAGGTATTCTACCACAGAAGTTCACACCATAATCACAAGAAACTAGAACAGATCAATTTAAGAAACAGAGGCTAACAAGAAGAGTCTCACAAACAATGAAAAGACAAAGAAGCAATCCTCAAATGAAGGGAAAGGAGGAAGCCTCAGAAAGAATACTAAGTGAAATAGAGGCAACTCAACTATCAGATATTGAGTTCAAAACAATGATTACCAGGAAGCTCAATGAACCCACAATGAGTTACCAGAAATTACAGGGAAGCTACAACGATCTCACTGCAAACTATATCAACATGAAAAAGGAAACAGAAACTATCAAAAAGGACCAAGAGGAAATGAAGAATACAATTTCTGAAATGAAGGACACAGTAGAAGGAATGAAGAGCAGGACTGAGGAAGCAGAAGACTGGATGAGCGAGTTGTAGGACAAAGTAGGAAACATACCCAGAAAGAGCAAGAAAAGGAAAAGAGGCTCAGAAAGAATGAAGAGGGATTAAGAGAAATGCAAGACAATATGAAACATAATAATATCCATATAACAGGGATACCAGAAGGAGAAGAAGAGCAAGGGATAGAAACCTATTTGAAAAAGTAATGATGGAAAACTTCCCTAATTTGATGAGACAAAAAGTCACACAAATCCAGGAAACACAAAGAGCTCCAATCAAGAGGAACCCAAAGAGGCCCACTTGAAGACACATCATCACTAAAATGGCAAAATTTCAAAACAAAGAGAGAATCTTAAAGGCAGCAAGGGAGAAACAGGAAGTAACATAAAAGGGAGCCCCAATAAGGCTAACAGCTGACTTCTCAATGGAAACACTCCAAGCCAGAAGAGAATGGCAAGAAATATTCCAAGTAATGAGAACCAGAGGTCTGCAACCAAGGCTACTTTACCCAGCAAGGCTCTCAGTCAAGATAGAAGGCCAAATAAGAAGCTTCCCAGACAAAAGAAGTCTAAAAGAATACACTTCCACCAAATCAGCTCTGCAAGAGATGCTAAAGAGACTGCTTTAAGGAAAGGAAGGAAAAGAGAGAGAGAGAGAGGAACATACATAAAAGGCAATGAATAAATACCTATCAATAATAACCTTAAACGTAAATGGGTTAAATGCTCTAGTCAAAAGACATAGAATAGCTGAATGGATAAGAAAACATGACCCACACATATGCTGCCAAAAGAGCCTCACCTCAGGATAAAAGACCTGCACAGGCTGAAAGTGAAGGGCTGGAAACAAATTTTTCAAGCAAATGTACAGGGAAAAAAAGCCAGGGTAGCAATACTCATATCAGACAAAATAGACTTCCAAAAAAGGGCCATAAAGAGAGACTAAGAAGGTCACTTCATAATACTCAAGAATCCACCAAGAAGACACAAATATTGTAAATATATATGCACCCAACATAGGAACACCCAAATACATAAAGAAAATCTTAGGGGACTTCAGAAAAGATATTGACAGCAACACAATTATAGTGGGGGATTTTAACACTCCACTATCAAAAATCGACAGATCTTCCAAACAAAACATCAACAAAGATATTGTGGCATTGAACAGTACCCTAGATGAAATGGGTTTCACTGATATATACAGAACCCTCCATCCCAACGAAGCTAAATACACATTCTTTTCAAATGTACATGGAACATTTTCAAAGATAGACCACATGATAGGACACAAAACAAGCCTCAACAATTTCAAGAAAATTGAAATCATACCAAGCATTTTCTCAGATCACAAGGGACTGAAGCTAGAAACCAACCCCAAGAAAAAAACCCAAAACACTCAAAATCATGAAGATTAAATAGCATGCTATTAAACAATAAATGGGTCAAGAATGAAATTAGGGAAGAAATCAAAAGGTTTTTGGAAACAAAGGAAAATGAACTCACAACAACCCAAAACTTATGGGACACAGCCAAGGCAGTCCTGAGAGGGAAGTTCATAGCGATACAGGCCCACCTAAAAAAGATAGAAATATTTCAAGCAAACAACCTAACCCTACGTCTACAAGAACTCAAGGAACAACAGCAAAGACAGCCCAGAGCAAGTAGAAGGAAGGAAATAACCAAGAGCAGAGCAGAATTAAATGACATAGAGACTAAAAGCACAATTCTAAGGATCAATGAATCCAAGAGCTGGTTCTTTGAAAAGTCAAAAAAAAATCAACAAGCCTTTAAGCAGACTCATCAAGAAGAAAAGAGAGAAGACCCAAATAAACACAATCAGAAATGAAAGAGGAGAGATTACAACAGATACCACAGAAATACAATGGATTGTAAGAAATTACTATGAAGAACTGTATGCCAAGAAAATGGAAAACCTCAGTGAAATGGACCAATTTCTAGAAAAATATAATCTTCCAAAATTCAATGAAAAAGAAGCAGAAAGCCTGAACAGACAAATAACAGCAAAAGAAATTGAAGCAGTAATCAAAAAACTCCCAACACACAAAAGCCCTGGACCCGATGGTTTCACAGGAGAATTCTACAAAGCATTTAGAGAAGAGTTAACCCCTATCCTTCACAGACTATTCCAAAAATCCAAAAAGATGGAAGACTCCCAAACTCTTTTTATGAAGCCAACATCATCTTAATTCCAAAACCAGATAAAGACACAACAAAGAAAGAAAACTTCAGGCCAATATCACTGATGAACATTGATACTAAAATCCTCAACAAAATACTGGCAAACCATATCCAACAATACATTACAAAGATCATATACCATGACCAAGTGGGAATCATTCCAAGGATGCAAGGATGGTACAATATTCACAAATCAGTAAATGTAATATATCACATAAACAAAAGCAAAGATAAAAACCACATGATCATATCAATAGATGCAGAAAAAGCATTTGATAAGGTACAGCACCCATTCATGATAAAAACACTCTGCAAAGTGGGAATAGAGGGAGCATTCCTCAACATAATAAAGGCCATATATAAGAGAACTACAGCCAACATCATACTCAATGGGCAAAAATTAAAATCTTTTCCACTAAGATCAGGAACAAGACAAGGCTGTCCACTTTCACCACTTCTATTCAATATAGTACTGGAAGTTTTAGCCACAGCGATCAGACAAGAAAAGGAAATAAAAGGCATCCAAGTCAGAAAGGAGTAAACAAAATTGTCACTGTTTGCAGATGCCATGATAGTGTACATAGAAAATCATATAGACTGAGGCAAAAAGCTGATTGACCTAATAAATGAATTTGGCAAAACAGCGGGATACAGAGTCAATATCCAGAAATCAAAGGCATTTCTGTACACCAACAATGAAACAGCAGAAGCAGAAATCAAGAAAAAATCCCATTTGAAATAGCAAAAAGAAAAATAAAATACCTAGGAATAAACCTAACCAAAGAGGTAAAAGACCTATATTCAGAAAACTACATAACACTCAGGAAAGAAATCAAGGAAGACACAAACAAATGGAAACATATACTGTGTTCATGAATTGGAAGAATTAATATCATCAAAATGTCCCTACTACCCAAAGCAATTTACACATTCAATGCAATACCTATTAAAGTACCAATGGCTTATTTCACAGACATAGAACAAACACTTCAAAAATTTATATGGGACCATAAACAACCCTGAATAGCTGCTGCAATTTTGAGGAAGAAGAGTAAAGTAGAAGGGATCACAATATCTGACACTAAACTATACTACAAGGCCACTGTAATCAAAACAGCCTGGTACTGGCATAAACACAGGCACATGGGCCAATGGAACAGAACAGAGAACCCAGAAATAAGCCCAAGTCTCTATGGCCAATTAATATTTGACAAAGGGGACAGCAACATAAAATGTAATAAAAATAGCCTCTTCAACAAATGGTGTTGGGAGAACTGGAGAGCTACGTGCAAAAAAATGAAACTCGAGCACCAACTTACACCTTGTACAAAAATAAATTCAAGGTGGATAAAAGACTTAAATATAAACCATGATACCATTAAAGTCCTAGAGGAGAATGTAGGTAGGAAAATCTCAGATATTTCACAAAGAAACTTTTTTACTGACATGTCCTCTAGAGCAAGGGACATAAAGGAAAGAATAAACAAATCAGACCTCATCAAAGTAAAAAGCTTCTTCACAGCTAAAGAAAACAGTATCAAAATAAAAAGAGAACAAACTGTAGGGGAAAACATATTTGCCAATGATACCTCAGACAAGTGTTTAATCTCCAAAATATATAAATAACGTACATGACTCCACTCTAAGAAGACAAGCAACCCAATTAAAAAATGGGCAAAGGATTTGAACAGACACTTCTCCAAGGAGGACATACAGAGGATCCAAAGACACATGAAACGATGTTCAATATCGCTAGCAATCAAAGAGATGCAACTTAACACCACAATGAGATACCACTTTATACCCGTCAGAATGGCCATCATAAACAAAGCAACAAACAACAAGTGTTGGAGAGGTTGTGGAGAAAAGGGGACCCTAGTGCACTGTTGGTGGGACTGCAGACTGGTACAACCACTATGGAAAGCAGTATGGAATTTCCTCAGAAAACTAAAAATGGATCTGCCTTTTGGCCCAGCAATTCCACTGCTGGGACTATATCCTAAGAACACTAAAACACCAATATAAAAGAACCTTTGCACCCCAATGTTCATAGCAGCACAATTTGCAATAGCTAAGTGCTGGAAGGAACCTAGGTGCCCATTAGTAAATGAATGGATCAAAAAATTATGGTACATTTACACAATGGAATTCTATGCAGCAGAAACAAAGAAGGAGTTCCTACCCTTTGCAACAGCGTGGATGGAGCTGGAAAGCATTATGCTAAGTGAAATAATCCAGGCAGTGTAGGACAAATACCATATGATCTCACCTTCAACAGGAATCTAAACAAAACAAAGGAACAAGCAAAATGTAGTCAAAGACACTGAAATAGAGGACAGGCTGACAGTGACCAGAGGGGAGAGAAGAGGGAATTTCAGGGGAGAATGGGAAGGGTTTACAAGAATAAATTTAAAGGACACATGGGCAAAAACTAGGGGGAGAGTGGTAATGGGAGGGGAGTGAGGAGAAATGGGAGGGTGGGCTGCAATGGGAGTAAAAGGGAGAAAACTGTACTTGAACAATGATTAAAATAAAATTAAAGAAAGAAAAGAGCATCTAATTATTTATATCAGGAGAATTTGCATTCTAACAGAAAGTTTCAATTCAAATCTATTAATTGGTGCCAAGTTTCATAGTGAAACAAATAAAAACAACTCATTAAATGCAGTAGAGAATATTTCTGGGTTGTGTCAGGAAGCTGTCCCTAGGGCAGATTCTTCTCCAAAGTATTTCCTCCCTTTCTGTAGCTTGTTCCTTTATGTTAATTTTGAGGACAATCTGAGCACATAGGATTCAGAATATTCTTCATTCTTTCCTTTGTTTTTTTCCAATACAATGGTGTGGCATTGCATTGTGGATCTGCAGCACTCTGAGAGAGACAGAGGTTCATTCATCAAGTTGTTTAATTGTGGGTCAGTCTTAAAGCTAAGCTACAAGGTATGTATGTATTCATCAAACCCAGCAAACCTCCAAACTCTAATTAGCTTTCTCTTGAACCTCATTGTACTTTCTCTTCCCATTTTCTTGTGTGAAATTTGAAGCTGTTAATAGGATAAAATTGCTTCTACCTTTGTTTGTGAGAGATGTCATTTCAAAATTTAAAATCTGAAAAATGTCCAAAGGGGATTTCATTAGATATACTCCATTCATTAGAAAGGTTATTGAGGTTCCCTGTATTGTATAGTATATTATATGTAGAATATAAGGATCATTTTTATTTGTTTCTTGCTTGTTTTATTCTTTTTCATTCTCATCTCCTAATCAATCTATATTTATAAATGTATAACCAGGTATATTTGATACACACAGAAGTTCACCAGCATATTAAGAAAATTGTACAATTAAACACTTTGAAATTTTAGTCTCTGGTAAATTGTACTTTGGTTCATGTATCATTTAGTATGATTGTAATGAGTCACAATAAAATTGATGCCTTTACTAATTAACTTTCTGGTAATCTTTAAATTTTTAGATTTTAAAACATGACATAGTTATTGGTTTTATGGTTATCAAGTATCCAATTGTATTTACTTATTAGTAAAAACACTATTTCAGATTTTGCGTATTTTTATTAGCTATACCTCAATAGTGGAAATGAAATTATTATTTAATAATTAATATTGGTTATAAATAGTTATTCCTACTATTCTACCTTCTTAACACTAGAGCATATAGAACTCAGTCATATACTTACTATTTTACTTTTGATATTGTGAGTTAAATGTAGTTGTAGAAAATGCTTTAATAAGTGTTACAGGTAGAGTCACTAGGATTTGGAAGGTGATTTTACAGTTTAAAAGAAAAAAATTAACTTGGCTTTGTTGTTTTAATTTTTGTTTGTTTTTTCAAAATTCTCCTCTTAACTCATGAGCCCAAAATGTCAAGTCTGTAATCCCAAAAAGAGCTTTACTGGGTGTGTGTACTGGCAGATCACATAGTTCAATGAGCTGTATTATCTGCCTCAGCATAATCTCCTCTCACGCCAGTTACTGTTGCTGTAATCATGACCCTTGGCATGGATGGATAAATAAATAGTTTCTTTATCAGAAATGTATACCTTCTCATTTGCTGTTCTCAGGAGACTCTTGATAGTAAAACCATGGTAAAATGAGAAATTTCTTTTCTCCCTGTATTTAAAACAATAAACCGCAACCATGATTTCAAGATTTCATTCCAGTGCTTCATTAAATTGGTTCCCATGTTATGGAAATCCCCTTGTGAAGGATATGTTTACAAAGGAAACTTGTTTCATTAAACTCTCAGTCAAGTCCTCTCTCCTTGAGCTTTGCTATTTACTGCCTTTTGACTCCAAAAGGGCCACAGAGATGGCCCCTGAGATTATCTAATAAATGAGCCATCCATTTCCCCTATATATAATAATTAATAACAATACATAATCAATCCAGTAATTTCCTCTATACTGAAGGGTCCCATGTGCAGTTCTTACTTGGGGTTGGCATGTGGAATAGATTAGACATTTTATAATACCGAAGCATTGTTCACAAAAAGCTAAATTATTTACATAGTAAGAGCTGTTGTTTTGCTTTCCACAGACTGAGACAGGCTAGATAAAGCATTGTTCTTCTATACCCTGAACCATAAAAATTAAAAGAGATAATTGGGTTTTCCAGGGTTTACCAAGACTTGATTCAATATTACTAAAATAGAATCATAGTTTCTCACAACTTGGGTTGTTTAATGTCATTCTGTAAGTTTTTCCAAATTTTTGTTTAAAAATTTTTTTTCAAATTCTCACATACCAAATTTAAAACTCCAGCCATTTGGGTTCAACTAATTCTGTGGGAGGAATAATAAAATATTTAACCTGTGTTCAGCCATATCTTTTTTGGTTAATGCAATTTTAGTTTTCTCCATGTATTCCTTTTGAATTTTCCTAGATAATTATCCTTCATACCAAATATGATAGAAAAATATTAGCTAAATATATTTTTCCAGATCAGACTTTTGGTAAAGGGTATAGCTGAAAGGCCAGTATTAGATAGATAGACAGACAGACAGATAGAGTTTGTACCTCCCTTAGTCTGTACCATCACTAAGATAGGCTATATTTCATTTTTAGTAAAAATGAAATTCAAGACATTAGGAATAACTCATTAAGTGTTTGATAGGTTTCATTATAGTTTATACACAGTTTTTTTAAAAATATTAAATATGAAGTAACTCATACAAAATAGAAGTTTTAGGAAAGTATCTAACCTGATTTTTCTGTTGAATATATCAGCAATTTTATGGTTATTTCTCATATTAGAACCAGAATTTTCTCCTTTTTATTCTTTGTCTCACCTCTATTGCTTTGGCCCAATTTGTCACTCTTCTTCTGAGAAATATAGCTTGTTACAGAAGCTAAAAAAATCATGTAGTAACCAAGTAACACTGACAACCACTAAGTGAATTTTATCTGATTTACTCTCTAAAAAAAGTGTTGTGAAATTATCTTATAAGCATAACTTAGGTAGAATTTGTAAAGAGAAGTAGGTCTTCAATTTTTCTCTGACCTAAATTTGAGTTGAAAGTGTAAACTCTTTCTTCTTTACACTGGTGGGGAAAGGTAGTGTAAAGTTCCATTAATTGATGAATCTGTGAATTGTGTATTGGGAACCACAACACTTTTTTCCCTTCTTTTAAAAAATCTTACCATGTTTACCAACAGAAAATTATGACCAAAAATGGAAGAATATTTTAGAGAAATTTCTTTAATGAAATGTTATTCTTTTCTCATTTTAGAGTCCTGAGTTGAGAAACAACTTACAAATAGTGTGTGTGTTTCATATAATAGCATTTCCTTTTTCTATACCCTCACAAAATGATAAATTATTGGCATTTTAGAAGTAGAGAAATACAGTATTTATTTATATATCCTGAGTATTCATTATATTTTTTACAGTCTGATGTGTGATTTTATTTTCATTTACAAATTAAAAATGTTGAGGTTCAAAGATCCCAGTAACTTGCTTATTATCATAATGGAGAGAGTGAAGATTCAAACTCAAATTTGTTCTATTCTAGAACCCAAGTTAATAACTGCAATAATCCACTAGTTCTGAAAGGCTATATGGGTATCCTAGTGAGTGAGCATCAGAAAGGTGAAGAAGTGGAAGGGATAGTAAAGATCATGTCATTTAAATATGAAGAGACTGGATGCTATAAAAGCAATGTCCTAAATGTCATATTCTTAAGTTATGACAAGTTCAAATATCTTCCCATTCAAGTGATTATTGAAGAGAATCCCAAGCTGATTATTTTAATTTTATTTGAAATCCTTTTGGCATTATTTCTTACACTGTATAACAAATTCTTAGGGTTTTTATCTATTTATTCTCTTCCTACTGTTCTATTCTTAGGCTACTCCATTTAAAAATTAGCCTTTTTTTCATAGAAGATATTCCTAATTCTCAAAGAATTGATTAAAAAAAAAAACCCTCACCTGAGGACATGCTCATCGATCCTAGAGAGAGGGGAAAGGAGAGAGAGAAAGAGAGAGAAAAGAAAGAGAGAGACATTAAGGTGAGAGAGAAACATTGATTGGTTGCCTCTTTCACATGCCGATCCCTCAATTAGACAGGTGTCCTGATTGGGTATTCAACCCACAACCCTTTGGTCTACAGGACGACACTCCAACCAACTGAGCCACACAGGCCAGTGCAGAGAATCAATTTTAAGCACGGCTATTTTGAACATTTTGGACTTGGCCTGTAACTCTCAATGATTAAGCTCCTCCTCATTACTTATCTTTCTAGCAATTGCTGCACTGCTCTGAGTAGTGCTGCTAGTTTTGTCAGCTCTCCCGGATGTTCTGCCCTCAGTTCTAACTACCGTCTTTCTCCCAGCACCAGTCTTCATCTGTATCTGCTGTTCTCAACCTCAAATGCATATTCTTCTCTTCCCACAAGCCTTGCCCTACTTTATGTTTAAATGTAATAAAATATAAAATACATGATTATACTTTTATAAGTAAATTTTAGGGGGCATCTCTAGGTTGAAATTTAGTCTGGATGTAAATATATTCAAAATATACCATGCTTTTACTAGCTCCATGATCTTTCGAAGAAAAAAAATAAAAATCTAAATCATTTTTAACTCCTACTAAAATAACATGTCCTCGAATCAATTTCTTATTGGTCTCAAAGGAAATTATAATACATTACTGATATTGCATTGTTTTTCTTTCTTCCTTTATACTTGCATAAAGAAATTTGACCAAAAATATAATTTTTAAAATCTCTATTAAGCAAAACCATTTCTTAATGAATTCCCCTTATTCTTTGTTAGCCATATCTACTCTCTCTGGCCTGAGCGGCATCTGATTGAAAGAGTTTAAGTGTCACTAGGGTACAATCTAATAGCTTAACTCAGGAGTCCTCAACCTTCTTCCTCACCATCCATGGATGCCACTCACATCACCACCAGAGCTCTGCCTTCTGTCTCTGCCTCCTACCCTAGTCTGTGGAAAATGTGTTTTCCATGAAACCTGTCCCTGGTGCCAAAAACATTGGGGACCACTGGCTCAACTGAGCAGACAGGAGCCTAGCAGAACTGAAAGACATGCTTCAGTTTCAACTGCAGTCTCATTTCTGTCCTAGTTCACAAACCTTCAAGCCTGCATTAGATAGAGTTTGCCGTCCTTTCTCCTTCACTTAACATCTGACGTGCACAACCAAAGCACTCACAGCTGGTACTGATCAGACCAGGCCAACACACTCAAAAACTTACATCAGGGAAGCAAGGCCGGGGGTCAGTCATCCTTGGCAAAACTTGCTAAACATTTTTGTAAAATTACTTGCAGATTCATCAAGTTACCAGTAATTTTTCTGCATGAATGGGATCCAAAATGCATTTGTGCGCCTGTGGATGTGCTTTTTAAACTCAAGCAAAAAGTAAATAATTGCCCAATTTGCATTACTGAAAATATGGGACCTGAGGGGTGGGTGTGGAAGGAGCAAATTAAGTGGAAGGAAAAAATGAGCATTCCCAGAGGGCAGCTGTTCTAGAAGTTTACCAGGACAACTTTTAAAAAGAAATGTTGAGAGTTAGAATTCCATTTGAGAGGAAAAGAAAGAAAGAAAAAAAAAACAGGGCTATGATCCAGAATAAAAAGGAAATAGAAATGCTTTAATTTTGCCCCTAAAGCAATGGAAATTTATTGTGTGTATTTGGACATAGATTTTATATTTTTTTACTACCCTGGTGGGTAAGCTGAAAAAATCCATTTCATCCATTTTATGACATTATGGCCCTTTTGGATTGTGATTCAGGCCATTGGCAAGCAACGTGAGTTTGTTTGGGCAAAAGGTTAATCCAAAGTTAAGGCATCATTCTCACTTAGCTGGCTTGCCAAAGGGACTCTTCAACCATGTGCACCTTCAAACAATGGGGAAGGTAGCCATTTGTAAGGAATGCAAACTTGTGATAAGCCATGTCAGACACTTCATGTCACAGAGTAAACAAATCTTCTTTGCTTACCTATGAAATAAGTAAGAGAGAGAGAGAGAGAGAGAGAGAGAGAGAGAGAGAGAATGCCTGAAAATTAACTCAGGCTGATATTTGTTGATATTGCTTCAACAGGTTTCTTATGACTCTGCCCTAGAAATGCATTACTCTTTTTCTGTGAGTTGTTCCCCTTGAACCAATTGTTGCTTACTTCAACCTTAAATTATTGTAATTTCTTACTATTTGAATCCATTTCTCATTGAAAGAAGGAACCATGTCTTTCTTGTATTCCCAGTGTATGGCAAATAGTGGCTGCTCAATAAGAATATATTGATTAGATAGAGTAATCTTGGATGTAGGCCCTTGTCTTTCATGACTTCAAATACTTCTTTCCAGCCCCTTCTTGTCTGCAAGCTTTCTTTTGAGAAATCAGTTTATAGTCTTATGGGCACTCCTTTGTAGGTAACTCCTTCCTTTCCTCTTGCTGCTTTTAAGATTCTCTTCTTATCTTTAATCTTGGGTAACTTAATGATGATATGCTTTGGTGTGTTCCTCTTTGGAAGGGCAGATAAAGTGCTTCCCAGATAAGGTCAAGTTAAAGGAGTTCATCATCACCAAGCCCTTATTATATGAAATGTTGAAGGGACTTATCTAAGAAATTGAAGATCAAAAACTATGAATAGTAAAATGACAAAAAACTCACAACTATCAACAAATGAACCTAAAAAAAAAGAAAAACAATGAAAACAAAAACTAAGCAAACTAGAACAGGAACAGAATAAGAGAAATGGAGGGTTTTCAGCAAGGAGGGCAAAGGGAGGAATGGGGAGGGAAGAAGAAGCATAATTGGTAGGCATAAAATAGGTGGGGAGAAGTAAAAAATGATATAGGAAACAGAGAATTCAAAGAACTTATATGTACAATCCATGGGCATGAACTAAGGGGGGGAATGCTGGAGGGTTGAGGGGTACAGGGCAGAGGGGGGATAAAGGGGAAAAGTTGGGAAAACTGTAATAGCATAATCAATAAAATATACTTAAAAAGAGAGTATATTGACTAAATCATTCATTTGCAGCAATCAAAATTATAAAAAGGATGCCCTGCAAAGTATATTAGTTAAGATTAAGGTAATTATTCTTTATTTAGAGTTTTTCCTCTGAAACCATACAAATCCCATGAGTTTAAAAAGTTGTCTGGAAGAATTCAGTGGATTGGCTTTCTGTGAGAGACAGCCAACATTTTTTCTCTTGATCCATAATTGGAATAAAGTGAGGACAGCCACTTAGATGTTCCTTCAAGAGTTCCTAAATTAATCCAGACTCACAAAGGAAGGGGGAGGAAGAGACAGGGAGGGAGATGAAGAAGAAAGAAGTAGAAAGAAAGGCAGGCAGAGAGGGAGAGGGAAAGATTGGTTAAGAAATTTTCTGTTGTATTTGTCTTAAGATATTAGCACGTTTTATGTAACTATAATTTTGGATCCAAATTTATTTTTATCACATATGTCTTGTTTTAAACTAACTCCCAGAACTGTGCCATGAAATATTCCTAGTTTAGCATCACACCTGGGTCAAGTTCAAGAACCTAACTACCTCTAGTCCTCACACTAAAGCCTCACCCTCATATGCCAGGAAAAATAGTCTTTGACATTTACCATCTGGATCTAATGTACTCTTATTTATTTATTTTTTTATATTTTAAAATTATTTTACAAAAAATTGAAGAGTAAAAATAGAGGGATAATGAAAATCATTAAGAATTTTAATAAGAATTTGAACATAGTAAATACATTTTTATTTCATATTTTCCTAATTTCAATGTTTTACATGCCCAGAAGGGCAGCATCCCAGGTTAACATATTTCTATATTTCAAATATATATCTAATAGGTTCTAGCTTATCATTAATTCTTGTCCATTTTGCATAGTTATCATAAAATTCAATATTTAAAAGCAATTTTTGAAACTTTCAGATGATATAACTTTGGTTGTACATTCTTTGCTCTGTAATTAAAACTCATTTTCAGTTTTACATTTATAAACACCATTCAAAATGCTCAATTTTTTTTTGTTTCTATCGATCACATTGCTTTCCAATCACCTTTTTAGTACATACCTATCTTCAGCAGTTATCTGCTTACAATCTCTCTCAAACTCTCTTACAGTTTGGTGCACAAACATCATAGCAGGTGGGAGGATATTGTCAGGCATCATTTCAACAAAACAGGATGGTCCAACCTTTCATCACAAATGTTGCATTGGAATGTGCTTTCTGTCGAATGGCTAACTGTATGAGGAAACATACAGTTAGTTTCTCTGTATGAGAAATTCTGAATTCAAAAATTGTGTTCAGTAAAAACTAAAAGTGGACCACAAAATACTAAATCATATCTCTAGCTTTCTTTCATATCTTCTCAAATGATGCAATACTTTGAACTGCATAATAAAAAAACTGAAGGATGACAAAATAGTGATCATTTATTTCAATATTTTACTATGCTTCTGGGTGCCTTAATTATTCTTTTCTTTTTTATTATTTAATTTTTAAGTATACTTGAGAATAATTTTGATAATTATTGAGAAAATAATTCCTAGTGTGAATATATAGCAAAATATTTCAAGATATAGGAAAAATGAATTAACAAAAACTTGTACTCTATCTTATAAAAGTTTTCAATGGATTCAAGTGATAATTACAAAATGGAGTGAGTTTTATTCTAGTTTAATGAAAATATCTGAAGCTTTCTCTTTATTCTTTGGAAGACCCCTAAAAAATAATAAAAATCATGAAGTTTCAATACTTACATATACAACTATTCTAAAAAATAAATTTAGAAACTAAAACTGGGTTAGAGGAACCTGATTGGTATGTTGAGTTAATCCAATATATAACAAATACTTTTTAACAGCAAAAATTAGTGTGTATTTGGGAGTGTGTTGAAATGTACTATTCATTCTTCTACACTCTGTACAATATTGGAACTATACTCTGATATTCCAGTTTCATTTTTTTTCATTTCATCTTCCCTTATAAATCTAATTCAGCATCAGTCTTGCCCTGGATCAGTCCTAAGGACTTTGATCTAGTTCACTGCCCCAGAGGTGGAAGAGTGTGAAAATCTTGATTTGGTAAACAACTTCAGCTTTTGATCTGAAAATAAATAGCTTCCACGGAAATAGGACCAAAATATATTTTATTTTCCTGGCTCTGTTTGTCTCTTTTTCACACAGGAACTCCAAATGCATACAAATCACCTTCCCTCCATATTATATCTGGGAGCACTTAATGGGTACCTCATATGTGAAGAAAATATTCATTGTCTTGCAGGCACAATGCTTTTTGGTATTCCTCTATTAGGAATAGTGATGTTCCTGCCAATGGTTACAGATCTAAGTACAAAGTCTCTCTTGTTCATAAATCAATCCTATTATTTCTTTATTGGTTGATTCTATACAGCTTCATGGTATCAGAACTATAAAGGAATGACAAATGCCAATTTTTTCTTTTCATATAAAAATCCATTGGAGGGATCCAAAAGAAGTGATATTGGGGCCCGAATATGTCATAGAGTTCAGGGAAGCAACTTGTCCACGTTTTTCTTATAATTCCCCCTCACTATCCTTTTCCCATAAAAATGATAGAACTGGGCAAGGCTATCTTTGAGTCCAGGCTACCTGCAAACACCATGTTTCTCTGAGGGTGACTACAAGAACCTAGCTCCTGCTTCTGTATGTAGGTTTGTTATATCCCAGTAGGTTTTGTGTAACCTCCTTGCAAATAAACTTACTGAAATCATCAGATATATCCAGATAAATTTCATTACAACACACTTTACCCCCTTGGAAAATTTGCATGAAGTACAAATCTAATTCATTTGGGCCCATCCAAAAATTTGTAAAACATATATTAAATTTTTAAAAATGTAGTAGTGGTACAAAGTAAACTACAATTTCTCTGTAGTAAAACTAAACAAAACTTATTGTGTTTTTCTGTCAATAAATGTTATATGTCATTATGTCAGAATTTGGACAACAAAATGTGTGAAGAAATACGGACTGTATGATACTATGCTCATGATCATTAATCTGAACCTCAGATAGACATAAGGAAAAGAGAAAGAACAGTATTTTATTCTTAAACTTGAAATACATTTGTCTTAAGTTTTCATGCTTTGACAATATTTTGGTAGCCTACTTAAAACATGTTGAATAAAATTAATTATGTGAAATGCTCAATTTTACCAGATTGACATTACATAATAAATTCAGTTTTATAGCCTCTTTTTCACTTAAATTTATATTTGAGCATTTTCCTTATCATTAAACATTATTTGAAAATACAGTTTTAATGGCTTCATAATAGACTATTGTAAGGAAATAACATAATAATATATTTAACTAATCTCCTCTATTGTTAGACAATTAAGTTGTATCCAATTTTTCTCTATTATAAAAAATGTTATAAACAGTCTTGTATGTAAGCTTTTAATTGCATATCACTAATGGTTATTTCTCTGGGAAGCATTTCTTGGAATAGAATTATTACCTCAAAGTTTATGAATATTTCTGAAGCTTTTGAACACATTGCCAACTTGCCCTCCCAAATGGATATATGCATTTATAATTTGTTAAGTGCCTTTCAAAGGATTGAATCTAAATCCAAAAACTTTTGAAACTCTCTATTTTACCCTGCTGTAGGGCTGAGATATTCAAGAGATTTCAAATCAGATGGTTCACTTAATTATTTACTTAACTGACTTGTCTTCCCAGGAGAAGCAAAATATGTTTGTGGCCAAGAAATTCTAGTCTTTTAGCATTTCCCCTTTGATTTGACCTAATCAAAGGATTTCATTTAAAAGTGAGAGATTATGCCCCTGGCTGGGTGACTCCATTTATGTATATATATTCTCATCCATTTCCAAGTGTCTTATTTTGAGCAAAGTGAAGTTACCCACTGTCCTCACCACTGTGGAAGGGAAGGACTGTTAATTCTGTGATTACTAATGCTGAATGAAGGCCAGGCTCAGAAAGCTGTACACCAGGTGACACCATAAAGTATGTGCAAAAGCCGTGATTCTTCAAACCCAGGTCTATCTGTTCCTAGAGATTCCCTGAAGTCTTCTTGACTATTTTCGACATCTAATTAGTAAATTAACAGAATTTTGTGATATAGACAAAACTCCAGTTGTAACTGCATCCTAAGCATTTGGCATTAAACCCGATTGGAAGGGAGAGATGTATTACTTCCTCTCTCCATTCAGTCATTCATGTTTTAGCTCTGTTTATTCAGCACTGTCTACGTGACAGCTCTTATGCGAAACGCTGTTCTTCAAGATACCTGAACTTGTAATTTAGGAAGCCCAAGTTTATAGTCAAGGAATATCAAATTTCCTACAGCTACTGTGTCAAACAAGTGTAGCGCACTGGCAAAGATGAGCAGGCCCAAATAAATTCCAGAATCTCCTGGTGTCAAATTTGACACTTTATATGCTCCGATGTTTCTAAATTAGCACGGTGAATACTCTGAAGAGTCTTTGCTATTGTTACTTGTCAGGCCTCAGATTTTTCCCCATTTATTCTTCTCCCAAGATATTTTGCCTACAACTATGTTGTTCAGTGTGTTTAGGAAAAGGAAATAGCAAAGTGATGTGGTGTATCAGAAAAATAATACCACGAGCAAATGGAGAAAAATGGGGCTGAATCCATAAGGAAACCACACTTCAGGTGGCATTGATTTGTATCCAAGAGTGCCTAAAAGGCTCTCTAGTGATTCTAAATACTTAAGAGCAAATTCATTTCCTTCTAGAAGAAACCAAAATTACCCAGTAATTTAATTCTTATTGAACAAGAAAGGCAGTCAGTTATATACACACAAACCTGCAGGTTTTGCTCTGCCTGTTTCCATGTGCTGAAGACTGAGAACTAGAAATATGTTTACAAAACATGCAACGAGGAGGCAAAATCCGGCTATTGTCAGCCTGGCCGTGGGCTTCTTAGAATGTTAACAACTCCATCACGAAGTTAGAGCCAAACTGCTTGTGACAGAATATCTTTTCTTAGAGAAGCAGACAAACACTTAATCACGCACACTGCATGTTCTCAACCATAGCAATAAAAGTGCTGGCAGCAGAAGGAGTTAACCATTTAAAAAAGAGGGGGTTAGAAAACTTCAGAACACACTTGCATGACTTCCTTTCACTCTTCCTTTTAACTGTCTTTATTCCTGTTCCTGACAGAGTCGTTTATTGTCTCCTGAATTGTTTTAGGTATTTTTAAAAATTATTATTTATACCATTGTTTTACTTAAAAGGATAACTACTAACTGATTACTGTCAGAGCTGTTTTGGCAGGAAATTGCCATCTGAAAAAGTTTACTGTAGGATAAGTTTACAAGTGCTAGTTTTGAATAGCCAACACCTTTTCCATATGAAAAGAAGACAACATCAGAAATACACCGACTGACATAAGAGTGACCTTGGCTGGGACAGACAGTCCTCATCTTTTATTCAGAATGCACAGCTTTACAGAAAGAGAGAGGCCTTTCTGTTGCCACTGAAACTTCTGTGATGTAGGAGATTTTCATCCCAGGTTATATGCAGAAAACAACCTACCTGATTTGTACAAAAGAACACTGCTCTCTAGTGGAATAAGGGGAAAGAAATCCATTACCTCATTCATTTGCTTTGCTTGCCTTCTTGGCTGCCACCTACAAAAGGCGGCTGAGCTTTGTCCTGGACTTATGACATGTTATGATATATGGCTACAATTATTGTGATATTATACTGTGAAGTGGTTTTGCTCTTGTAATCAAGCAAAAATCTTTTTTGCCCCCAAACCTTCTTTTGTAAATTGAAACCAGTGGGTCTCCCCATCCTTTCCTTCTCAGCTGCTGCTTGCACCAAAAAGGAAAAAAAAAAGCCTGCAACTAATAATGATTTAATTTACACAGGAACTTGCAATAATTTAACTCACATCAGGTTAATTTGAATGTGATTAATGGCAGCATTTATGGGGCTGGAAATTTTTAATAATGCTTTACTTGTGAATTTATGGCATCCGTGTTTCAGAATGTCGGCTGCCTTTTTTGTGTTCCTCATCTCTCTCCTTCATCCCCACACAGGATGTGTGGCCCTCCCTTTTCCATGCTCCTACGTGGCACAGGTTGAGGGAAAAGTGATAGATTTTCAATGCCCCATTTTCTATTTCAGTGGGAGTGGCTACAAAAATAGTACAGATTTGCTCAGATGGGGGATTATTTGCCTTAGAATTGTTGCCCCATTCATCATTTTTTTAAAGTTTAGGAAGTGCCATGAAATTCTCACTTATTAATGCATAATCCATTGCTTTCCTACACAATCCAAAATAACTATTGGATATTCCAAATAGTTTTATTTTTAGATTATTTTTATGAAGGAAAATATTGCATTTTGTTGTTTATTTAATTTATTGGGACTACCTTGGTTAATAAAATTAGATAGGTTTCAAGTGTACAATTTTAACAATATTTGCAGGGATGGTGGCTCCTCAGGTATCCTTGATCACCATGCTAATACATTCTGAGCTGGCCAGTATGAAATGGACTTTCTGGATTTGCCCTAGTGGTTTCTTACCCCTAGGCTGGCTCAGATGTGGTTGGGAGTAACAATACTTTCCAAACAGATAAAAACATTTTGAGGCATCAAACTTGCAGTCAATAGCCTTCCAAAGATTTATCATCGACATGCTCATTCCCAAGGCCTAGAAAGTAACTTGAAGTTGGTTTTTCTCTTCAATCCCCCCAACCTTGGGGGTATGGATAGTCTTGCTTAGCTTACAATCTTCATGTGCAAGTGCACACACATATATGACACCACGTAAGGATGTATAATTGCTCCCTACCACCACCACTGCTTTTAAATTCTATCCTTTCCTTGACCCACATTGCAGAGAATTTCAATATAAAACCATAAATAACAACTAGAAGAAGAAACTTTTCTTTCAGAGATGTTTGGGAACAAAGGTGAGCTGGAGGCCCCCACACCCTGTACAACCTAGTCACTGGTATCCACAGAACTTACCCCAAAGCTAGCTCAGGTTCTGTGGAATCTTGTATATGGTTGTGAGAAAAAGTCAACAGTAAAAAGAAAAAAAAAGGTATTTTATGAGAATGAAGAGCATACTTCTCTTTTTGGGGACTGAATATTTACTTTATTTTCACCTCTCACATCTAAGCAAAATGAATAATCTCTAGTTAAAAAATCCCCCCAAACTGCATTAAATTGAGCTTTTGATAGAGGAGGTAGTACTGTGATACTTTTTTGGAAAGTTACCTCCTCCAAACCAGAGAAGCAAATCTCAACTTCAAAATTCCGGGCAATGGGACTTGTTGGTTACCATTTTGACGTGTATGTGAACAATGGGCACCATTGTTCAGGAGGTAGAAATTGCCAGTTGAAAGCCGGCCTTGTGTGGGGGTGGGAAGAGCCCTGCCATAACAGACACATTCAAGCTCTAGCTTTGTCACCTAGACATTTTGAGCCTTGCGTCACTTCTACCCAACTCAGTTTTTTCATCTCTGAGAATTACCTACATTAGTGAATCTTATGGGGGTCAAGTAATACATGAGTAGGATTTCTGAAAAGACGTGATGTACCACACATATTGAGGAGTTTTAATGCTATCTTGGTTATAAGCCAAGTAGCCAAGAGGAACTCTTTTTCATAGCGTATGAACTGTTTGGTATCTTCAACTGTCTAAACCTCAGTTTCTGCTTCAGGAACATAATAGTAACTGCTTTACTTAGAGGGTTGTTATGAAGCTTAGAAACAGTATATACTAAACATGAGTCCTAGTGGTTGGCATAAAATAGGGGTTCAACAAATGATAAATGGGGTAAAAGTGCACTTGATAATGAAGGTTAGAGACAATGCTTAGAAGTACCTCTCCAGTTCTAGGCATACAGTAAATTCTAAGTGGGATGATACTGTTAGTGATGATAATCATAATGTTATTGTTATTGATGGTGATGATAATGTAATGTGATGACAAGGATGATGATGATGGAGAAGAAATGCTGTATATGATAGCTGAAAAATTTTAGCTGGAAGCAGCATGGTAGGATCAGAAGAATCCAATGTATTTGAGTTTAAAAACGAATTGAATTTCTTAGGTATATTTTGATATTGAGTAAGTTATTAACTTCTCTGAGCCTAGATATTCTCATCTGTATAAATCTTGGTCCTGCTTAAAGGAGATGTCATTAAAACATGTGATCCAACTACTGACAACTACTTTATTGTAGATTTATATTAACGCTTTTCCCTCCTTTTCCTATTAGCTATATGTATATCCAGAATGGATTTATTAGTCTTATTTGCTTTTAAGTTTTGGGCTCTTACCTTCTACTTTTTGGTGAGCACATTGTTTTGCTTCATATGATGTTTACTCATATTCCATTGGTCAGAGCTAGTCATATGAAACTAGTTATATGCAAAGGGAGTAGTGGGAGCAAAAACTGTCTCTGAGAAGTCACTTTCTAGCAACAACAAAGACCAAAGACTCTATAAAAGAAGGCTCTGTGGTAGAAGCTAGTCATGTTTGCCATAGTCAGCTTCTCTGGCCTTCAGCTATTCATGCTCTTCCTCCCAAACACAATATGCACACTTCTGTTTCCCCAAGGGAGGCAACCCAGCAGCCACTCCAGTCCCTCCACCTGGTTCAAAGTCTAGATCTCCCGGAGATACACAGTCCTTACCATCATGTGTAGGCCTGTCTTCTCAAAGTCCAAAACAAAGCTACCTGCAATTTTCCATGGATTTACCATTAAGCAAGAATAGAACATATGCAAGATACTCACAGTGAAATCTTTTTTTTTCCTAAGGGAGACTTTTAGTCATAGCAACAATTATGAAGGGTCCCCTATCTTGAGGATGAGAAAGTGCCTTTAAATAGCCCAAGATTCTTGGATACACCCCTTCTTCATTGTTCTCCATAACCTCAGGCTTAGAACTACCTGCAGTTTTTCCTCATCTATTATCCCCCACAGACATACTTGAAATGGAAATTGGGACAAATGCACAACTTGGAGACTGTACAACTTCTGCAAGCTGTTTCTTACTCATGCAAATGTGGGATATAGAGTTGTTTTAAAGCCTGGTAAGTCAAAGGGGGTTTTTAAAAAGTGGGACTCATGGTCTTTTTGGCAATATATCTTCTTTCACAATTTAGCAGAACCCTGGTCATTTTCCTTGCTAATAATTCCATATTCCAATAACCCATTACAATGTTGAATGTTACTTAAGACTTGTACTCCTAAAAAACAGTGCTGGTTAAGATATCTTCTTTTGTTTCTGGGAAACAACCTATTGCAAGGAACCATTTTTCTCCATTTGACTTGGGTAAGACTCACAGATGCCCGTCTTGCTTATTTATGACAAGGCTTTACATAGACCTTTCACATTGCCATTCTCAGCTCTTAATGGTTAGCTAACCTGTCTCCATTGACCAATGTGAAAAAAAAGGGTCCTTTGACTTGACCAAACTTTAGCAGACTTCTTTCCATCTTCCAGATCCCAACTTTGTCTCACCCATAAGGTTAAACAAACACTGAAATAGGGAACAACTCTTCTTAATGTCCCCCTCTGACTACAGGAGAAAACATTTTTTGCTCAACTTTCAAGCATGCCAGTAGATCATTCTATGCCCACTTCTTTCTAGTCTTGCTTAGTCTTTTCTGTAAAAGAGAAGCTTCATGAACTTGGATCTCCATATCTCCCAAGATTTATGATGTTTTCAGCCATTATTTCTTTATTAATCTTTCTGTGTTTTTCTCCCTCTCTTCTTCTAGATATTCACTAATATGTAAATTCTTTCACTTGATGATATCTCCTAAATTACCCAAGCTTTCCTCACTCTTTTTTATTCTTTTTTCTTTGTTCTTTTGACTGTATAATTTCAAACAATTTGCCCTTGAATTTACAGATGCTTCCTGCTGCTTATTGAAGTCTGTTCTTGATTATCTCTATTGTATTTTTTAATAATTTCATTCATTTATTTTTAGCTCCAAAATTCTGTTTGATTCAGTTTTTATTATTTCTATCTCTGTAAAACTCATTTTTTCTTGTTTGTTTTTAGTGATTTTGTTATCTTTTTATGTTTTCTTGTAGTTCACTGAGTTCCTTAAAACAACTACTTTGAATTTCATGTTTGACACATCATGGATCTTCAATTCTTTGGAGTCAGTTACTGAAAAATTATTGTGTCCTTTTGGTGGGTCATGTTTTCTTTATTTTTGTATCTTCCTCAAAGTTTTGTATTGTTGTCTTAACATTTAAAGCAGCAGTCACCTCCTCCAGCCTTCCTTCCTTCCTTCCTTCCTTCCTTGGCCTTGGAAGAGGAATATCTCCACTTGTCAGATCTGCTGAAGGTTCCGAGGCTCTCTTAGTCCTTTTTTAGATACTCCTGCTCCACATTTCTTGTTCCCTCTTGGTTGTGGGGTGGGTGTTCTTAAAATTGCATGCCTCCTTTTGATCCTGCAGAGTCAGGGTGAATGCTGACAGATTCTCTTTTGCTTTCCATAGGATAGGGCTGAATGTTCAAGTTTGTATGCTTTCTCCCAATCCCAAAGAGTTGAGCCAGCTCTCTGTGCATGCTCACTGGCTGTCTGTGAAAGCTCACACTCATTGCCCTCCAGGGCAGGCACAAGGAGCCAGCCATGGGGTATGTGTGTGGGGGTGGCATGAGGCATGCAGAGCATCAGGTGTGCCCATGAGCCAGTTGACAGGTTCCACAGGTGAAACATCCCCAGGCTCAAGGGCAAGCTTCCTAATGGCATCCATAGCTTATCTTTGGTGAGTCCTGTGCCCTGGCTGCTGTGCTTCTAGCCTCTCCCTGCCTCTTAGTCATGCAGATCACCTCAGTACTCTGAATGAGGTGTGAAATAATTGGGTCTCTTTAGCAACATCCTGCACAGCTGGGAAAGGCAGGTGCTAACTTTTACACTATTACTTTCTCCTATGGGAGAAATCATGAGCCAAGACATCTCTCTTGGCACTGAGCCGCACTGCCTTGGGGGAGGGGTGACATGAGCACAGCAAAACTGTTCCTTTTACATTCTTCAATGTATCCAGTCTCAGATATTGTTTTTTCTCCAATGATGTGTTAAAACTTCTCTGCAAGACACTTAGGCTCCCACAAAGGTACTCTTGTGAAGGAATGATTATCAAAATCAGTATTTGGGGGTGGAGGAAGAGAGTAGAAAACTCCTACTTCACGATCTTGCTTAGTATCACTCTCCAGAAAGCTACTTTCTTAATCTGATCTTGGCCACGAGTCACTTTATCCATCTAAGAGGTGCATCTGGACCCCAGTAGTTCCAGAACAAATGGAAGTCTCAAATATGCTAATGCCCAGCTCTTTTATGAATCTGAGATTGAACCATCCACCAGGTGTCACATTAAGCTCCTAAATACTTCCTACAAAGTGCTCCTAAAATGAAAAATGAAATGGCAGAAGAGGATTCACAGTGATGCTGTAGCATGAATTACCTGGTTACCTACAGTAAGGATATTGAGAAAAATTCTTTAGACACACACACACACGCGTGCGCGCGTGCACATACACACACATATATGCTATACACGAATATATATGTGTATGCATGATACAAGCATATATATATGTGTGTGTGTATATATATATTTACACATATGCACAAAAACAAGGAGAAAATATTAATAGCCCAGTTACTTTTAAAAAAAGCATTGAACTGCTTAAAGTAAAAAGTAATTTAAATGAAAATAAAAATCTTAGGAATCTTATAATAAAGCAGGAGGGGATAAAAATGCAAATAGCTAAAATCATGGATTAAGAAAATGTATTTAGTCCTTAGCTCTGTGAAAAACAAAAGCAAAAGGGGAATAGTTTAAGTAGATAATAAGAGAATTACATGTGATAGGAAGTAAAAGTAAATTGGGATTTGTAACTATAATTCCTTTAGAAAATAAGGCAAACTCTGATAGGATTTTTGTTCTATAGAGCAAATGTCCCAACCTATGGACATTTGTGTTAGGGAATATGAGATATGGAAAGCTATCTTTCTCCCCATAACAGAGAATAATATGGAGCTCATGAAGCAACCTGAGGGGATGGGTGAGATAAGATTACAAAAAACTGTCAACATGATTACCACCATCTCTATAACCTCCAAAATTCTGAGTAAAAGTTAAACTCAGGAAAAACTTGTTTTTTGAAGGAACTGGTGAAGGCATGGTGTTATTGTTTGTGATTATGCAGAGTACAAGAAACATAATATTAGGAATGTGGGAATCATATGTAGAAATCCAACAAAAACATATACTTCTACAAATATCCAAAATCATAGAGAGGACTTTTAAATTTTCTATGACTTGGACTCTTATGAGTAAGGAATTATATATCTATACTGTAAAGAAAATGATAACCTGGTAGCAATTTAAAAAAATCTAATATAATGGGTCTTAAGGTAAAAATAAAAAAAAAGAAAAGTCAAAAGCCAAAAGGGAGAAGAATGTCTCTATAAACAGTGTACATAACCATAAACTGAGGGTAGAAGTTGACACATAAACCACTCTGAAACTCATCAGTCATCTTCGTTATTGTATCTCATGAGATTCTGACTCAGAAAGGCAGTAATAGCACATACTATTTGAATCATAGAAGTTAATGATTATGAGGTCCACAGTTTCTGCAGTTCCAGGTTAGCATTATTATTCCATGTTTAATATTCACATTTTTAAATGAATTTTGTATTTTCTTCAATTTTCTTTAGGCAGATATATTTCAATTTCACATAACTTAATAAGGAAATTATGTTGGAATAATATAGGAATAAAAGGTGCCCCTTCATTTTCTTTATATTTTTCTTTCCCTATGGGAAAAAAGTATAAAAGATAGTAAAATGAAACCACTAAAAAGTATAACGCAATATTTTGATATTGCTGTTATTGGGGGACAGGCCCCAAATCCACCATATAAAGTTCTATCACTCAAAACATGCTGAGACTTCAGGATACATGTAGAAAATTTTCTTAACCGTCCTAAGGAATTTTACTTTCAATGCCCAGATCAGTTGCCAGATTTTTCAGGTAGCTCAAGGATGGGCAGACAGATTTACTTCAGGTATGGACAGCATGTATTTCAAATTTTCTAGTCTCTTCTAATCTAAAACACTCTCACACTTCATTCCACAAACCAACAAAACACACAAAATATCCCCCATTTCATGCTACTAAACCATGTCCTACAGAGTTCTGGACTGTCTTTTAACCCTGAAATCGACACAAACATCCATGAACACATTGTCACATGCCCCTGTTATGTACTTCTGAAAATATGGTCATTATATTGTCAGTATTTGGAGCCTACAGAAAGTTGCACCTCTGCTCACCCTCATTGTAGTTCAGAAATGAGGAAATGAGAGTGCTCTTTGAGTACTGAAATAGCAAAACAAACACAGGTCTGATCAGACCCCATCAAGTACCTACAGTCACCTTTACGTAGCAGCCCAGCTGAGTGGCTGAGTATGGGCAGCAGTCCCAGGCAGTCTGGTGTGAGTTCGGGGTCCATCCCCTCTGGTGTGTGTACTTGGGTAACTTACTTTACTTGTGGCTGTTTTTTAAACTCTAAAATGCAGATGAAAATAATAGTGCCTGTAGCATGTGGCTGTTTTGAGGCTACATTAGTTAATATATGAAAAATGCTTTCAGGAGTGCCAGGCACCAAGTAAGTGCTAAAATGTCCTTTCTCCTCATTTATTGTCATCTTCCTCCTCCTCCTCATCACTATTTGTGGCCAGGAAGGCCAGCTTATAACCAGAGTAAATGTAGGAATACACATAAAGAAATAATGTGTGTGGGTTTGGGGGATAAAAGTGGTCTGTTAAAGTAAGTAGGTCCCCAGGAGAAGGATCTATCCTAAGATTTGGAACAAATCTGAGAAGTCTACAAAGAAGGCCAGACTATGACAAATTTACTAATCTATTGCCATGACATGAAGTATTTTAGAAAAGAACCTATAGACAGTCCCTGTGGTCCCACCCCCACAAAAATCTATTGTATATTCTTTTTATACATAAGAATGTCTTTCTGCACAGGCAACGGAGAAAAACAGTTTACCCCACTAATTATTATTCTTGGTTTGCTTTTTATAAATGAAAACCAATTTATTTTTAGACAATAAAACATACATGAATTTCTTTTTCTTATAATGAAACAGTGTAGTGTGCAGGGGTTTAAAGAAACAAAAATCCTTGTAGTTGCATCTATGAGTGCTGCCCTTTTAAAAAACTAATTTACTTCTCTCCCATTTACCAGTGGTACCAGACCTTTGTTACTGGTTTTAGTAATGCTGGTCTGGTTCAATTTTTTCTAGGTCTTAGAGCAGAGGTGCTAAATACCTTACTATTACCTTCTTATTGTTTTATTGAAAAAATTTAGCATAGTGAGTGGTGAGGATGTCAGATCTTAATGGGAATCTGCTCTTCTGATTCTACCTGATAGGTTTTGAACAAGTTACTTAGCTCCTTTGATTCTTAGCTTCCTCATCTGTAAAACAGGATTATATAATTTATAAAATCAAAAGAGAATACATAAAATACTATAAGTAAAATTATTGACACATACCAATTCTAAATAAATGTGAGCTTCATTTTGCCTCTCTTTCTGAAAACCAAATACATTCATAAATTGTCCTAGTAAGCCAGGTTAAATACACTTCTCTCCAGTCAACTGGTTCTAAGTCTTTTCAGCTTTTACTTTTTAATTCTGAAGTAATTCTTAAACAACGACACTAAAAAAACAATGCCAGTTAAAGAAACCAAAGCAATATTTATAGAAATGTTATCTCATTCACTGTATGGCATTTAAAAATCACTAAGTCAGTCCTGTGAGGCTGGCATTGTCATCCCTTGAGACAGAAGATAAGATCAAGGCTTAAAGTAACTCAGATGGCATATTTAAAAATTGATGGAGCAGGGTTTTAAGCCCCTATCTCACCCCAAGTTCATGGTTTTGGTTGGCTTCCTCCATGAGTTCTGAACTGTCTTTTGAAAGTAAATAATATTCTCATTCTCTCTCTCTCTCTAACTTATATTAAGTGATGCAGTGTTTTCCAAGTGCTACACATTGCTCTAACTTTCTGTGATATAACATGAACCAAAGTGGCAGAGGCCTTGTTGAAATGAGGCTTACAAGTGTTGGGGGAGAAGATCAGACAGTAATTAAATATATAACATTTCTTGAGTTATTATTTTTTATGAAAATAAGTAAAGCACAGTAAAAATTAAAGATTGATGGAGAAGGGAGTGTTTGATCCTATAGAATGGCGAGGAAAAGCCTCCCTAATTTGGTGCCTTTCTAGTAGAGACAAGAGGGAAATGAGGAACAATATCCAGCAGACTTTTCCATGTAGAGCATGTACAAAGGCCCTACAGCAGAAGTATGGCTATGATGTCTGAGGAACTGAAATGAAGTCAGTGTTGTTTAATCAGACTACCAAAAGTGAATTTTTCTTTAGGTCATTGGAGAATTTCATGAGAGGAGTTATATGATCTAGCTTGAGTTTTAATGGTTTTACATTAGCTGATGAGAAGAGAACACATTGTGAAAGGGACAAGAACAAAAGCTTAGAGAATAGTAAATTATTCCAACACTCTAGGTGAAATTATTTTCTTCAATTCACCTCCAGATAATTTTTCTCTCTTCCTTTACTCCTTAATTCAACAAAACTTTATACTTCTTGTCATTTCTTCTCATATTTCCATCCTCTAAATGAAATCAATGGAGTATAACATTGATGTAAAGTTTTATATCTGAGCCAATGCAATGTTAACTGCTCCAAAAACATTTGTTTCCTTGCTGATGCAGAGGTAGACCCACACATATACAAAAAGAACATAATGGAAATAGCAACACAAATTAATGGAAAGAGGACTGACACATCAGTCAATAATTCTAGGACAATCGCTTATACATGTGAGGGGGAAAAAATGATCCCTGCCCCACATCATTCACAAAAACAAATACCAAGTAATTTAAAGAATATTAAAAAAAGACAACAATATTCAACATTTCTTAGAAAACTATAGAAGAATATGCTTAAGATTGCAGGGTAGAAAAAAGCCTACTTAAATAAGATGCCAAAAATTATAAACCATGAATTAAAAAAAATAGCATCCATTTTTGCTTCTCTTCCTATCAGACTTCATTATTTCAAACCTTATCTCCCAAGTTAGCAAAGAGAGGCACTTGTCCTCAGGTTGAAACTCGGTAGTTTTATTCATTGTACAGAGAAATTAGTATGTCTAGTTTTGGGGCTTTTTGCTCATTATCAATATATACAACAGTTCAAAATGCCTTTTATTGAAGAGAAAAACATTTTTCCCAATGGTCTGGCAATCAGAAGTACAGATTCTACACCTAATATTTAACATAAAATTAAATACTTTCTATCAAATTTGAATGATAATATGGTTTATACCTACTTTATGTAAATTAGAATGAAATAAGGTTATGTAAGTTTAGATACTTTTGGATCTTTCAAGCATAATAAAAAATATCAACTATTCATGTTAAATTAGATATAGATTAGCAAAGTAGAGATATAAGGATGCATTAAAAACCTGCAATTTGACTTCTGGTCAAGATGAAGATGTAGGTAAACATCCTTAAGCTCCTTGCAAACTACAGAAAAGATTATGAGACCACAAAACAAATATCATCCAGAACCATCAGAATATCAAGCTATATAAAAGTCCAACAACCAAGGATTCAAAGAAGCCACATTCATCCAGATAGGTAGGAGGGGAGAAGATGTGGAGACAGGAGGAGAGGCATGGAGAAGCAGTGTGGGGCAGAGTCAGTAGAATGGGCGGTCCCCACTTCATGTGTGGTGGATAAAAGTTGGTAGGGATACCCCGAGTGGGAGGGATACCTTTGGAGCAAGGGATCCCAGCTCCACACCAGACTAACAGCCCAGGGTTCCAACAACAGGAAGATAAATCCTCATGACTTCTGGCTGTGAAAACCAGTAGGGGTTAGGGCAGCAGAAGAAACTACTTAATTCTCAGGAGATTCCTCTTAAAGGGCCCATATGGACATATGGACACAGGCTCACCTACTCTGGGAGTCAGCACCATGGCAACAGCTGGTAGGGCACCAGTGGCATATGGGGAGAAAATGAAGTGACTGGAGACAGGACCAGTGCCAGGAGACAGCTTTCTCCCAGGAACATCTGCAGAAGCCAGGAAGTGACATTGTCCCTACTCCAAACCCTCCCCACACAGAGAACCACAAAGTAGTAAAACAGGTTGCCCCACTCTGGTGATTGTGTAAAGGCTCCACCACATACAATTTACTGGTGCCTTTTCTACAATAGGCTATGTTACTAAGACAACAAGTCAGAGTAGCTCCATCTAATACAACCACAAGGGAGGCTGCAAAGTTGAGGAGACAAAGAAATATGGCCCAAGGAAAGAACAGAACAAAACCCCAGAAAAAATAAATAAATGAAATGGAGATAACCACCTATCAGATGCAGAGTTCAAAACACTGGTGAAGCACAGAGAGTCCCAAACAAATGGAACCCAAATAGGACCATATCAAGACAAGTCATAATTAAAGTGCCAAAGGTTAAAGATAAAGAGAAAATTTTAACAGCAGCAAGAGAAAAACAGAGAGTTACCTAAAAAGGAGTTACTAGAAGACTGTCAGTTGATTTCTCAAAAGAAACTTTGCAGGTTAGAAAGGACTGGCAAGAAGTTTCAAAGTGATGAAAAACAAAGACCTACAACATAGATTACACTATCCAGCAAAGCTATCATTTAGAGTAGAAGGGCAGATAGGAGCTTTCCAGAGAAAGTAAAGTTAAAGGAGTTCATCATCACCAAGCAATTATTACATGAAATGTTAAAGGGACTTAAGAGAAAGAAGAAAACCAAACCTATGAACAGTAAAATAGCAACAAATTCACAACTATCAGTCACTGAACCTAAAAAAAATAAAGTAAACAACCAGAACAGGAACAGAATCACAGATATGGAGGGTTAACAGCTGAGAAAAGGAAGGGAAAGAATGGAGGGAAAGTTGCAGGGATTAAGCAACATAAATGGGTATGTACAAAATTTAAATACAAAGAGAGAATCTTAAAGGCAGCAAGGGAGAAAAAGCTAATAACATACAAGGGAGTTCTGATATGTCTTTTAACTAATTTCTCAACAAAAACACAACACGCCATAAGGGAATGGCACAAAATAATCCAAGTAATGAAAAGCAAGGAACTACAACCAAGACTACTCTATCCAGCAAGGTTCTCATTCAAAGTGGAAGGCAAAATAAAGAGTTTCCCAGACAAAAGAAGGCTAAAAGAGTACATCTCCACCAAGCCAGTATGCAAGAGATGCTAAAGGGACTGCTATAAGAAGGAGAAGAAAGAGAGAGAGAAAGAGAGAGAGAGGATCACAGGTATAAAATAAATGGCAATGAATAAGTACCTATCAGTAATAACCTTAAATATAAATGGATAAAATGATCCAATCAAAATACATGAATGGATAAGAAAACATGACCCACATATATGCTGTGTACAAGAGAACCACCTCAGAACAAAAGATTGACACAGGCTGAAAGGAAAGGGATGGAAAAAATATTCCAAGCAAGTGGACATGAACAAAAAGCTGGAGTAGCAATACTTGTATCAGACAAAATAGAATTCAAAACAAAAGCCATAACAAGAGACAAAGGAGGTCACTATGTAATACTTAAGGGAGAAGTCCAACAAGAGGATATAACTTTTGTAAACATATATGCACCCAATATAGGTACATTTAAATATATAAAGAAAATATTGGAGGACTTTAAGAAAGAGATAGACAGAAATACAATCATTGTAGGGGATTTTAACACCCCACTGTCAACAATGGATAAATCCTCCAAACCAAAAATCAACAAAAATATTGCAGAATTAAATGACACTCTAGATCAAATGGACTTAATTGATATTTATAGGACATTACACCTCAAGAAGCAAAACAGATGATCTTCTCAAACACATGAATCATTCTCTAGATAGGCCACATGGTAGAACACAAAGCAACCCTTAACAAAATCAAGACAATTAAAATCATATGAAGCACATGCTTAGATCACAATGGCTTGAAACTAGAAACCAACCTCAAGGAAAAAACTCAAAAACACTCAAACACATGGTAACTGAACAGCATATTTTTAAATAATGAGTAGGTTAATGAGATAAAGGAAGAAATAAAGAAGTACCTGGAAAAAAATGAAAGGGAACACACAACAAACCCAAACCTACTGAACACAGGGAAGACAATCCTGAGAGAGAAACTCATAGCAATATTGGCCTGTCTAAAGAAGATAGAAAAGTCTCAAATAAACAACTTAACCCTATACCTACAAGAACAAAGAAAAAAAGAAATTATCAAGATCAGAGCAGAATTAAGTAACACAGAGAGTAAAAAAATAATTCAAAGGATCAATGAATACAAGAGACAGTTGTTTGAAAAAAATAAACAAAATTGACAAACATTTAACCAGACTCATCAAGAAAAAAAGAGAGAGGACCCAAATAAATAAAATCAGAAATTAAAAAGAAGTTACAATTGATACCACAGAAACACAAAGGATAAGAAATTGCTATGAACAGCTACATGCCAAGAAATTGGACAACCTGGGTGAAATGGACAAATTTCTAGAAACATACACACTTCAAAACTGAATCAAGAAGAGGCAGAAAGCTTGAATAGACCAATAACAACTGGTAAAATTGAAGCAGTAATCAAAAAATTCTCAGCTCACAAAAGCCCTGGACTAGATGGCTGTATGGGTAAATTCTACCAAACATTTAAAGAACTAACTTCTGTCCTCAATCTATCAAAGAATTCAAGAAGAGGGAAGACTCCCAAACTCTTTTTACAGAGCAGTATCATCCTAATTCCAAAACCACGTAAAGACACAACAAGGAAAGAAAACTATAGGCAAATATGTCTGATGAATGTAGAGGCTAAAATCCTCAACAAAATATTGGCAATCCAGATTCAGAAATACATTAAGAAGGCCATGCAACATGAGCAAGTGGGGTTCATCCCAGGGATGCAAGGATGGTACAATAATCAACAATCAATAACTGTAATACACCTGACTGGTGTAGCTAAGTTTATTGAGCACCAGCCTATGAACCAACGGTCGCTGGTTTGATTCCCAGTCAGGGCACATGCCTGGACTATGGACCAGGTCCCTGGTGGGGGGTGCATGAGAGGCAACCACACACTGATGTTTTTCTCCCTCTCTTTCTCCCTCCCTTCCCTTCTGTCTAAAAATAAAAAAAAATAAAAAATTAACTATAATACACCACATAAACAAAATAAAGTACAAAAGTCATATGATCATATCAATAGATGTGGAAAAAGTATTTGATAAAATTCAGCACCCATTTAGGATAAAAACAGTCAGCAAAGTGAAAGTAGAGTGATCATACCTCAACATAATAAAGGCCATATATGAGAAACGTACAGCTAACATTATGCTCAAGAAGCAAAAACTAAAAGCTTTCCCCTTAAGACAGGAACAAGACAAGGTTGTCTACTTTCACCACTCGTATTCAACATAGCATTGGAAGTTCCAGGCACAGCAATCAGACAAAAAAAAAAATAAAAGGTACCCAAATTGGAAAGGAGGAAATAAAACTGTCACTATTTGTAGATGACATGATACTATACATAGAAAGCTGTATAGTTTCCACCAAAAAAAACTACTGGACCTAGTAAGTGAATTTGGCAAAAGAGTGGGATACAAAGTCGATATTCAGAAACTGATAGCATTTTGTACAAAAACAATGAAGTATCAGAAAGAGAAACTAAAAAAAAAAGAATCCCATTTACTATACCAACAAGCAAAATAATGTACCTAGGAATAAATTAAACCAAGGAGGTAAAAGATCTGTACTTGGAAAACTATTGAACACTGAAGAAAGAAATCAAGGAAGATACAAATAAGTGGAAGCATATACCATTTGCTCCCACTGGAAGAATCAATATCATTAAAATGTCCATACTACCCAAAGTAATCTATACATTCATCACAAATCCTACGAAACTACCAATGCCATATTTCACAGATATAGAACAAATACTTCAAAAACGTATATGGCTCCAAAAAAGACCCCAATAGCCTCAGCAATCTTGAGAAAGAAAAACATAGTAGGAGGAATCACAATACCTGATATTAAAGTACACTCAAGGCCTCTGTAATCAACACAATCTGGTACTGACATAAGAACAAACACATAGATCAATGGAAAAGAATAGAGAGCCCAGAAATAAACTCATGTGCCTATGGTCCATTAATATTTGACAAAGGGGGCATGAGCATACAATGGAGTAAAAATTACCTCTTCTATAACTGGTGTTGGGAGAACTGTATTGGTACATGTGAAAAAGAAATGAAACTAGACCACCAGCTTACACTATACACCAGAATAAACTCAAAATGGTTAAAAGGCAAATATAAGCCATGACACCATAAAAGTCTTAGAGGAAATCATAGGCAGTAAGTATTCAGATATCCCATGTAGCAATATTTTTGCTGATATATCTCCTAGGGCAAGGGAAATAAAGGAAAAAAATAAACAAATGGCACTGCATTAAATTAAAAAGCTTCTTCATGGCTAAAGAAACTATCATCAAAATGAAAAGGGAACCAAACACATGGGAGAACATATTTGCTAACAATACATAGGTCAAGGGTTTAATCTCCAAAATAAGTAAATAACTCATATGAGTCAACACCAGGAAGACAAACAATCCAATTAAAAAAACAAAGGACCTGAACAGACACATTTAAAAGGAAGAAATGCAGATGGCCCATAGACATGAAAAGATGCTCAACATCACTAGCGATCAGAGAGATGCAAGTTAAAACCAAAATGAGATATCACCTCACACAGGTCAGAATGGCCATCATTAATAAGTCTACAAACAAATCTGGTGAAGATGTGGAGAAAAGAGAACCCTAGTGCATTGTGGTTTGGGAATGCAGACTGGTGCAGCCACTGTGGAAAACAGTATAGAATCTTCTCAAAAAACTAAAAGTGGACTTCCTTTTGACCCAGCAATTCTGCTGCTGGGAATATACCCTAAGAACTCCAAGTCACCAATTCAAAAAACTTATGCGCCCCTATGTTCATAGCAGCACAATTTAAAACAGTCAAATGCTGGAAACAGCCTAAGTGCCCATCACTAGATGAAAGGATCAAGAACTGTGGTACATTTACACAATGGAATACTACATAGCAGGAAGAAAGAACTGCTGTCTTTTGCAACAGAATGGATGGAAATGGAGAATATTATGCAAAGTAAAATAAGCCAGTCATTGAAAGACAAATACCATAAGATCTCACCTATAAGAGGATTCTAAGGAACAGAATAAACTAAGGAACAAAATAGGACCACAGACATGGAAACGTGGAACAGACTGACTGTGACCACAGGAGAGGGTGGAGTGGGATAATGGTGGAAAGGAGGGGAAGGGACAAGTTAAAGAACATACAAGAATGACCCATGGACATGGACAACAATGTGGGAATTGACTGTGAGAGTGGGGTTTAGGATGGGCAGAGGAGGACAAAGAGGGAAAAATTGGGATGACTGTAATAGAATAACAATAAAAAATCATAAAAAACTACACTTTTTAAAAGTCACTTCTGTGTAATTTTTCTGGTTAGTTTTTATCAAAGTGAGCAGTCTTGGTTTATCAAATAGGTTTTTTCTGCATTTAATTCTACTAGAGTAGACTTGGGCAGTTAGCATCTTGACAGATATGTAATCTCTCTGGATAAAATGCAACCATAATGTTCATTAACATGAAGCTTAAGATTTTTCAGAAAAAAAAATGGAAAACATTAGAGAGGTTTCTAGAACCTTAGACTCAGGGGAGCCACAATTTTTCTCAATCACGTTTTCTTTTTTTCCAAAGTATTCATACTGCTTTGGAGGGGATATTTTTCTGTGTATTTGAGTGAGACAAATAGTACATGTAAGCAGATGATCCCAGAATGCAGTTAGATGAACAGACACAAAACATCAGGGAAAGCATATATATTTACGTATGATGGCTGTGTTTGAACAAATAAGCCAACACTATAAAATACTGAGGCATTTAGTAAGATGATCAGCAAAATACATTCCACTTTTGTTATCACTGATATAATTTAGATAGAATTGTTACGTGTGCTTGAGTGATAATGTGTGCTTTGAATGAATGATGGTGAAACAGAAAAGCAAGAAAACAGAGGGAGAGAGGAACTCTTTTGAACTGAGTGTGGGTAACAATAAACCTAGCTTATAATATAGCAAAGGCATATCAAACTCAAGTTATTACATGCTTGCATTGTCATCTTGATGAGCCCAATCTCATGTAATGGCACCCAGCAACAGAAATACATTGTCACTGACGGTACCTAGAATTATATGTCCTGTGATCCTGAGTGGTAACTGGTACAAATTAATATCAATAACAAGATGTATCAAGAATATTAATTTGTGATTCCAGGGAGAAAAGCTTGGCATGGTTGGCACCATACACTGCTTTAAGCCCTTTATCTTTATAAGTAGGATCCCAGTTTTGTTCAGAGTGCAAATGCCCAGGAAAAATATGTAACTGCCCTTGCAGCTAAGAGCAGTCATGTGACTCATACTGACCAAGGAGATGGAAATAGAAGTCTACCTGAAGAATAAGCAATATATTTTATTTCATATTCAAATAGAAGGCTTGGCTGACCATCCTTTACCTTTTGCCTGATACTTCTCCTCCGTGGAGGGTGGGTGCAATGCTAAGGGCAGTGGAGCAGAGGGTTAAAAGGAAGCTGAGTCACTGGTGATCTTCTTAGGCACCTGTCCCATCCTTGTACTCTCCACCTCCAGATTTTGAATAACATGAAAACAAATTTAAACCTTTATTTGTTTAAACCACTAGAGTTAGACTTTTATTACACGTAACTGAACAAAATCTTATTGGACACAGAAGTCCATAGGTCATTATAAGTGAGCATTTTTCATTAGCTTATAGGTAGTGTGGTACTCTTACCAGTGGGGATATTTGGGGTAATATTAAATTACATGGTTAAAAAAGTATTTTTCCAGTTATTCAGTCTTGATTATTTCAAGGAGGAATGTCTCCATTTAGTTCTAATATGTCTTAAAAAGCTCTCTATAACTTGTTTCTTACCCTTGCAATAATTTAAGATTCACTTTAGTCTAAGAGTCTAAGCATCATTATCTAGCTAAAATTGAATAATGTTGTTTTGTTTCTATTAAGTTTACCTTATATTCACATTCTCATCATGGTGGAGAGTTATTGATTTTCCACTCATAGAAATGACATAAAGTTTCCTTATAAAATAAATTTAAATAAAAATATAAGTTGATTTAAAGAAAAATATTAAATAAATACAAATAAAATTGATATAGAGGGGAAATTTTTTAAAAGGGCAATAGTAAATAAATGAGTACCATTTGATAAATTATGACCTGGATTCAATTTTGGCCTAGGCCTATAAGAATAATTACAGATTCACTAACATTTTTGGGCCATATTTTATCTGCTAGTTCAAAATGGTCTTAACAGAATTTAGCCTGTTGGTCAAATGTTCTCATTACTGAGAGTTGACCAAGTTAGGAACAAATATATCCAATTCCTTTATCTCTCACCTCACTTGTGAATGTAAAAAGAAGGCTTAAGATCCGTTATACATTCAACTAGACTCAGTTACCCAAATCTCAGTCCAAATGTCATCTTTTGTAATCCTAAAATATATTCTAGAATATTGTTTATACAGGTGATAAATCAATATCTGTATAATTCCAGTCATTGCAGAGAAGGATAAATATAGAAATACTCTGCTGAACTAAAATTACAGCTTCATTGCCTAGGATCATTTAGTCAATAACTTGATCGTGAATGCTAAATGTCAACATTCTTGGCATATCTTTGCACATTGTTTTTAGCGGAAGTTTGGCTGCATATATAAATATTAGTCACTAATGCAAGTTCTCCTTATTTAAGAAACCTCTTTATTTGAGTTTTTGGTTATTGAACATAATATTGTAAGGAAAAAATTAGAGCAAAGATCAAATTGTGTAGGAAAATTCAAAACCAAAGCTCTGCTATTGTTGAAAAGGAAAGCTTAAAAGTATGAATTACTGATTCTCTGTTTAAAAAGTTCTACCAAATCTCCTCTGTATGTATTGCAATATTTGAATAATTATCACAGTAAATTTTGTATTAGAAGCCCTGAAAAACTGGAAAATTGTCCAGTAATTATATACACTTTGGAAAATCTTATTCTTTAGCACACACACACACACAAACAACATCTGTCCAGAAAGTATCCAGCCATGTACTATGACCAGTAGGAGCATTTATTGAAGAAAATACAAGGTACAAGAAACATTGTACATGGGACAAGATGCCTCAGTCCCTTTCAAAATAGGCATCTTTGAGCCTTACACAGTTCTCCCAGCTGCAGCACGATATTCCTGCTGCTCTTGTTGCAGAAGCCGTGGAACAAATTTTGCCACAATACATTTCATGCCAAGATTCTGCATCAAAATCTCGGACATGGTTTTTGGAATCCACAGATCAGCTTCTAATTCTCACTCACACTGCCAGTCACTGATCTTTGCTGATTGCAGCCTGTACACTTTTGACATTCTCAGGCGTTCTACTTGTTGCAGGCCTTCCAGAACATGGATCACTTTCAACAGATTCTCAACCATCTTTGAAGCATTTGTGCCTCACATTTTGTGCTGCACTCATTGCATCATCCCCGAAAGCCTTCTGGCTTATCTGAATAGTTTCCACAGAAAATGTTCAAGCTTAAAGCAAAATTTGATGCAGATTTGTTGCTCAGTCATGTTGAATGCACTGGCCACACAGTACACATGCTCACTCAATGGCGTTACTCCCCCCATTGACTAGCACAGTGAAATAATCATTTTTCACATATGTGCATTCCAGTCCACTCTCCTTGGCTGCCAGGTTATATCGATGTCACACAAACTGTTCTCCTTATAGTAATAATGGCTGGACTTTTCCCAGACAGACCTCATGTATGTGTGTGTGTATCTCCTTAGTAGATATATATGTGTGTATATATCCATATAAAATATACATTTTATATAATATAAATATATATATTTTTTTTCTGGATACTTTCTGGACAGACCTCATTTGGGTATGTGTGTGTGTAATAAATATTATATATATGTGTATGCATGTATGTGTGCATGTGTATATATATATCTCCATAGTAGAGGTACAGGCATGGGGTGATAGTGGGTTACTATATAAAGAAAAAATAAAAGAAAATAACTCAAAAGATAATGGAACAACCTGGAAATGTGGTTTGGGTCTGAGGCATACTGGTCCCTCACAAGATAGGGGCAATGAGAGGCTGGCTGGTGAACCCAATAAGGTTATACAACAGAAGCAGAGGGGACCGGCAGAGCTTGGGAACATTCCCATGGCTTCAGAGCCCAATGATTGAAATCACAATGGAAAACTAGATATAGTCTCCATGGTAGTTGGTTCATGGATTACATCTTTTTAAAAAATAAAAAATTTTATTTATTTATTTTTAGGGAGAGGGGAAGGGAGGGAGAGAGGGAGAGAAATATCAAAATGTGGTTTCCTCTTGTGCATCCTCTACTGGGGACCTGGCCTGCAACCCAGGCATATGACCTGACTGGGAATCGAACGGGTGACCCTTTGGTTCACAGGTCAATCCACTGAGCCACACCAGCCAGGGCTAATGGATTACATCTTAATTCTAAAATATTGGCCTTGAACTATTCACTTGGGAGAGGAATGTGCAATGAGCAGGGAACGAGGGTTGAGTGGAAGTGCAGAGGTATTATAACTTGTGGCTGGCACCCACTATGGTGCATTCAATGTTAGGACTCAAGACCATTGTTGGAAAAGAGTTCTTGGGCTCCAGACTGAATGCCACCATTTATGACTGGGATGCTATATTCCAGTCTATGGAATATTCTTTGGGTATTCTGATTCAGTCCAATAAACTGAAGCACAAGCTCATCTTCACTCCATTATCTTGAGAATTAAGTCAAGTAGCACAATCTATAAAATGTGGAAATTTTGGCATGTGTATCTGAGAGATAGGTAGCTGGTGTGGTGGTAAACAATAAACACTGTCCTGGGGGAACATATGGCTCAGGGCAAAGCATCACCAGATACCAAGGAGAAATGGAGCTAATTTGGGTGAGCACTTGCAAAAGGGAAATCATAAACAGCAATAATAATGCAGAGAGAAGTTTTCTCTTACAGGCAGCTTATTATGTTTCAGCCAGGCTTGGAGTGGCAATATTTTTAAGGCGAGGGTGCCTTAAAAATAAGATGCAGATTGTAGCACTGCCTCTTCTGTACATAATACTCATTATCTATTCAAAGATAATATTGCCCTGCTACATCTGAAGCCATTATAAAGTAACAATATAATTCAAACTTAGTTGGGTGAGCTTTTGTGAGCATGAATAGGAGTTTTAAAAGAGACATAATACAGATGAATAGATGAGAGCAGCAGGTTTTCTTAAACCTTCATATTACATAAAAGTCATTTCTAAGTAAATGTGCTACTGCCAACTATTGGGATGCAGAGCCAATTTTGAATATTTAAGCAATAATTGAACACTGTCTTCAAAGCAGTGAATGGCTCCCATGTTGAGACCACATATTGCTGTGTTTACTTAGAGTCTGAGTTGATGATAGGCTTTATATTACATTCAGGAAAGAAATGAAAGTATCTGAAAGATGTTTCACACTAATATTATTGTCAACACTGAAAGAGACACTGGTTTCTAACATGAACTTTGCAGATTTTGAGTTCTTTGTGAGCAAGTAGCATTGTAAGTTCTAACTGAATAGTCAGTTAACCTTAATCAAGTATATTTGGGAATTGATTATAATATATAATATATAATATATCTACATATTATGATATAGAAAATTGTTCAGGTAAATGCTATCACTAAGGAGGAAGTGAAAAACCAGTTTTTTAATATTAGAAAAAAGAATCTTCTTACATTCAGATAGTCTCTCCTCTTCTTTTTGAACTATAATGTACATCTTTTAATCTATAAAATAATCAGATTTTTAAAATTTAATTTTATGTACTTGGAAATATGACTAGATCAGTTATGTTTTCTGTTATCAGTTATGTTTTCTGTTTTACTTTGGTTCGAAATCTTGGTCCAAGAAGTCAAAGAACATGGCTGAACAGAGAAATCTGGGTAACTTCTTCCAAGTGAAGGAGATAGGGTTTTACATTTCAAGAGAAAAGACTGGACATTCCTATTTATCTGTTGGACAGCTTCCCAACTGCCACTTAGTGTGTTCACTCTATTTTGGTTTTATATCCATTCACATAGCAGACTGAGTACTCTTATATTACCAAATTCTTAAATTTAAGAATATTAGAATCAAGGATTGGACAATTCAAGATGGTCCCCTCTAATGTACAGATAGTAACCAGTCAGTAAGTGAAAATTAACAGTATAGATTCAATATGCTAAAGTAAGTCAGAGGAGAAGAGTGATCCATAGGCATTTCAAGGTATAAAGGTGACCTTGGAGGCTGATGGCTTTCTACATTTCACAGGTGTGAATTATCAAAACATAAGTTGCAACTTTAGATATATCTATGGTGAGAATCTGAGTATGAAAATCTGTGCTTGGAATATTCTTAGAGAGCTCATTGACCCTCGCTCTTCTCCTGAAGATGTAATTTATTGGGTGTTATGAATTTAATCCATCTAAAGCTCCCAAGTGTATCCCCTATCTTTCTGTAACTCAATTTGGCCAGCTCACTCTCTGAGCTGAGACCATGAAGATCCTTTTAAGCCTCTGCCATTCTCAGAACATAAAGGTATTTCATATCCTCCTTAAAATGGCCATATCTATTTTAGGTGCAGCTCTATCCTGATACATAGACCTTCTTGTAGGCAAATCGAAGGTAAGCAGGATTCTTTGGAACAGATTTATTTTTAAAAAAGTTTTTATATCCATGACATTAACATGAAAATATAATTTCTATCTAAAATGCCCTAGTATTCATTCTCAGAAAAGATGACAGAACATAGTTTTATATTTATTCCAAGGCAGTCATATATCCTAACTGGTGATAAATAGCAGAATAGGGCTACTACACAACCTTTGATAATCTAATAAAAAGTATCTTAATAGAGAGTTATGTAGCCAAACAGTTTTAAATAACTGCCCATAAATTGGAATATGAATTACAAAGTTCCAGGAGGCGATCGGTTTTGTCTAGATTAGCTGCCTCTTGACGTTCCTTTACTCTCTCCGGTTCCACGAGAGAAATGGCAGCCTCCATTGTTGAGGAATCCTTACCTAACAGTTGTGTTTTCCCACTAACCTAGGAATAGTACTTTCTACAAATAATGTTCAATCCTTGCATCTCCACTTCTATCTCACATCTATTGCTCCTTCCTTTCTCCTGATTCCATTCAGTCTCCCACTCTCTTCAAGTTTCAAGTTTCAAGTTTCAAGTTGAACAGGACACAATAGTGTAGGGAGAGCCTTCCCCAAACTTTCCTGAGAACAAATGGTCTAATCACACCCACGCGGCTGCATGTCTAAGCTTATTTTGCTGTCTTTACAAGGTGTGTACGTCTCCCTCGGATCGTCTTCTGCTTCCGATCACACAGGCACAGAAGCACCTATCAAGAATTACTGCATGTGCTCAGAGAGCCCACCCACGAAGCTCTTGATCTGAAAAAGCCTGATGATTTCCAGTCACATTTTCTCCTCTGGTTCCAAGGATTCAATACCTGCAAATCACTTCTAAACATCAGTCTTTCAAACAACGCTATTCTTTCACTTGTGATGGGGAAGGATCTACTGCTTCATTGGCTTCCAAAAAGAAATTAAAGGAACAAGAATTTGCCAGTTGTAGGGAATTAAATGACTCTAAATCAGTGATTCCCAAATGAAGCACTCAGTTCACAATCCTTTCGCCAGTGTGGCCTATCCTGATCACCCTCAAGCGCCGTCCCAATAATGCTTTTCCATCGCAAGGCAGCCTTCTGTGGTTCCTGAGCCGGTCCTGACTGCAGAGGGCGCTCATGAACACCCTGACCGCCGCTGGGTGTTGACTAGTAAAATCTCTGAATACATGTAAAAAAAATTTTTATTATTAATGTTTTCCAAAGGATTCTGTTTGAAATACCATATTTTTAGAAAAAAGTAAATACTTCCTCTTTTTTTTCCATGGAGTTAGTAAGATATTGGGTATTTATACATAAGTTCCTCTGTTTTTTTCTTTGTATACCATAAAGGTGAAAAACAGGTCCCAGAGAATTATTACCAACACTGAATAAAACATTTAAAAAATAAATAAGTCAATGAGTTCTGAATGCAGATACTGATATAAGGTAAGAAATAATAACTCAAATAAAAGTCTGTTTTTCTGGTCATGAAATTTATCTATTGCAATGATAATTTGATGTGCACTCTAAAGTTTAAAGGAAACAATAGTTTTACAGATGGACATTTATCCTTTGAACTCATAAACATTTAAACACTATCTGTATCACAATGAGAGAAAATAGGTGTGCTGGAACAAAAATGCAGTTGCATTGTAGCATAAAGTCAAGTGTTAAATTCATTTTCAGACCCTCGAAATTTCTTTCAGTGTAAATCAAATAAACATTAAAGTTATAAAATAACTGTCATTTATCAAAAAAAAAGAAATGTGAATTATTCTGGGTGTTTTTATTTTGAAGGATCTACATCAGCACCACTATCTAAAAACTATGATGTTTATGTTTAAATTGCATATAATTTCTGTTCTTTTGAGACATTATTAGCTGTTAGCCTCTGCTGTGGAGAATGGATACATTGGTTTTATCTCCACTCTGGTGGTTAGATACAAACCCTAGGCCAGATAGTTATACTGATGTCTTTAATTATGCAGTTTTAAAAATTCTATTTATGCCCACAGAGGAATTTAGAGTTGGTTTCTTACCCTTTTGTGCGCGTGTGTGTGTGTGTGTGTGTGTGTGTGTGTGGTGGTAGGGTCACATACATCTTTATCACAGGTGGCAAACACAAGTCCCACCGGCCCTCCACCTTGTTTTATCCAGCCTGGCACCTTGTTTCTACCCCAAGTCAGTGCCGAGCTCTCACTTAACTGTGAAGGAGTAGTTACATTTATACAGTCCTAAAATTACATTTGGCCCTTTGAAGGCAACTGGGAGGCTGATGTGGCCTCCAGTGAAAATGAGTTTGACACTCCTGATTTATATAGAAAGAATCATCTTAGTGCTTTTTTTAGCTTTTGTTTAAATATGTCCTTAGACCTTTTAGTTACCACAGAGTCTGAGAGCAGACGTTGGAGTTGGCAGAAGAATCAATCTTGGGTATGGGAGTCAGGCAGAGTTTGAGCGAGAGATCTTCCACCGATGTGCTCAGAGACGGGGAACAAATAGCCGGGCCGATTATGCGCAGTTTCCTTTTTCGTTAACTGGACAGAACAATACCTTCCTGACAGGGCTGAGATAAAGTTTAAATGATTTGTATGTGACCACTCCTCTAGAAAATAGCTCATAGGTTTACTTTTCTTTCTTTTTCTTTAATATATTGGAGAAAGGGGGAGTAACACAAGACATTATTTTGCATTTTATTTTCTATTATATGTCTGTGAATATGTATTTGTATGCCCACCTCATAATTATTGTTCAACACTATAAGGAAGATTAGCACATCATTTATTGCTTGCCCAAAGAGACCACAAGCAATGAGCTGCTGTATGAATATTCTTCATATCTGAACCCCTCTGGGAGCTGTGATATAGCTATTTTGCAACTGCTAGGAGAGAGGGAGGTCCTCTCCCTCACTGCTGTCATTGTAGGAGATGCATTTCTGTTTTTTGTAAGTTCTGTACTGAAATTTTAAAAAGCCAGCCTTTCATGAACTGGCCAGCAAAATTAAGCACCATTTATAATATTATTTCCATGAAAAATTGTGTTCTAAGTTTTCATTTACTAGCATAGGACAAATTTTGGTACAAAACCATGATACTTAAAGCCCTTAATTTTCATAAAGAATACATATATTTTTGTAAACTTAAAATATATCCAGGAGAACATTATGCTAGGTGAAATAAGCCAGTCAGAGAAAGACAAATACCATATGATTTTGCACATACGTGGAATTTAATGAATAAACTAAACTAGCAATCAAAATAGAGACAGACTGGTAGATGGAGATCAGATGACAGCTCTAGGAGTGTGGATTAAGGTGTGGAGGGATGGAGTGAAAAAAAAAAGGACTCACGGACATGGACAACAGTGTGGTGATTGCTGGGATGGGGGAGGGGGGAGTTGGGAGGGAGGAGTCAGGAGGGAGGTAGAGGAGGGTATAAGGGGGATAAATGGTAGTGGAAAAATACAATCAAAATAAAATATTTTTAAAAAGTTTTTAAAAATATTTTATTTATTTATCTCTAGAGAGGGAAGGGAGGGAGATAGAGAGAAAGAGAAACATCAATGTGCGGTTGCTGGGGGCCATGGCCTGCAACCCAGGCATGTGCCATGACTGGGAATTGAACCTGCGATGCTTTGGTTCACAGCCTGTGCTCAATCCACTGAGCTACACCAGCCAGGGCTAAAACAGAACATTTTAAAAAACTTATAAGAAAAGCCTAGGAATTATGAAAGAGAAAATAAAGCTATATACTTAACAAGATACAACATTTTTTCTCAGAAAAAATTAAGTTCTTTTTTTATTGAAAATGTTATGCTTTCTTTTTTGTTTTCTTAAATACATGTCATATTTCATAGCTAAATGTTGCTATCAATTAGAAGTTTTTTGTCACTGAAATGAAACATGGACCCTCACTCTTAGCATTATAGAAATTCTTTATGGTAGTATCTTTACAAAGACAGATGTTTTTTAAGTCACTTTTTTATTTCTTCTTTGTTTTTCCAATGTATTATCTCTAACACTTGACTGAGTTAACTCGAAGTCTCTATAAAAGTTGAAGTACTGCATGAAAGAAAGCCTCTTTACTGCTGGCTAATTAAATACAATAACGAGCACAAGTGGCAAAGGGGGAGAGTGGAGAAATTTTGTTACTTCACAGAGTTATACTTGAAAAATACAATGTTAAAATCAGGCAAGAAGCATGATATAGTGGGAAGCAACCTGGATGGGAGGGCAGGGCACTGGCAGTGCCAGCTCGGCTGGCAGCCTGTGCATTGCTGCTCTCTGGGCAGCAGGTCTCAGCGTCTCCACCCATGTTTGGAGATATGAATTCAGCAACCCTGAGTCTTCTGTCTTTATAAACTATATGAGCAGACAAGCCATATAAAACCACATACAATTGAGGCCACTGGTGTCTCTTCAGACAATTTGGAATGAGTTGCCTGCATCAAATGATAATAGAGAGGAATGCTATGATGAACTATTCAGCATATGGTGCACTTTTTATTATGAAGACATGGCATTTGTTTTTTAACTTGGGTCTTTGGGAAACAAAGTGGTTTTAACTGGTTGTACTCAAGGTATAGAAGTTAAGAAAGAAAAGTGTTAGGTTGGTTCTCTACTAAAATAGAAAATAGGCTTATATCTAAAAATAAAAAAAATTCTCTCCATTTTTAGGTATATATTTTCCTAAAAGATAACTAGATGACTTCAAATTTAAGATGTTTAAAATGAAAAAGACAAGCTTAGTGGATTGCATCATTAGCTGATTAAGAAAATCAAGCATATGGACTGATCTAATTACTTGATTACTAATTCAGATTTAGTACTGAGTACCTTTATTTGAACATCAATTTCAGCATAATAAATAGTTTTCTATGCTTCTCTGTCAACATAGAAAACAAGGCTTGCCAATTAGGCAATTAAAGAAATGAATGAATGAATGTAAGATTAAGGCTTTTCCTGATAATCCATTTATAAGTGCCAAAAATGTTGTTCACAGCATATTTGTTACAAAATATGAGGTCACTTCTCCTTTCCAAGCAAAATGCCACCTTTCAACCACATTGAAATCTCCTGCCATTCAAATTCATAGTGGCTTTTGTTTGTTTGTTTGGTTTTTGAGCCCTAGTATGTGCCTGACCCTAGGCCCTATTCTGTGGATCTAAGCACAAGTACAGCACAGCATGTCTTTCATTATCCCAGTGAAATGGACAAGAACATCACATTAACAATCTCTTGTGATCAATAATGGGAGGTGAAAGTGGGTATTGCTGATTACCATAGGAGAACAGAAGAAACACGTATGACCTAGTCTGGATTGGGAAGTGCAGAATTAGCGAGGGCAAGTCTGCACTAGAACACGAGGAGATAGAACTTCCCTCTGCCTTTCTCATTTACTCCCTTTATCCAGTTTTGTGAAGGCTGAGGTCACTACATGGCTCTATTTCCAGGCCCTCCCCCATTTTATCAAGGTCTCCTTCTCTCACCCCTACACCCTTCCATCCCTCCAGAGGCTAATAATCTTATCCTTTCAGTGGCAATGGCCTGGAGGTCTACTGCCTAATAATCTCATTAATTCTCATGATACCTTTTCAGAAAAAAATAATATATAAATGGCAATTATCACTTCAATTTCACATATGTAAAGTTTGAACCACAAAGAATGAGAAAGATTTTCCCAGGGTTACATAGGAAATGGAGCAGCCAAGATGGGAATGAACGAAACCCCAGAACTGGATGCATACACAATCACTTTGGGCTCCATTAATGGGCTTATCATTGGAATAGAAAATGTCAGATTTCATCTAGAAATATCATAACTATGTACTTGTTTTGGAATAATGAAGTCCAAATTTAAAATTTAGCAAAATTTTCATACAGATTTGTAAAAATCTAAATGTATAAAATTTTATGTATTTATCTTTTGTTAAATACATCCATTATCATTCAGAAAAGTTATAATATTATAAAACAAAAATGCAATTCTTGGGTTGAGCCTGTGAGTTAATTGTGTGTGTTTGTATGTATGTGTGTGTGATGTTTAGTCTGATTATAATGGCAGTTTGAATGCTTGACTAGTCCACAGAGATTGGTAGTAATTAGCATGACAGACAAAAGAAGTAAATGTAGTCCGTTTATGCCTCAGGCTGAACTAATTTTAGCGTTAAGCATGAATTTAATATCCATAAATAAGGAATAGTTACTAGCAAATATTGAAGTCAGAATCATATTTGTAGTTTTGCAGTAATGGTAAGAATTGCCTAGCTTCAGTGAGACTGTGGGTTTGTTAAAGACAATGTTATGAAAATACTGACTGGATAAAACTTTGCTCAGAAAGTTAGTGTCTAACAATCCATAGACATAAAGTCAAGCTTATCTTTTCTGATAAATGTTAATAATTTTTGGTGCATATATTCAATCAAGAAATGATGTTTTACAGGAGTTGAAAATGGATCTTGATACAGTAGATGCTTATGTTTATAAGCTGTATCTCTTTCTTCCCAAGCATTTTATTATCTTGTTTCTGGCTCTAAATAAAACAGGCAGTACCATAATCAGAAGAAAGTTGAACTGGCTCAAGTTTTGATAGCATCAGGTGAATTGGTAATTTGGGAGTTTCATTTCAGTGACCTTTTATCATTGCTCTGTCATTGCCATGCTATTAGTGACACTGTCATGCCACTTCTGGATTAGCAGAGAAATGTAGAAACAGCAACAAAATTGACTCACTGCAACATATCCCAGTCTTATGCGCTTTCTCAGCTTTATTGTTGGGGCCTGACACATGGAAGAGACAACTGACAAGACACATAGCCAGCTGAAAGAGGGCCCCATCTGCATTGCCATCTTGCCCCGACCACTTACTATACGTAAGAATTTCGGTAAGTAATTTAACCTCCCAGAATTTTGTCATTACAACTGCAGAGATCATACAGACCTAACCATGATATGAGATTAATTTGAATATGTTGTTGGTTGGTGACTGTTAAAACAGTTCAGTAATACTCTGTACCACAATAAAGTATTAAAATAACATTAATCCTGAACACATACTAGTAAATCTAGGACTAAATCTAGGACTAACACACAATTTTAGCAATGTTGCAGGATATAAGATCATGTACAAAGTCAATTGTATTGTTATGCACTTACAATGAGCAATGCAAAAGTGAAATTAAAAAAATAAGTCCATTTAAAATGGCATCAAAAAGAATAAAATATTTAAGAACAAATTTATCAAAAAAGTGCAAGATTTGTACACTGCAAACTATAAAACATTACTAAAATACATTAAAGAGGATGTAAATAAATAAAAAACATTTCTACATTCATAAATTGGAAGGCTTAATACTGTTAAGGGCAATATTTCCCCCAGTTGATCTACAAATGCAACATAATCTATATCAAAATCCAAGCTGGCTTTTGTTTTGAAATTGACAAACTGATTCTAAAATTCATATAAAAATTCAAGGAATTATAAATAACCAGAACAGTCTTTCCAAAGGAAAAGTAAATTTGTAAGACTCACACTTCCCAGTTGCAACACTTACTACAAACCTACAGTAATCAAGAAAATGTTGTACTGGCATAAGGATAGATATAGAGATTCACTAAACAGAATTGAAAGCTCAGAAATAAACACTTAAATTTATGGTTAGTTTATTTTTACCACAAGTGCCAAGGCTATTCAATGGAGAAAGAAAAGTTTTTTTCTAAAATTGGTGCTAGGACAATTTGATATTCATATATATAAAAAATAAAGTTGAACCTCTACCTCAATTTATATACAAAAATGAAGTAAAAATGAATTAAAGACATAAATGTAAAAGTCAAATTTATCAAAGTCTTAATAGAAAACATATAATTCTTCACTAATTTTAATTAGGTAATGGTTACTTAGAAACCAAAAGCACAAACACAAAGTCAAAACAAAAAATAAAATGAATTCAATGTTATCAAAATCAAAACCTTTGTACTCCAAAGGTTACCATCAACAAAGTGACAAAAATAACCCACAAAATGGGAGAACATACATGCAAAGCATACAAGTATATTTAATAGAATCTAGTAACCAGAATACATAAAGAACTACTATAACTTAAACATAAAAATACAACCCAATTAAAAATGATCATAGATGCTATACACACACACACACACACACACACATATATATATATATATATATATATATATCCCTAGATAGGAAATAGTTACTAGCATTAGTATAGTATTAGTATAGGGAATAGTTACTAGCATAATAGTATATATGCATATATATATACATGTGTATATATGTGTGTATATATATATATTCTACACAGAAGATATACAAATGGTCAATAAGCACATGAGAAGATGCTCGATATCATTCAGTTAATGCAAATCAAAGCCATAATGAGATACCACTTTGCACCCACTGTTGCAGCTAAAATAAAAAAAATAAAAAGGACAATAAGAGATGTTGGTGAAGATAGGAATAAATTGGAACCATTGTAATCTTTGCTAAAACAGTTGCGCAGTTTCTAAAAGTTAAACAAAGAATTACTATATTATCTAGCAATTTCACTCCCAATTATGTATATCTCCCTAAATTGTTCACAGCCCTGGCCAGTGTGGTTCAGTTGGTTGGAGTGTCATCCTGTAACTGAAAGGCAGGTTCAGTTCCCAGTGAGTGCACAAACCTAGGTTGCCAGTTTGATCCCCAGTAGAGGCACATATGATTTCCCAATCTCAGTGTGTATGGGAGGCAATCAGTCAATGCTTCTCTCTCTCATTGATCTTTCTCTCTCTCCATTCCTCTATCTCTAAAGCAATGAAAACAATGCCTTTGGTGAGGATAAAAGAAAAAAAAACAAAAAACTATGCTCATTAAAGAACTGTACATAAATGTCCTTTGCAGCGTGATCCATTACAACTAAGCATGGATAAATCTTGGAAACATTACGCTTGCTAAGGGAAAGGGGCTAGAAACAAAAGGTCACATAGTGCATGATTCTATTTATATGGAACGTCCAGAAATGGTAAATTCAATGAGACACAAAGTAGACCAGTGGGTGCCAAGGAATAAGGGGGCAGCAGGGGAGTAGGGGATAGGGAGAGAATGTTAGTGGGTATCGAGTTTCTTTTTAGGGTGATAAAATTGTTTCAAAATTAGGTAATAGTGATGCTTTTAAATCTTTGTAAATAAACTAAAAACAATTGAATTTTACACTTTAAAAATATTTATTTGTGCCTTGGCTGGTGTGGCTCAGTGGACTGAGCGTGGGCTGCAAATCAAAGGGTCACCGGTTCAATTCCCAGGCAGGGCACATGCCTGGGTTGCAGGCCAGGTCCCCAGTACGGGCCACAGGAGAGGCAACCACACACTGATGTTTCTCTTCCTTCTCTTTCTCCCTCCCCCTCTTTCTAAAAATAAATAAATAAAAAGAAAATATTTTAAAAATATGTATTTGTGAAATGTGAATAATATACCAACAGCTAATAATAATAAATAAGTACCCAAGTAATGCACTGAAAGCAAGAAAAACTGCAACAGTTTGCTTCAACTCCTGTAATTCTCCCTATTAACTGGAGTTAAAGACAAATGTTAACTTTTAACTATCTGGGTAGTAACACTTCCTTTAAATTAAATGATCAGTTTCCTGAGACATAAACATTTGTGGGAATGAGGAAGATTAAAGACCCAGAGGTAATGTCCACTGAGGTGAGGACAAGGATGAAAAGCTCTGGGTCATCTATAGGCAGCCTATAAAATTTGCCATCTTTTGGCAAAGGTAGAGAAATTAAAGAAAATAGGCTTTGTAAACAGAATAAAAAGAAAGATGAGATAGAATAGATTAAAAAATAAAATTCACCTTCATCAAAATTTTTCCAGACCTATTTCTGCTCAGAAATATAACCCTTATAAAGTCACTCCCTACACTTTTTAAGAAGCAATGATTTTTGAAATATTATCTTTTTTGTTATATTAACCTTTGCATATTACAAACATTACACAGCACATTTAATTGTACTCTTTGTAAGTTTGTGTCCTCTAACCCTGTTTCAAGTTCTGTGAATAGGTCCTTAACCTCAATGTATTAAAACTGTGGAATAATTGCACACATAAAAAAAGCTAAGCTAAAGGAAATTCTTCATAATGTCTGTTCATGAAAAACTGTTTGTTCTTCAGCTATGAGGCTCAGACTATGCTTATCAGAGAAGGCAGGAAGTGCAAATTTCCCTGGGTTGTTAATTCATCATGAATTACACAAAATCATATCATATTCCTGAGTCTAATATGAAGTAGTGAAGTTATTTTAGACTTCTACTCTTACAGAGAAAGGTCCACTTAGAGAAATTAACTTTCATGCCATATCTATATGACCATAAGGCATGTGAAAATTTTTATCGTGCTCTGGCTGGCGTAGCTCAGTGGATTGAGCACAGGCTGTGAACCAAAGTGTCGCAGGTTCAATTCCCAGTCAGGGTACATGCCTGGGTTGCAGGCCATGGCCCCCAGCAACTGCACATTGATGTTTCTCTCTCTCTCTTTCTCCCTCCATTCCCTCTCTAAAAATAAATAAATAAAATCTTTACAAATTTTTTTATCATATCCATGGGCTATCTTAATTAATATTCTGCAAGTGGTGATACCAGATCACTGCCCTTGGCACAGTCGTAAAGGTGTAACCCAGCAAGGAGAACTAACCATTCTTTCCTTTTTTTCCCAATACAATCACATTACATTTACATAGCTACAGCCTAACAGACCCATTCTGTCGAACAATTAAAGCTATCCCAGAGGAAGCTGGCGAATACTAGAGTGGGGAGTATTTTACTGGCATTCAAACAGCTTAGTCCCAATGTTTGTCATTAAAATTTAGTGTTACTATAAGTGAGAAAGACAAGAGGCATAGAAAGTTTCCTTCTTCCTCCCTCCTTTCCTTCTTTTCTCCCTTCTTTCCTGTCTCCTTCCCTCCTTCCCTTCATCTTTTTCTATCCAGTTACTCTCTGGACTACCCTTTTCATATCACTATTTAGAATACTTTGTTGGGGTGTCACCACCATTATCTTACTGTCTTCTAAAGTAGGCATGGTCTACCATAATATAATAATTTAGTAAGTCTTGAGACTGTAATTTCAAGAGCTATCTAATAGAGCTTTCTGTAGTGGTAGAAGTGTTTTAAATGGACACTGTCCATGAGTTGCCACTACTGAGTATCTGAAGTGAGACTGGCACAACTCAGAGATTGAATTGTTAATTTAATATAAATATTTACATATGGTTAGTGGCTACCCTATTGAACAGCGACACTGTGGAATTTTCTTTCACATGCAGCAGGGTGTCTTTATATTCTTGATTCGTTGCAGCTGAAAGGTGAACAAAGTTGTGGGGATAATCTCAGGAAGTCTGAATAATACCGTTAACCATGGCCTATTCGATGTAGAACTAATCCCAACTTCAGAAAGACTAACTAGGGCCAGCCCTGGAATGGGGCAGGTTTTCTCACCTATCCGCCAAACCTACATTCTTAGGAACCTACCTTTGAACTAAAATGCTTAGAGTAATTTTGCAAATACAAATATTTGAGAAAGTACAGGTTTAATGTACAGGGATCCTACCATCTTCTAGCTATTTGGAAGTGTACATTTTTTAAAATGTATGCTGTAAAACAAAGGTAAAAACAAATTTAGAGAGATTCTCTAGGAAAGATAAAAAAACAGCAGGTGAATATCTAGACTCCACAGTAGGCTAAAAAAAAATTTTAAACTCCCCAAATCCTTAGATTAGACTACATCTGTGGTGGATTTTGATAGGTTTCAGCCCAACTGCCCTCCCCTCACTTTTTCCTTCCCTTTAATCAAACCACTGTTTCAAAATAGGACATGTTATCATTTTATTAGTGACTGTTTTGTAGCATTTTGTAACATTCTCCAAAAATTTTAGCAACATTGATAAAATTTTCTCTCAAACTTCACATGATTCTCAAACTTAACATGAACTTTTTTTTCTGAATCTTTTTCCACACAGCACTTCAAATAAGAATCATTAATAAATAGAACTTGGCACTCAAGAGCTCTGTGAAGACATGACTAAAAAATAAGAATTTGTTTAGCTATATTTAGAAAATATAATGCTACTGGCTATTCACATTCTCTTTGGAACTTTAAGAAATCTAATGTAAATTATTTTACTCAATGTGCACACTTTTAAACTGAGATTCTGTCTATTTAAAAGCTATAGAAGGAGCAAAAATTTTTTAAAAATAAACACTTTCTGAAGATCTTTGTGTCATGCCAAAAGTTTTAAATGTGTTATCTGGTTGACTCTCTGCAAACACTCTTAGGTTGATATTATTAACCCATTTTATAAGTGAAAAACCAAAGGCTCAAAGTAGTTAAGAAATGTGCTCTAAACCAAGCAGCCAGTTAGTGTCAGAATAAGAACACAAGTTTAGATCTAGTAGTTAATAGTAAATTTCAACTCTACGAGCATGACTTTGTCTATAGTTAAGTTATTCCAAAGCTACTCAGCTGCCTGGGCTCTCTCCAGCTGCCCTGACTTCTCTTGCCATAGTCCCATCATGGCCTCTCGGTCATTTCTCTGAACCCAAAGTGAACAAGACTGTTGATGACTGCTTCACTGGTATATTAAATAACACTAACATACAACTCAGACATCCCTTGCTATAATCACAAAAAATTATTTTCTTTTAAAAAACGTTAGTTGAATATAGTAAAATCCAAACGGTTTCAACAACTTGGAACAAGACATTAGGTATTTTTATTGGTACAATTTTGTACTTGTCTAATTTTTAAAAAAATGAATTCAAAAAACGAATCACATGAAACTAAACAAAAATTAATTTTGAGACTAAACTGCCATTCTTATTTTTTAAATTCTATTTTTCCTTTTAAAATAACTATGTATGACTTTTAATATCTTTTGCTTGGTGCTGCAAGCAGAAATAGAATTGTCTTATATCTGTATCTAGTATCAAGCATTAGAAGATAAGCCTCCAAAAGACAAGAACTGTGTATGAAAAATGCTGTACTCTTCAAATTAACTAGATATGTACTTGTATATTATAAAAATTCAATAATGTAATTGATTAAAGTTTCTATTTTTTATTTAAATAAGTAGTTGCTCAGTCTCGGGTACTTGTTCAGGACTATGGTAAGTGATACACTGATTATAAGTGAACAATCTACATATTTATTGAGACGGGAAAGTATTTGTGAAATACTATCAAAACTATCCCTAAGTTTTAGAAAATAGATACAATCACTTGGGATCATCCACAATATGGATCTCCTGGTCTGCAGTCAAAATTTCATAGAGATAAACCATAAAAGAAAGTATAGAACATATTTTATAAATGGGAAGGGGGGTTGAAGGAGACTGTGTTTATTTAAAAAGAGAGAGTGGAAATAATCAGGTCGTTCCACTGTCAAATGAACTGATTTCTGTTCTCCCTTAGGGGGATGAAAAAATTAAAGGGTAATTGCTCTGTAATGATGAATTACTTGCTTTGCATTGTGCTTAGCTGAACTACTTGCTCTTCTTCTCTTACTGTATTACATGTAGTCAGTGATTGTGAGGAGAGGCTAACAGACTTAAACTAGTATATAGAAGGTGGGGAAAAGTACATTTACAGTTGCTTGTTTAGAAAATAATACAATAATTAATAAATAATAATATAAGAATAAACTGCATTTCACATACAACTGTAAACCTACTTTTGGCCCTACCCTCCATATCTATTAATATACTATAATGTGTGCATATATATATATATATATATATATATATATATATATATAATATATAATATGTGTGTGTGTACCTCCATATCTATTTTTCAGGAATTGAAATAAATTTTGAAGAAATCTATCCTTTCTTTTCTAGACATTTAAAATTTTTTCTGCTGAAATAAAGCCCTTATTTAAATAGATTAGAATACTCAATGGTAAGTCAAACCTTTATGACCATTGGTAACAGTCTCAGGGCTTACAGATATTTTTCTTCCAATGGCTACCATTCAATCTTTTAGTAAAATAGATTAAGTCGTGCAAAAAAATTATTAAAATAAATAAAACATAATTACATTACCAGCTCAGTTACTTGTAATATTTGAAGAATAAATTGTACAGTACCTATTAATTGCATAGCTGATTGATATTTTACTTTTTGAATATGAATATATTCAATATTTATTACTGTGTCACAATAGTGGTTTATAACAGAAACAGCTGTTTGTAATCTGTCACAGTTCTTTGGATTAGAAATTCAGTAGTGGCTCAGTTGGTGTTTATGTCTCAAGGGTTAGTACGAGGCTGCAGTTAGCTGTTGAGTAGTGCTAGTTACAGAGGACTTGGCCAGGGCTATATGGTCCATTACCAATGTGCTTTTTCAAGAGCATGGCAAATTAATGCTGCCTCTTGGCTGGAGAACACAGTTCCTTTGCACATGGGCCTCCCCACAGGACTGCTTGAGCATTCTCATTGCACAGTGGCGGCTACCCCCACAGCAAGTGATCCAAGAGACCAAGGCAGAAGTTGTATGACCTTTTATCCTGCAAAATCATACATTATCACTTCTGCTTTATTCTGTTGGTCACCCAGAGCAAGCCTTGATTCAACGAATGAGGGCAAGAATTCCAGGAGAGGAGAATTATTGGGGGCTGTATTGGACAAGCTTACTACAGTGAAACTTCTTTTATTTGAACAATTTTATGGCTATTTTTCTAAAATGTGTTATTCATGTCCCTGCTGCAGGAAATGCTATACTTTCAAAAAACTATCCTTCCTTTTTTATGAAGGTGAAGACGTAATGAACATCAGTGTAGTATTGTGCTGTAGAACAATGAAGATTTTAGAGACAACTGAGGTATGAAGAGAGAAGCGGCCCTTCATGGAACAGTCAAAGGAGGCATGCTATTTAATCAACATGCCTTTGTTATATGACCTTAATAGCAAGAGGGTATTTAAGTGTGCCCTTTTACTAAATGCCTGAAAACTATATTTGTTTTTATGAATACATATTTTCTTTCCCCAATGACAATCTATGCATTTTGCTGGCACTGTATGTGACTACCAGTGTTTCTCTATCTTGCCACTTCAGTTGTCTCTATTTTTGCTTACACTATCAGCAATTACTTCTCTACAGTTTCTGTGTTCACTTCTTTCTCTTTTCCTACCACTTAAAACATTTCTGATTCTTGGGAAATGCAGGAATTAAAATTTCCAACTATATTCAGGATGAGGCCTTCTTAACTGTCCAAACAAATGCTAACCTTGTCATCTTTGAATCATTAAGTTTTCCATGTACACAAAACAAAGTTAGGATTATATTATATAAGCATTATGTTGAAGAAGCATAACTTTCAAGCTTCAACAGGGAAACATGTTAGTTCTCCCATCTCCTTCCTCAATGGCACTGCGTATTCAAATCTACTCGTGGGGTCAATGTTTTACTGCCCTTAGATGAGTCCTGGGCATGACTTGCCTGGTCACTTCAGATATATAAAAATAATTCTCTGGTAACTTTGGGTCACCTATTAGAATGTTCATTCTGTAATAATGATTAACTCTGAACTTCATTAAACATAAAAGCTTCACCTCTCCCTCAACATGACATGATTCTATGTGGGAATTTTAGAAATGAAAGCAGGTAAAAATGATTCACTTCTTTCCTATTTTACCAGCTTGTCCAGCTCCCTTCCTCCCAAGCTTACTAACAGAAGTTTCTTGTCCTTAAGGTCATGGAAAGAGAAGTAAGGGGCAGTAAAAGGCAGGGAATATCTTTTTGGTTTTGGTGCAATCGAGTTGGTACAATGCTTCATGTAGACTGGTCTTGTTTAGAGTTACTACTTCCTCTCTTATACTTCGGTGAGTTCTTGGGCTATCTTCCTTTACTGCTGTGGTAGACAGGAGAACATCCCCGCAATATATCCATGCCCTAGTCCCCAGAAACTGTGAACATGTTACCTAACATGGCAAAAGGGATTCAGTCTTGAGACATAAGTTTGGTTTAACATACACAAATCAATAAATATTATACATTATATTAATAGAATAAAAGATACGCATACAATCATCTCATTAATATATAAAAACATTTCACAAAATTCAACATCTATTCATGATAAAAATTTTTAACAAATTGGATTTATAAACAGTGTGTTTCAATACAATAAAGGCCATTTATGAGAACCCGCAGTGAGCATCATACTCAATAATGAAAGGTTAAAAACTTTTCTTCTAAGTTTAGGAATAAGACAAGGGGGCCCACTGTCACCAGCCCTAGTTAACATAATACTACAATTCTAAACTAGAGAAGTGAAGCAAAAAAAATAAATAAATTATCTGAAAACAAATTATCTGAAAAAAATAAAGAAAACAATTCCATTTACAATAGCATCAAGAACAATAAAATTTGTAGGATGAATTTAAGGAGCTAAAAGATGTGCAAAGCAAAAACTATAAGACATTGACAAAATGAACTGAAGAAGACATAAACAAACGGAAAGATATCACATGCCCATGAATTGGAAGAATTATTTTAATATTATCTTTAAAATAATATTATTTTTAATATTATTATTTTTTTCCTTAAGATTTTATTTACTTATTTTTAGAGAGGGAAGGGAGGGAGAAAGAGAGAGAGAGAAACATCAATGTGTGGTTTCTGGGGGCCGTGGCCTGCAACCCAGGCATGTTCCCTGACTGGGAATCGAACCTGCAATGCTTTGGTTCGCAGCCCGTGCTCAATCCACTGAGCTATGCTAGCCAAGGCTTTATTTTTAATATTATTTTGATGAACATACTATCAGAAGAAGTCTATAGATTCAAAGCAACCCTTATCTAGATTCTAATAATATATTTTTAAAATATTTTATTTATTTATTTTTTAGAGAGGGAAGGGAGGGAGATAGGGAGAGAGAGAGAGAAACATCAATGTGTGGTTGCTGGGGGTTATGGCCTGCAACCCAAGCATGTACCCTGGCCGGGAATCGAACCTGGGACACTTTGGTTCCCAGCCCGCGCTCAATCCACTGAGCTACGCCAGCCAGGGCTAATAATATTTTTTATAAAAATAGAAAAGCATTCTAAAATTTGGCTAGAATCACACAAGACCCTAAATTCCCAAAACAATCCTGAGAAAAAAACAAAGCTGGAGGCATCTTACTTCCCTATTTCAAACTATGTTACAAAAAAGTAAACAAAATGGTATGGTATTGGCATAAAACAGACATATATTCCATTGGTTAATGGAATAGAATTAGAGTCCAGAAATAAACCCATACATATACGGTCAACTAATATTTGACAAGGGAGTATGAATATTCAATGAAAAAAAGATATTCTCTTTAATAAATGGTGTTGGGTAAACTGAATATTTACATACAAGAGGATGAAATTGAACCCTATGTTAGACCACTCACAAGCAAAATGAACTTAAAATGGGTTAAAGACTTAAATGCAAGACCTGAAACCATAACAATCCTAGAATAAATATAGGTAAAAATCTCCTTGACATTGATCTTGGCAATGATTTTACAAATATGACACCTGAAGCACAAGCAACAAAAGAAAAAAATAAACAAGTGGTACTCCTAAAATACTTCTCAACAAAATGAAAAGACAACTTCTGGAATGGGAGGAATATCTGCAAACCACACATCTAGTCAAGAATTAATGCCAAAAATACATAGGAAACTCATAAAGCTTGATAGGAAAACAAAACAAAGCAAATAAGCCAAATAAAAGATGTGTAAAGGTCCTGAACAGATATTTTCTCAAAGAATTTATTTAAATAGGGATAATGGTGGAAAGAATGGGAAGGGACTAGTCAAAGAACATGTATGAATGACCCTTGGACATGGAGAACAGTGGGGGGACTGATGGTGGGAGCAGGAGGTGGGCCGGGTGGAGGAGGGTAAAAGGGGAAAATTGGGACAACTCTAATAGAGTAACAATAAAAAATTAAATAAAATTAATGGCCAACAGGTACATGAAAAGGTGCTCAACATTACTAATCACCAGAGAAATCAACTCAAAACTATGAGACACCACTTCACACCTGTTAAAAAGACCATCAAAAAGCCAACAGGCAAGTGCCGGTGAGAATGTGGAGAAAAGGGAACCCTTGTGTGCTCTTGGTGGTACTGCAAATGAGTGCCACTATTATGGAAAACAGAAAAAAAAAAGGCTACTCAAAAGTTAAAAATAGAGCTATCATATGATCCAGTAATTCCAGTTCTGGTTAGCTATCCAAAGGAAATAAAACAACTATTTCCAAGAGATTTCTATAACTCTATGTTCATAGAAGCATTATTTACAGTAGCCAAAACAGGGGAAATCATATTTAAAAAGTGAATAAACTAAAAAATAATTGGAGCTGCTGTAAGAGTTGGCGTAATATATCAAGTAGATGCTCATAATAATAAGTAACACTAAGTCATATTCAAGGGAAAAGCTTATAGTCTAAGTTTACAAACACAGGATCATATATAATTGATCTTAAGGGAAAAGGAACAATCAAAATGTCTAAAAAATGATTGTGTGGAATGTTATAGTTGACATCATACTTTCATAGGTGTAAATTCATTTGCTCCTGGCATGGGGTGAGGCAGTAGTAATGACAGTAGTTAAAAATTATCGAATGATTTGCTTATGTGCCAGGGATATATGTAATTGTATGTCGTCCTAAGCATGACCCTGTGGAGGGAACTGGAGCTCAGGAAGATTGCATAGTTTAGCAGATCTCACAGCTATTCAGTAGAGACTAAAGTCAAAACTAGAAATGCTTTAAGTTCCAGTACCGCCTCCAATAATGTGTACCAATACCAATAATGTGTATTATTGCACTGATTTTTAAGAAATAAGATACTAGAGTTGATAGACATATAATATGACCAATATGCAGGAATAAGAATAAAAATATCCTGATTTCTAGTTTTTATCTCACTATATATGTCTCTTTGGTATAGGAAATGTCCTATTTCTTAATGATACAGACACATGACTCAATGTAACTATAGAAGGATAATATATTTATTAATTAACTAGAACATTTCCCCCTTAATTTCAACTATATATTTTTAAGTTATGAAACATTTCATTGCTTCAGTAGAGAACCAGAAAATAAAGGAATCAGATTCTTGGCTGTTGTTTTCAAAGCAGTAGTCCAGTTAAGAAACAATGATAGTGAAAAGAAATTAAGTTGCTGAACAAGGTTTAGTTTTTCTTGTCTCTTGGAAACTAGATAAATGTGTCAGATTCCAGGACATACTGGAGGAGAGAATAGTGATGGGGAAGGGGCACGGCCAGGAATTAATGGACCCCACATAGAGCGATCAAGTGGATTGGAGCAAAGCCGGCTCACGGAATCACCCAGCTCTTCAGAAAAGGTTCTGTAGGAGCCCAGTGGTGGTTGCCAGAGGGCAGGGGGGGTTGGGAGGAGAGTTCAAAGGGTTAAAGGGATTAAGTATGATTGGTAATTACAAAATAGTCATGGGGAAGTTAAGTAAAGCATAAGAAATGTAGTGTATATTGTAATAGCTACATATGATGCCTGTTGTGGTACTGGGAATATTGGGGGAACACTATGTAAAGTGTATGATTGTCTAACCACTAAGCAGTACAGCTAAAACCAATATAAAATAAAATTGAAAGAAAAACAAAATTTAAGAAAAAAGCTCTGTCAACACCACCACGGAGCCAGACCAGCACTTGAGGTCCAACCTCCTTGTACCAGGGCCCAGTGAATCAACAATGCTAAAGAGCTTTAATAGCTACTTTTCTCATCGTGGACCAGAGGAAACATCCCCCTGAGAACAGCTAGCACATCTCTTGCTGACCAATAGTAGTGATGCCTAAATCATGGGACTCTGCCCCGAGCCCATTCAATTACCCCTCAACCCAATCCCACGTAAAATGGGTTAGGATGCCGAATGCCCTTTCCCCAGCACAGGTCTTCACCAGGAGCAGAGAATATGCAAGAGACCCTTAGAGAGGGGCTGGCCATGTGGAACAGACACCCTGTTCCACTTCCAACCTACCCCACTCCCACACACACTAACAGACGAGACTACGAGACTACGTGAGAATGGAATCAATCTAAGCTTTTTTATTCAAAGCCCATCAGCAGTGAAACACATAAAAATACACTAACTTAACTCATTTCTTTGAAATGTTTTATGTGTACTCCTCCTTGTTAGACTATTATTTCTTGAGTAAGAACCATAGCCTTTCTTTTTTCATTTCACCCATTATTTGTTATGCGAGCCTAGAGACAATTAGGAACTCACTGAATGTTTGGCTGGCAGCTTGACCAGGGAACCCTGGTCCTGAGCAATGTGCTGATTGTAAAGCAGAACTCCCCATTCTCTCTCTGTGACCAAAGCACTAAAAGAAATGCAAAGCCTGTAACACTGTAACAGAAAGCCCTAAAAGGGCACTCTGGCTGAATTGCTAATACTTAGGAGTGAGGATTACCCTCTGGGCCCCCAACTTTCAAAGTACCAGGCACTGTAATCAGAGGAAAATATCAATCATCTCCACCAGGTAGTATTTACCTAGCATCTGTCTTCAACTGAATATGAGTATCTATCTCTGTTGCCTGTTTCTCCTTCTCTTTTAGTCTTATTCCTAGTTTTTCTTAGTTCACCAATTGCCAATATTTTTTTAATAGAGAAGGAACAACACTTTTAAAAATATCGTTTTCAGGCTTCTATCTCAGCATTTTTGTTTGTATTGTAATCTTGTTATCTAACTTTTATAAAGCAATTGGAATTATGTTTTGTAACAAGACTTGTCAAGAATGACGTGAGTCTTATTTTAACTGCAGGAAGCTGGAGGATATCACTGGACCTGCAAGAGGATGGAGACATATAATGTAAACAGTCACGCCAGCTAATTTTGTGCAGCTTATAAATTCCAGTTTCATTTGCTTCCTAAACACCCTTCGCACTCAATTCCAAGCCAGGCTCCATTCTTTGTCAGCTCTGACTCCAGAGCGGTCTGTTAGTTTCCAGACCTGAACAGAAAGCAATTGCAGAGCTTTCATGCTCTGAGAAGGCTGCTCTCACCAAACATATCTAATTCTTGAATTTTTAAAGACCTCATGAAACTTCCAAACTGGGTTAAGGAATTGGTTAACCAGAAAACCAATTCAGATACAAGTTAAAGTTGTCTGATGGGGTAAGAATAATATAGAGTCATCTCACTAGCTCTGTCTTCCAGCTGTTTTTCAGCTCTTACACAAAAGGGAGTTGAAAATGTGTTTAAAATCTCTGATAACGCTTCCTTCCATGCATATGTCAATGCTTCTGCTGAATGAAATTTGATTAAAAGGTTCTGGGCCGATTCAGTGCTTCCGACAAACCGGTCTGAAGGATTGTGTATTCATCCTGCTTCTTATAAGTCTATATATTTGGAAAAATAACAATGAGCAATGCAATTACTACAATACTGAGTGAAGTGGTTGTATATATAGTATCCACTTTTGCTTCCCCAATTAACTTACAGCAAAATGTTTAAGACAGATTTGCAAAAGAAAAAGTTGATGTTTGCCTGACAATGTGCAAGTTAGCTGTCAAAAAGCCCAACGTTTCTTTTTATGTTTAAATCTGAGGACAGAGAACATTGATCCAAAGAAATGTAGAAAAGGCTCATGGAAAAAAACCATAGAAGAACGAATTCTATATAAAAACAGACTAGACATTGTTTTAGATCATGTACCTCGAGTTAACATTCTGAGCAGTTACAAGATTCTATCAGTTATTTTTAGTTCTTCAGATTTGAAGGATTTCCTTGTGTTGTTTTTTCCTGATAGTTTGTATCAGGCACCTGGCATCTTTCATGTTCTGTTTGGAGGGTGCTGTGGAGAGCTCTGGAGCCAATTACATCATCATCAGACTCCCAGCAGTGCTTCAACATAAACTCCAATTTATTAATGAGGCCACAGAGTCACCAAGAGGTCAAATGACATATTCACTTTCATGAAGTATCTCAGCCAAGTTTAATGTTACCCCTAGAAGTTCACACTATCATGTGTGAAAGCTTTGCTGAAGCATGGAACTCCGAAACTAAATAAACATTATTCATAGTTTACAAACGATTCCATAGAATTCACTAGTATTATTACTGAAAAACTTGCAAAGACTTCAGAGGTTTGTTTCACTAAGTGACTACAAGTTTATAAGAATGTGGGAAGTTTATTAGCATAATTAAATTTTTCATCATTAGCCCATAATGAGGTGTTATACAAAGGCGACTTTTAAGCTCTAATATTTTGCTCAATTTTTCTAATAGCTTTTTCTATCTAATGAAAATCTTTACCTCCTTGAACAGATGGTATTAACATAATTCAATTTTACCTTAGCTGACTTAAAATCATTATTATCAGAGTGCTCAGTATTTCCGTAAGGGAAAAGAAGGTGGGCTAAACTTTTTAGTTAAGATTTGTCCATGTTTGTTTTGAAGTTATCTCAGTTAATATTTAGGAAAAATGTGAATTTCACTATGTTGTTGTAAAGTTAACAATAGCTAGAAAAAGACTTCAAAAATAAGATGATGTCTTCTAAATCACTAAACAACATTTTCATATAAAGTTAAAAGAAAAGAAAACCAAGAAAGCATAAAAAGTTCAATGTGTGAATATATTGTTTACAAAAACAAATGCAAATGGTTTGCTCTCTACACATATAATGTATAAAATAAATTTATTTATTTAACCAGTGGTTAAATTACTGTTACTTGCAGACCATGGGATTAGATGAAGCAAAATTTAAATATTATCTCCTAAAATAGAATGAATGGATAAATGTTTCAATTTAAATATCCAGAAAATACTAAAAAATAGGTAATACTAAAAAACTCCATGTTATTTTATTTAAATATAACTCCCCCCCACACACACACACATTTCACCCACCTCACACCCCACCTCCTGCCTCTGGAAACTACCAATCTGTTCTCTGTTTCTGTGAACTTGGCTTTGTTGTTTTAGTTTGTTTGTTTCAGATTCCACATGATAAGTGACATCAGCCAGTGTTTCTCTCTGTCCGACTTATTTCCCTTAGCATAATGCCCTGAAATCCATCCCTGGTGTCATGAATGACAAGAAGAAATATAACTTGTTAAAATTAGAACAATCACAAAATATCACACATAACCAATAAAATACTAGTATCAATAATATCTAAATATCTGCTATACATGAATATCAAAGAGATAAACTAATAAAATTAGACAAATGGAAAAAGAGATTTCACAAAAGGGGAAACAGTTTTTCCATTACATATTTGAAGAGAAGTTCAACCTAATTATTAATTAAGAAAATGCAAATCAGGAATTTCATGAGAGATGATTTTCACATCAATTTAAACAGCAAAAATCAAGCAGTCTTACATTCCATATGACAGATTAGATATAGATTAGCAACACTTATTCAGATTTGTGGTGACACAGCCACCTTGGAATAGTTAGGTTATCTCCACCATTCATGTATTAAAAATCAAAGTTATTCTTCTGGGTATACACCCAAGAGAAACTCTGACAACTGTGTGTGAGGAACAATGTTCATCATTAATGGAGGCGTGTTTACAATAACAAAAACCTGAACACAACAATATACCATTGGACAGAGAATAAATAGCTATTTGTTCAAACAGAAGAATATACAGCAGTCAAAATAAATTTATGCAACAAAAATTGGTATCATTTTCCAATATAACAAGTTAAAAAATAAGTACAGAAAATATTTCAAAGAATATAATACCCATTAGAAAAACCTGAGTATCGTCAGTGTTTTAGTTTCCACATTGGGTGATGATTTTACTGACGTGTGTTAGTAAATTACATTACATCATAATAAATGCTATTTGAATTTCTCTTAGCCTTGGTGGAGGGAATGTCCTCTGCAGCACTCCCAGTGGGCATATTTTAGCAGCTGGGGGAGTAGGTCTTAACATAAAAAGTCCATTCTATTATTTCAATCTTCCTATTCTTTCAGACAGCTTCTTCCCCAGTATACCAAGGAAGTTCTACATTTCAACTTCATTTAGTGTAACCTATTCTTGGTAAAGGTTTTAGTCAACCAGAAAAGCAACCTGTCAGAGTCACTCTCACTTCCTCAGTTAACACACTGAATTGAAATTCTCTGCTTGGTTAACCTGTATCAATGCATTTGCTCAATCCAACTTTATATTCTTTTAACCCTAATGCCATGCCCTTCGGATGAGTTGCTATATGTGTTTCCCAGTTTATGTTAAATAGTCAAATATTTTCATGAAAATGTTATATGACAGCAAATACAGAGTCATCCAAAGCCTTGCCTTCTGTAGGGATTTGACTTTAGGTGTCCACAAGTAATAATTTAAGTAACTGTTCACCAGTACACACCAAGGGCAATTAGTGTTCCTTAAACAAATGGAATTAATACCTTTAAACTTAATCAGTTTCAAAGACTAGCAAATGAGCCAGAAGCAATTAAGAGAACTCATTCTAACTTTCTTTTCTTCTAGAATCACTTTTGTTTTAGTGTGAACAAATCACTGCCTCTTCCCTGAGGTTAGGGGCTCATTGGGATGAAGTGAATACCACCTTGACCTCTCATCATCAGTCTGTTTCTAAAAGGTTAAACACTCAGCAATAGCTAGTGCTAGATCAGTGTTAGTGAAGAGAAGTCCATATTATTTCTTCTATACTTCACCATCATCCTAGTGTCCAGGGCCAAAATTTATATATGAACCAACCAGGCAGAATGGGTAAAGAGACTGACATCCATAGCATACCTCATTTTACCCACCCAGTCACTGAGAGCCTCCTTGAAAATCTGTGTTCCTGGTGGGCATACACATGGTACACAAATATCCTTGCACTTTGAATGCATTCCAGGAGGTCCTTCTATATAAGTCTTCTCCAGGCTTCCTTGTCACCATTTTTCAATCTGTCTTTTTGAAGTCCCAGACCGCCAGTTCCAAACTATTAGCAATTTCTAAGTATCTCTCATTTGAGCCAAAATAAAAAGCCAAATGTACTACTTGAAGGTTTGCCCATTTGGGGAGTCACCACTCTTACTCAGGGCTAAAACCAAGTGAGGCTGAAATTCTGCAGCCATCCATTGGAAGTAGATGTCAGAAAATCATGCAAAGTCATCCATAAACCTGGTGCAAGGTATTCACTCATTTTGTTGGTCATAGGGACCAAAAGGAGAATACAGGTGAGGGTTAGGAGAGAAGAGATAGCGCAGAAGGATTTTTCAAAAGAATCTCAATCATTTGTTCATACAAACTTGTGGCTTCTTAGACCTACTGGAGCCTAATTTGTTATATATCATTTCAACTTAGTGATAAATTGCTACTCTGAGTACACAGCCTTATGTCCTAAAGGGTCAGATAACACTGCCCCTAATGAGCAGCTCAAATTCCATAGTCACTTAATGTTCTCTGATTAGGCATTCATTCTCTGTGATGGCCCACTGGCAGACCCGGAGCTGGTCCTTGAACAAAGATAAGTATCTTCAGAAAAGGGCATGGATTTACTAAAAACTGCTAGCTGCCTGTGCTGGGATTCTGCTACTGGGGCTTGTAAAAGACCTCATATAGCATCCGTAGTTATCACAGACATTTTATGTATCATCAGATCTACTGGATCATAAGCCTCCAGTAGAAGAGCAGTTTGAGTTGCAGTTTGAACTTGCTGCTGAACTTTCTCTTGCCTTGTTTCTACTCAAATGTGGTAGCTGTGTACATGTGTCATACCAGCACACAAAAAGTGGAACATGTTGTTTTTAAAATACAAAAGGTTTATAAAAGCATTGTGCTTCTTTTATAGTGGTACTTGTGCAAGGTCCACAAATTTGTCATTTCCATAACAGAGGGTACTGTGATATGCTACAGACTATTGAACAGCCCCCCCAGAAGCCTTCACTCAGGTGGTTGGTACCTAAACTCTTCTGGGCTATGTCTCTGACTTGCTTATGTCATACTATAGCATTTAAAATATTTGATGCTCCCTGTTAATCTGGGTCCAAAGATCCTCATGTCAAAAACATAGTGAACAATATGACATTCTAATATCAAAATGATCAACTAATCTATGGACTAGGACTATATTATAATAAGGAGCAGGACAGCTAACCTAGCCCCGAGGCAAGACTGTGGAGGTCTTGTCTGATGCAGACTCCTGGGGTCCATGGCATTGTGGATGAGACAAGACAAATTCACATAGACAACCGAGTCCTGTGGAGGAAAAGGGATGGCACAGCCACTCTCTCAAGGGGAGAGTGCACCGACCCTTGCCTTGACAAGCTTTTATTGCTTTTCTGGAAACATTATATTTGCTTCAGGTGGTTACCTTTTACAGAAAACAAAGGAAATAATGTTGCTAATTACTTCAAAGAGAAGGATGTTGCAGACCAAGGGCAAAAGTGGTTGAACCAATTACACTCCATCCTGGGGAGGTTTAGCACGGACTTTAGGAATTTACAGTAAGCACTTGCTACCTTAATTTAGGGTGAGGGAGTTTTAGCAAAAGCAAGTGTCATAGCAGTCTAGGTACAATCCAGGCCTGATTTCCCAGGGAAGAATCTACCTGTGGGCGTGGGTCCTGTGCATCGGACCTCACTTTCCACTGGACTTTCTGAGTGGAAGCTGGGCCCATGCCACACAGAATGGTCTCCTATGCTTGTCTAATATTGTCAGGTAAAAGTAATTTGCCTCTTATGGTCCTTGTAAATTGGTAGAAAGAATAAAGCAATTTCCTGGTCAATGACTGCATGCCAGATCCCTAGGGGCTAGGTGTATCTACTTAAGAAAAGATCACACATCTGGAAAAGCAGCTATAATTGGAGTAAATAACTTATTAAGATCATAAAAATCCAAGTTCTATACACCTTCTGTACAGGCAAAGAGGCAATTTAAATGGGTTTGTGAGCCTTCCAAGTCTTTCATGGTGCCTTCAATTTCCCTAGGGATGTGGCATGCCCTTAGGATTGCTTATGCTTCACTGATTTGGTTAGGAGGGGCTTCTAATTTGCCTTCCTTGTAACAATAGTCAAGTAGGGATTTTCCCCTTGTCAAATTTGTCCATTCCAATCAAATATTCCAGAACTGAGAAAGTACCTACAAGTAACCACAGACTTGCTGGGCCAACTATGCTTCAAACTTTGGCCAATGCTCTATTTACTAATCACCTCACCTTAATTAGACTATAATTTGATTAATGAACTACAGTGGTGTTTTGGGTTCTCAGTAATTAGTGTCAATTAAGAAACAACCCCCAAGTTATGGCTATTTTTTTCAACAGTTTATAGTTATGCTATGGGTATAAGTCCCTCTGGGGAAATATTAAAGTAAGGCTTACAGTGTATACAATGTAGGCTTCCAGCAGCATTTCAAGGCCCTTCCTCAAGAGACTTCGACTTTCTCTACAGGTAAGAGGATTTAGATATTTAGACTTGCTTAAGTCTGAAAACTGGGAGAGATGTCATGACTTTCTATTATGAAGATGACTTAACATTTCTATTCTCCAGTCCTGAAATTATACCTGCTATGTAAATCAAGTAAGATATTTTTTAGGCTGCTCCTGATTTAATTCCCAAGGACATCATGATATTTGGGGCAAAACATTTTAAGGAGCCCTTATCTTTGTTGTCCACCTTGAAAATTTAGGTGGCCTCTGTTACTCCAGGAACACATATTCCCCACTGAAATCAGCATAATCACTGAAGTAATAAACAGGTTAAGAATGCCTGCCAGCATTTTAGATTTATTTTTTTCTCACCTTGGAAAAATGACATGAAAAGTAACTAAAATTACATTTCTTAGAAAGGAAGAGACACAACTTAATGACTTTTTATTTTCTCTCACACAACTTATCAATTTTTAAATACACTATTTATATATTTATATTTCATACATATGTATATGTGTATATATGTATATGTGTGAAATATACATATATAGTTAGGATTTCTCTCCTAAACAAAACAACATAATGAGTTATCTTATTATTTACAAAATGGTATACATTTTTGCCTGCCTTTTTCATTGCTATATTTTTAGTAAGTAAAATAGTGCTTGGCATACAGAATATGTTTGATAAATATCACTGAATAAATTAATGTATAATGATGTATGCACAGAAAATAAATAATGTTAATAGAAAAATCTTAGAGTTAATAATTTCAGAATATGACTAGGTGCAACATAAATAGTACAACAGATCTTGAAGAGAATATTAAAGGTCTGTAAACTTCGCTGCTAGCCCTAAGAGAGCTAGAATGGTATTTTGGGTAGGGGGTTCAAGAGGTAGCTAATGGAATGGGGCAGAATATGATGTAGGTGGTCATATTTGAACTTATTTTGAAGTTTGAACAGATATGTTTTAAAGGTAGACACAGATAGGGTGTGTACAAAATAGTGAGATGCCTTTGTCTAATATATTGTCTATCACAGGCATTTGACACCACTGATTATGCCTTCTTTTTCCTATACTGTATTCATTTAGCATTCCGGACACCACCCTCTCCAGGTTTTCCTCATTTTCCCTTCTCTAACTCACTTGCTGCGTTCTCTTTTTCTCTCAGACTTCTTAATTTTGGAATGCTCAAGGATAAGCCTTTAGATCTCTTCACTTTAACTTCACTCACACTTTAAGTATGTTTATCTACTTTCATGGATTTTAATACCATCCACACACTGATTTACAAATTCCTCAATTTTCATTTCTGTACACTACTCTGAATTCAGAACCACATATCTAATTGCTGACTTGACATTTCTGCCTGGATGTCTAACAGGAATATCAAATAATAACATGCTAGAAGCTGATTCTTAATTCTCATCTCCAGCCCAAACGAAACTAAAACATGCTCCTCACCAGTTTTTCTCAAAATTTTAAATGGTATTATCATTAATCCATTGTTCAAGCCAACAACTGAAAAGAGAGAATGAAGACAGAGACCTCACCAGTCTCTCCTGATGGACCAAGAGTTTCCATTCTGCCTTCCTCCCTTCTCCACTGTATTTTATTCAGAGAGGGATTTTAAGACATAATCAGATTATGTCTCTTAACTATTCAACATTTCTTAAAAATCTCATCAATTTGGGGCATTTTAATTTATTCTCAGAAATTAGACCATTATTTGATATGAAGGAAACCTGGTAGACAGAATAATGGCACCCTCCCACCAAAGATATCTACATCCCAATCCTCAAGACCTGTAAATATGCCCTTTAATTATAAAAGGGACTTTGCAAATATGATAAAATTAATAATTTTGAGATGGGGAGATTATCCTGGATTATCTCTGTGGGACCAATATCATCAAAAGGGACCTTAAAAGAGAGAGTGAAGAAGGCCCACATCAGGAAAGATTTGACAAAAGAAGCAGGAGTCCTAGTCAAACACAGAGATTTGAAGATGCGACACTGTTGCCTTGAAGATGGAGAAAGGGGCCATGAGCCAGGGAATGCGGCTGGCCTCTGCAGAAGCTGGAAAGGGCTAGGAAACAGCAGCTCCCCTGCATCTTCCAGAAGGAATATAGACCTCTGACACCTTGATCCTAGCACGGTGAGACTCATGTTAGACTTCTGGGTTCCACATTTGTCAGAGAATAAATTTGTGCTGCTTTAAACTCTAAACTTTATGGTGATTTGTTATATTAGCAACTGGAAACTAAAACAGAGCTGCCTACTATACATGGAAAAATAATTAAACTATTAATAAGTTCTAGCAGAACAAAACACTGGATTTGGAGCTATAAAATCCAGGTTGCATCCCCAGTTCTGCCATATTAACTGTATATTTTTGGAAACATCACAGCATTCCTATAAATAGGAGACAGTGTTTCCCCTTCTCAAATCTCAGAATTATCAGCAGATGAATAAGTTTTCTAATGCTGCAACCTTAGTGGTTTAAAACAAAACAAATTTATTTTCTTACATTTCTAGAGGTGAGATGTTCAAAACTAGCCTCACTGAACTAAAATCTAGGTACTGGCAGAGCTGCATGCATTTTGGAAGATCTAGGGAAGAATCTGTTTCTTTACTTTTTCCATCTTCCAAAAACCACCCGAATTCCTTGGCTCAGAGGCCCTTCTTCCACATTCAAAGCCACAGCATAACATTTTTAAATCTGTCTCTGCTCCCTTTGTCACATTGGCTTATCTGACCCTAATTCTTCTTGTCTCTGTCTTACAAGAACCATTGTGATTGCATTGGGATCACCCAAATAATCCCTGGTAATCTTCCCATCTCAAGATTCTTAATTTAATCATATGTGCAAAGTCTATTTTGCCATGTAAAGTAACATGTACACTGGTTGAGGAATCAAGATGTTGACATCTTTGGAGCATTATTCTGTCTACCACACAGGGTCAAATGAAATAGCCAATGGATCAATGCCACAGAGACACTAAGGTATGATTCATATATAGGATAAAGTATTCTTGTAAAGGAAAACTCTAATTTTGTTTAAATACTAAGACAAGACATTGAAAAGTCCAATTTTTTAAACAGTACTCTTACCTTTCTGTTTATCTGTATCTTATAAAATGCTCTTTTTCATTGATCAGATCCCTTCTTCATTTCATTGAAAAAGCCTGCCTTCTAATCATTCACCTTTATCACATAATACAAATGAAAGTTATGTGCTTCTCTGGAGAAAATTATCTAATTAAAAACAAAATCTGAGAACTAAAAACTACTCTGGGGAGCCAAGATCACCTACAATTATTATAGGTAATGGACAGTGTGCCAGCCTTACTCTCTTTCAATCACTTAAATTTCACTGAAAAATATGAACTCTATCTGAAATATCCATGTTGTAAAGTAGTTTTGAATATTTTTCAATGGCATCTCCTCATAGTAGGATTCTTTCTGTACTATTTTCCTGCAGGTATATTGTAAAAGACTGATGAGCTCAAACTTCTTAAATTGTACCATTATATTGTTACTCTGATAAGCAAATTATCAAAATTCACTTGTCTCTTTAAAAAAGGTGATCCTCAAAGGTAGATTTTCATTAAAGCTGCACTGGCTGAAGACAGAGAACCTTTTTATATATAATTATATGGTCTCCATATTGGAAAGACATCACAGTCTGATGCTGGCTAAATTTTTGAGTCTCCTTATTCTTCACCAAAACTCCTGAATGGTTTTAAGTCAGGTAGAAGGGTGATAATTAAACATTTCTGTAGCATCATTACACAAGCAGTAGAAACTTTCTAGGTTCAGTGAATAGAAGATTACTTTTTATTGGTTCAAAGGCACCAAGCCAGATGCAATTACATATTTTGAACATTTTCCAGTGGTTAAATTTTGGGTGCTAGTAGGAAAAATTACTGAGCAAAGTAAAGAGTTGCCTTCCTACTTCGGTAGGAGAAACTAAAAAGTTTTTGACTCACCAATAATACTTTATTAAATCATTAAAACTTGTTTAATTATCAAGATTATTTTTGAGTTTTATATTTAGTTATCAACAAACTTTTGCTTTTATCTAAACATGATTTTGTTTATGACCAGGAAATATGCAGCCCCCAAAAAATCTCCACAGAAGAAACACTGAAAACTTGACCATCAGATACATTCTCTATCCCAAATTCCAAATTTGTGCAAAGCATCTCATAAAAAATGAAGAAAAAAAGTGAGTATAGTGTACAATTGATCTTCCTAAATCACTGTCCTTCTGGCCAGGAAATATTAAAAAGTGTTTTGACATGATTTTCTTTTATGTCTTGGAGTACTTGTATTAGAATAAATAAAAAAGTATTTCCTATCAAAAATATTTAACCAGACAAGGTAAAGTATCAAGAAACATTTGAAAAGACTTATTTGGAATGAAACCATAAGGAAATCTTTACACAGGCCTATGAGGACAGGTAGACTAAACTTCATTTCTAAAGACAGAGGTAATTAAGCATTTTAATTTGCAGAAGAAGGGTGGAATGGGGAACGGAAGAGTCAAATATAAAAGGATTGTCTTAAAGACATTTCATTCAGCTTCCTGTCCTTTATCCTTAAAAAAGACAAAATCATATATTTAAAACAGATGCCCTCTCAGAAATGACAGTCGTGTTGCAATCCATGGTGTACCCAGCTGGCTTGCTGCTTTCCAGTAAGCCCTGCCCTTCTGTGGAGGTATCAGAACCTGCTTCTGACAGGTCTCTCAGGGAAATAAAAAAGGGAGGCATCTGTCACAGTGATTTTACAGCACAGAGGACTCTTGGAAGAGCTCATATTTTGAAAGAAAATATTGAAGAGTTGTACGCAAGCAAGAAGTAATAGAAAAAAATCTCAAAGGCTTGAAGATAAAATATTTGGTCCCAAACCTTCTCTTCCTTCCTTCCTTCCTTCCTTCCCTCCTTCCTTCCCTCATTATTTCCTTCCCTCCCTCTTTCCTTCCTGGGATATAAAATATTAGAAAATATGTTTTAAGAAAATAACTAGTCCTCTTTTTCTAATTAAATGAATACTCTCCACAACTTGAAAGATGCAAATGAATGTAACCTATTTTTTAAATAAAACTTTTTTGATAACTGTGTGTAAACGGATTCTTCATGAAGATTTGATATGAATGAGTACTGACTAACTGAAGCAGCAACCCTCGCATTACTTTGCCAAACAAATGTGACGGAAGTTATTCTGCTATCTACCCGTTAGAAGAATATAATAATCAAGTTTGATACTCTTTAAACTCTCTAATATTGAGGACTCTGGAGTTCCCACACAAATGTTTCTGGGCATAGAAATGAAGGAGCTCTGACCTTCCTAAGTAACATCAAGCAAACAGCTGAATTTTCTTTCTTACATGTATCAGGCTTCTGTATAATATTTTATATGAAGATATGATTACCTAAAATCTATTGGAAGAACACTAAACAAACTTATTATCTTAGAAAAGAAAATCAGAAAATTCCAAGAAATTATTTTCCCAAATATGTGGGGTTTATTTCTAGTTATAGAAGAATCTAGATACTCTAGAAATTTGCAAATTCACAAGAGATGTCTTATTATTTTTTTAAGGGAGCCAGTGTACATAGATTTTTCATCGCCTCGTGGACTATTTTAGCCATGAGGTGAAGAAACCATAGGTATTCTCACCTCTATCAACCATTTTGTGATCATTTATAAATGATTGCAATGTGAAGACAAATCATCCTGATGAAAATGCCTTAAAAAGGCCAAACATTGTTGCAGTCAAAATGAATTCGGTAGTTCATGTAATTATTTTTTTCTCCTCTAATATCTAAGCAAGAGACTCAGGTTAATATCAGATTTAACATAATGGCCAAGCGCTAGAGACAGAAGAGACAGATCTTTGAGAAAGGTAGCGAATTCTTCAGGTGTGGCTTTTGATTTTCAACAGTTACACTTGCACACTGAAAATGAACAACGCAGATGGTGACCGTGCGCACACCAAAAATGATTCTAGGCAAGCATGCTAATAATTTAAGCAAGTAACTTACCAACTGAATTATTTGAATATTACAAATATCTTTTTAAAGTATGAAATGGCTATATTATTTAAATCTTCCATTCTGGGCAAAAAATGCAAATGAAATAAATCCCTTTTAGGTAAAGAAGTTTCCAGCCTATCAGAATTCTTCAGCGGTTCCCATTTGCCAAAAATCTCCTGAAGACCCCTGCGTGTTTATACTTAGTGCAGGATTTTGCACCTCAGTCAGCCTTCTCTAGTTTGAAGCCAAAATGTTGATTTCCCTGAAATGGGCTGTTTGTTAACAAGCCCTGAGGGTGCTGTTGATTGTCTCGAGCTTTTGTCTGGCAAAGTTGTTTTTGAAGTTCTTCAGAAAGACCTGAAGCTCAGTTGGAAAGGCATAATTCAAAAATAGTTATTTTTGTAAAGATCTTTTCTTTTTACTTTACCCATGGAGATAAAACAACACAAATGTGTTTGCAGAAATATTTTCTCCAAGGTATTTTTCTCTGAATGCTTGGATCTTTTGAAAACAAGAGTCCTGTTATTTCAGAAACTGCTTTTCATAAGGAGCTGTTGTTGCTGGTACTGAGGTTTGCCCTATGTTATATATTTTTACTTTTACTCTCTACTTTTTAGATTATCTGTAATATATGCTTATTGGCACATTATGTTACCCTTTAAGTCATTGAAGCAATATGACAAAATTAAATTTTGCAAAGAAAAAGATTACCTCTGATACCATCGCAATAACACAACCATCTTCATTTTTTCCTAAGTTTTTTCTAGCTGGCAAATGATATTTCCATTGTTACAATCCTAGCAGGAATGTAACATTATACTAGGCCTTTAGTTTTTTATCTTGTGATTACATGCATTTCCCATGTCTCCTGTAATTACTGTTGTAGTTTCTACATAATGTTTTTAGGGATGTTTTTATGAATGGGTATACTATAATTTGCTTCTACATTTCCTTATTATCAGACATTTAGAGAGGTAGGAAGAAAGATTCTGTTCTTCATTTGAATTTTAATTTACTATAAATTCTCAAATGTAAACTTTCCTGAGGCAAACTGACATAGCATTTTTAAATTTATGAAAAATATTGTCAAATTGAAATATAAAATGTTTATACTAAATTCAAATAAAATCAACAACTTAAGAGTGATTTTACCATAACATTTCCTTATGTGTATTATAACTTAAATTTATATTACATATAAATAATAATTCATAGATATATAAAGAGGTATTCTTATTTACTATTTTATAATTTTCAAAAGATGTTTCTTTTTTCTGAAATGACTGATGACATTGAAATAAAGAGAATAATAATTACCATCTTTATGTTCAACTTTTCTTAAATTAGGCTTAAATGCCTACAGTATTTTTATCTACTACTGTAATGACATTCTGCATAAATCAACTGGAAAATTTCATTGACAACTATCTGTGAAATAAGAACAAGACATAACACATGGTTTTGGGAATGTCTTCTGGTTGTAAGAAACACAGACAAGTTCAAGTTACCTTGGGTAATCAAAGTTTACTGTAAGTGTACAAGGAGACTAGGAAACACAGCAAATCCTCCCTGTAGCCCCACAATTAGTCTTCATGGAAGGGTGATGCCCTCTATCATTGTCCAATAGAGAGAAACTGTCCCAGTGGCCTGACAGCAACTCCAGGAGTGGTCCCTCAGGAGTGCCCAGTTTGATAAACCAGCATCCCCATGACTCAGCTTCTGTTTGGCTTATCTTACAATTTACTTCCTCACACTGCGGATGGTAACTATTTGGTTTCCTGTACACTGTTTCTCGGCTGTGTTTATTCAAGGCTTCCACTGGATAATTCTTTTTATTTATCATTTTCTAAAAACATCTTTATTGGGATGTAATTCACATGCCATAAAATTCACCAATTTAAAGTATATAAACCAATGGTTTTAGTACAATCATACAGTGGATGTAAGAAGAAATATTTTACCTACCAGATTTTCCTTTCGATATATACCTAGAAGTGGAATTGCTGGATCATATGGTAGTTCTATTTTTAATGTTTTGAGGAATCTCCATACTGTTTTCCATAAGGACTGTATGTCACTTTATACTTCTACCAACAGTGTACAGGTTTCCTTTTCCCCACATTCTTGCTTACACTTGTTATCTCTTATCTTTTCAATAACAGTCATTCTAACAGGTGGGAGGTAATACTTCATTATGGTTTTGATTTGCATTTCCAGATGGTCAGTGATGAACAGTTTTTGTATACATGTTGGCCAATTGTATGTCTTCTTTTGAAAAGTATCTATTCAGGTACTTTGCTCATTTTTGAAAATTGAGTTTTTTTTTTCTTGGAATGGAGTTGACTTTCTTATATATTTCAGATTTTAACCCCTTAACAAATATATGATTTACAAATATTTTTCCCATTAAATAAGTTCTTACTTCATGCTGTTGATTGTTTCCTTTTCTGTACAGAAGACTGTAAACTGTAAACTTACACTAGAGAAGACATAGAGAAAATGCTTCTTCACATTTGTCTGGGAAATAATTTTTTGGAGAGGACCACCAAAACACAGGCTACAAACACAAAAATGGACAAATCTGTGTCAAACTAAGATATCCCACTATTTTCTTATATTCAGTCTCCTGATAAGCCCTTACAATTACTCTTTTATTTCAGATCTTGTATTTCTTTTATGTTACTGAGCATAGCTAAGAAGCTATTTTAAAATGCTTGTCAGCTCGTTTCCTCATCTGGAGTATTTTCTTGAGTATTACTGATATTTTCATGTTTCTTCATATGTTTAGTAATTTTAGACAATGTTAATAATATGTAAAACACTATATCATAGATTTGGGATTTTGTTATGCTCTGTGATTTTTTTAATGAATGTAGTTAACTTGGCTGAATTCAAACAGTAAACTTTGTCTTCTACAGTGTTAACTGCAGAAAACTAAGTTCAATTTTTTTAACTTATCTGAGCCACTTACATTGTACCTACACATGCATAGGTCAGGGGTCAAATAAATATTTGGCAAGTGTTTACACATATAATTCTGGGCTGCCCTTCCCTATTTCATTTTCAAGACTCTCTCCCCTCACTTTTCAGCTACTTGATTTGCCCTGAATTCTGTTCTCTGATCTTCAAACCAGGGAGACCATTTTAGCCACTATCTGAGTTCTAGCAACCTCAGGTGACAGGGTAAAGCTGACAGTGCTTTCATATTATTGTTGATTATATTTTATCTAGAATGTATAGTTCTTATCTGTAGGATGACTAGCCTGACAGAGAGACTTACTGAAAGCCAGTTTTCTCCATCATCACACAAACAAACAAAAAAACTTCTAAAAGCTTCCCAGGTGATTCTAATGTGCAGTCTAATTTGAGCACCACCACTTTTGACCCTAATCTCTCCCTTTCTGAACTGCAATGAAATGTACTGCCATCAGGTCCCAGTTTAGCTCTAGCTTGTTCTCATGTTATTTCAGGTCAGCTTGTGTGTCCCACCCACTTACTAGTGAAAAGTATTGAGAACAGAGAACCAGGGTAAATCCTTGGTGAGTATGTGTCACTGTTTTTGGCATAGCTTTAGGCTCCCGGGTGATAACTAATGAATACTTTGGAAACTGACTGAAATCTGACATTTTCCTTTTTTAACCAGACAAAAGAATATTATTATACAATACCAGTTTCATTAAGAAAGAATGTATACTTTCAACCACACAGTGTAAGATTTTCTATACTAAAAGAAATTAAAAGATAAATAAATCACTAAATAAGCCATTCACTAATTAGATTATTTGAATAATCTGGATTTTCCAACATGGTAAGTGTTTAAGAGAAAAAAGAAGGGTAAATATTTCTATTCTCAAGATCAGCTAATTTAACACATTTAACAGCACCTGAAATATATATTCTATACACATTTTTAAGAGTTGATACAATAATTCTTAAGCAACAAGAATAATTAATTAAAATTATTGATCTTGCAGCAAACAAATGCTTGCTTGCTTTCTTCTTTCTTCCTTCTTTCCTTCTTTCCTTCTTTCCTTCCTTCTCTTTCCCCCTTCAGGGGATTCTGAAATTGAGTGTTAGGAAAAGAATAACAGTGACAGAGGAGAATGGGGACCAAAATTATTTGAAAAATATATTTGCTTCCTTTTGGAAAATTATAGACAAAGACATGCCAGTATGCAATTTAAATTTTTTAAATTATATTTTAAAATTGTATTGTCCTTTCTTATTAGCATATGGTGAACTTTTTCAATGGTGGATTGCTCTCTATGAGTTGAAAGCTCTGATATCTTATATAATGCTGTGAGAAACAATTTTTAAGGAAACCTGATTCTACTATTGATTGTTTACTTGGGTAGTTGTCTGTTTGAGGCTATAATAGCTAATGCTGTGCTAAACATTCAGGAACATAATTTTGATGAACAAAATATATGCATTTTATTGGGTATGAGCTAGGGCTGGAATCAGGAATGAGTGTGTGCAGCTTCACAGATATAGTCAAGTAGTTGTCCAAAGTTGTTGAACAATGGTACAAAGCTAAGAGTTCTACTTTTTCCATAGCTTCATTTACATTTTTAATTTCCATTTTTTTTAATTTCATCCATTCTGATGGATGTATAGTGTTATTACATTCTGGATTTCTTATGTTTTTCATTGATGACTAATGAAGTTCAGTATCATATATTTATTGCCTATTTGTGTATCACCAGTCAGGAGGTATCTGTTTGGGTATTTTGCCTGATTTTCTATTCATGTGCCAGCTTCTATATTTATTTGTAAAATACCCTTAACTATACTGTGACAGCTTTGTTAGATATATTCATCATATCTATGTTTAACTTGTATTTTGCCTTTATATTCTCTTAATCATGTTTTTTGATGAATAGTACTTAACAATTTTAATATATCCTATTCATCTAATTATCTTTCATACTAAATGCTTTTTGTACAATGTTTAAAAAATATTTTCTGACATCATGGTAACAATTTTCCCTGTGTTTTTCTTTATGAACTATAATATTTGTGTTTCACATTTTGACCTGCAATTCATCTAGAATTGACTTTTGGGTATGGTGTTAGATAGGGGTCAAGATGCATATTTTCATATGAGTATCCAGGTGAGTGAATCACATTTATTAAAATAACCCATTCTTTCTTCAACTGCATTACAATTTGATGAAGGAAATACTCATTTAATAAGAGGTTTCCAGTTATCAAAACATGCTTGTGGGATTGTTTATGTTAGAGGAAATCAAAGATTGTAGGAGTAGAAATGATCAAGAGTAACAAGATCTTCAAATAACAAAAGCATTATAAGTGAAGCCAAGACTCATTGAGTTCTGAGATACATTAGACTTTCATGCATCATTTTTTAAATAAATATTTCATTTTAGAATAGTTTTCAGTTTATAGAAGAGTTGCAAAGATAGAGCAGAGAATTCTTATAAATACCACACCCAGTATCCTCTATTGTTAATGCCTTACTTAGTATAGTATATTTATAACAATTAATGAAGAGATATTGAGGCAGTATTATTTAAGACCACCCTTTAGACACATTTCCTCAGTGTTTACCTAATATCCTTTCTTCTGTTCCAAGATTCCGTTCAGGATACGAAGGTACAATTAGTTGTCAGGTCTCCTTAGGCTACTCTGGGCAGTGACAGTTTCTCAGACTTTCCTTGTTTTTGATGATTTCAACAGTTTTGAGGAATACTGGTCATATCCTTCAATTTTTTCCCCTGGTGTTTTTCTTATGATTGGAATAGCAGTTTGTGGAAGAAACTGCAGAAAGGCCATTTTCAGCACATCATACAAAAGAGACACACTATCCACATGACTTATTAATGCTGATGCTAACCTGGCCCCCCTGGCTGGGGCTGTGTTTCTCAGGTTTTGCCACAGTTACTCCTGTTTCACCTTTTTCTCTTTGGAAGAAAGTCAGTATGTATACCTCACATTTAAGGGGGGAGAGTTATGCTCCATTTTTTTAGAAGGAAGTAGTTACATAAACTATTTGAAAGTCTTCTATATGAGAGATTTGCCTATTCTTTCATCATTATTTTTAATTTTTCACAGAAATTCTATCTCATCAAAAAGAATAAAATGTATGGGAATAAACTTACCCAAGGATGCAAAAGATTTGTGCACTAAAAACCCATAGAATTTCTGAAGGAAATTAAAGAAGACACCAATAAAATGGAAGATATCTTATGTTCATGAATAGAAAGCATAACATTGTTAAGATATCAATACTACCTAAAGTAATCTACAGATTCTAAATGGAATCCCTATCAAAGTCCCAACAATGTTTCTTGCATAATAGAAAGATCCATACTAATATTTATGTGGAATCTCAAGCTATCCTGGGAAACCAAAACAATCTTGAAAAAGAAGAACAAAGTGGGAGGTCTCACATTTCCTGATTTCAAAACTTACTACAAAGCTATAGTGATCGAGGCGGGGTGGTGCCAGCATAAAGACAGGCACATGAACCTGGAATAGAACAGAAAGTCTAGAAATGAACCCTCATCTGCAAGCTTACATGGTTTTGACAAGGACATCAAAGCCATACAATGAGGATAGGGCAATCTTTACAACAATGGTATCAGAAAACTGGATAGTCAGATGTAAAGAATAAAATTGGTCACTTACCTTACCCAGGAGTGTGCAGTTTGTGGCCCACAGGCCTCATGCAGCTCAGGATGACTATGAATGTGGCCCAACACAAAATCATAAATTTTTATGATTTTTTTACTTTACACTATGAGATTTTTTGTGTGTAATTACATGTCGCAATGTATTTAATGTGCAGCCCAAAGATGCCAAAAGGTTGGACACCCCTGCACCACATACAAAAATTAACTCAACATGGATCAGAGACCCAAAGAGAAGAGCTAAAACTAAAAACTATTAATAGAAAATATAGGACAAAAGATTTGTGGCATTAAATTTGGCAATAATTTCTTGGATATGACACCAAAAGCACAAGCAGCAAATGTAAAAATAGACAAATTGCACTACATCAAAGTTAAAAACTTCTGCACTTCAAAGGACACTATCAACAAAGTTAAAAGACAACCCAAGAAATTGGAGAAAATACTTGAAAATCATAGCTCAAGGAGTTAGTATCCAGAATATATAATCAATCCTTACACCTAAACAACATCCAAAACATACACAACTCAGTTAAAAAATGGACAAAGGACTTGAATAAACATTTCTTTAGAAAAGATATAAAGATAGCCAATAAGCCCCTGAAATATGCTCAACATCACTAATCATTAGGAAAATGAAAATCAAAACCAAAATGAGAAACCCTTTTACACCCATTAAGATAAATATTATCAGAAAGGAAACACAGGAAGTAACAAGTGTGGGCAAGGATGTGGAGAAATCGGGACCCCGTGCACTGATGGTAGGAATGTAAAATAGTGCAGCTGCTATAAAAAAAGTATGGTAGTTCTCAAAAATATTGAAAGTAGATTTAACATACAATCAAGCAATTCCACTTTGAAGTATGTATCCAAAAGAACTGAAAGCACAGACTTAAACAGATATTTGTACACCCCTGTGTATATCAACATTATTCACAACAGTCAAAAGGTGAAAGCAAGTTGACAGATTAAGGGTTTGGACTGCTGTAACAAAAATACCCTAGACTTGGTGGCTAGTAAGAAACAGGAATTCATGTCTCACAGTTCTGAAGTCTGGGAAGTCTCAGATCCAGGCATGGGCATATTCAATAGCTGATGAGGACCTGCTTCCTGATTCACAGAGGACCTTTTTCTCTCTGCGTCCTCACTTAGTGGAAGAAGGCAAGGGACTCCCTTGGAGCTTCTTTTCAAAGGACACTTATCCTGTTTATGAAGGTTTCCTGCTCTTGACCTAGTCACTTCCAAAAGGTCCCGCCTTCTAATAATCTTCCATTGGGGTTTAGGTTTCAACTCATAAATTTGGGGGCACAAACATTAAGTCTATAACAAATGAATAAACCAAACATGGTATATCTGGGGAATGGAGTATTATTCAGCTGTAAAAAGAAAGGAATATTTGACACATTCTACAACATGGATAAAACTTGAAGACATTATACTAAGAGAAATAAGCCAGTAAGAAAAGGAAAAATGCCATATAATTCTACTTATAGGAGGTACCTAGACTGGTTCAATTAATGAAGGCAGAAAGTAGAACAGTGGTTGGAAGAGGCTGAGTGAGGAGGATAGGGGAAATTGTTGTTCAAAGGAACAGCTTCAGCTTTGGAGCTCAAAGAATATTCTGGAGATGAATAGTGGTGAACACTGCCATGCATGCCAATGTAAACACACTTAATGCCACGTAATGACACACTGAAAAATGGTTAAACTATTAAATTGAATATATATTTTGCCCTTTTACAATTAAAAAATAAAACTGAAAACTCACATGATATCTCCGTATAATTGTTAATTAATTTTTATATTAATTTTCAAAAACTGGTGTCAGAGATGGTAAGCAGTTTGTCCAAGACACCTCAGCTAAGGATTAACTAAGCAGGTATTATCTATTCCAATGTCACGTGTATTTTAACCATTGGTTAGATAGACAAACAGATATACAGATAGATGATAAGTCTTACTAATTCATAGGATGAAAATTATTTTTCCATTTTTTCTGCATATCACTAAAAAGAATATAATTCTTAGTCATAAAAGTTTTATAAATTATTGATAATTTTATATATAAGTCACCCTCCATGCAGGTGCTCAAAGCAAAATTCTGGGAGCTATTCTTAATTTCTCTCCTATGTTTACCCATGCATGTGAGCCATTAACAAATATCTTCAGCTCTAGCTCCTTAACATCCCCCACATCTTTTCATTTCTCCCATTTCCATTATATCCAGTCTAGTCTCAAACACAGTCATATTTCACCAAGAGTATAGCAATAGCTTCCTACCTTCTTTTTATATTTCCTTGTAGTCCTTCTCCACAGACTGTGTGATCTGAAATATACAGAGATCACTCCTGAGCTCAAGAGTGTATAAGCTTTTTATAGTGAGTCAGATAGTAAGTATTTTACACAGATGTAGCCTATAGTCTTTCGCTCTACCAGCTGAGCTATTGAAGGGTGCACTATATTTTAGACTGTGTGAGCCTTATAGTCTTTGTCAAAAATATCTAAGTCTGCCTGTGTAGCATGAAAATAGCCATAGGTATTACATAAATGTAAATAAATGGATGTGGCTGTGTTGCAATAAAACTTTATTTGCAAAGGCAGGACACTATTTAATTTGGCCCACTCTGGCCCTGACTTAAGACTTAACAAATGTTTCCCATTGCCTGTAGAATAAAATACAAGTTCTTTAACCTCACCCAGAAGATTTTATATGATCTGGCCAGTGTTTATCTCCCTAAACACTTGTACCTCTTTGTCCCACTCCATGTTCACAGTGCCAATTTCTCCTTTCCCTCACAATCATCTGAACACGAAGGTTTACTGTAAACACAAACCCTACACATCAACTCATCACTCTGCTTGGGATGCTCAGCCCTCAGAAATTTTCTCACAATTGGCAACTTCTTATAATTCACAAGTCTTGTTAAATACTGCTTTTTAAGGAAAGGCCTTCCAGACTTCCCAACCCAAAGTCCTTCAGCCCTGCACAGCCTAAATTACCCTGCTTTATTTTCTTTATAACATTTGCATGTATCTGAACTGATTCTGTTTTTTGTATTGTCCAAAGTGTATATTCACCTCTACCTTACCTCCCAGAAGTAAATGGTAAGCCTTAAGAGTACAGGGTTTATGTTTTCCCTATTGTCAACTATACTCTTCACACCTAAAATGGTTCCTGGTACATAACAAGTACTCAGCAAATTGTTGGTAATAGAAAAATACAAGATGCACTTATGAGAGATGTTTGTATATTATGTTTCTACTGTGTATTCAGTTGAATGTAGAATAATCCGTTAATAGCCTAATTTAATCTACCCTACAGCTAAAGTCCCAAAGATTGTGTCCAGTGACAATTTAATAATCACAACAAGAAAATCTTATATTTGTATTTAATTATAAACATGAACTAGCTTGTTTTATACATCAAAAGTGACTGTATAATTATGATATTAAAATTTAGTTTTGTTACCACTCATTTCTTAAAATCTTTCAATGGTTCTTAAATGTTTTAGGTTAAAAATATTGTGCTTTCATGATGTTATAAATAAGCAAACAATGAAAAATGTCATAAAGAATACAAAAATGGTATAACCACTAATCTGTTTTATTTCTTAAAGGTCAGTGGATATGTTATTAACTTTTGTTTCATAGTCATATTTGCTTTATATTTACATTTGTGTTCACTTTGAAGTAAGGGACCTTTTCATTGAAAAGCCACTTATGTAATATGAACACATGAATTCCATTCCCACAGTTTAATTTATAATTATTAAAATGACTACCAAATATTATTTGTTTGCTCATAAATTTTGGCTTCAGAACCAATGACCTTCAGTCCTTTTTAGTTCTCTGTTTTTGCCAATAGGTGGCAATGATCATTCCTCCCTACATCTGTGTTATCATAATTGGAGAACAGTGCAAGCCATGCATCATGGAAGGGTAGGATTTTACTGAAAAGTAGTTGCAGGGGAGGAATACAATCTAAAGGGCAAGTCACTTTCATTGTCTAACACTCCAATTGTTTACACTTTGCTTTTTGTTAAGCTAAAATTATAAAATAGGATTTCTATGTTAATCCCAGGTGTATCTTGTGAGGCCATGCAAAAGAATTCTCTAACCACTTTACATGGCAGTATAAAGACATTGGAGCAGTTGTATCTTTCCACACACAGCACCACAAATTTCATCAGCCATTTCTCGTGAGACTCGGCTTCAGATCCTCCATGCTGCTTAACCTTCCTTGATGTGTTTCAATGAGGTTATGGCCCCGTTAAAAATATAGCATCCAGACTTAATCACAATGTATAATTTAGGCATTGTAAAATTCAATAAGACTATTCATCTGTCTTATGGATACTATATTCCTATTAATCTGCTTCAGAAATTTATTGTTTTCTTTTGTCAAATTTGCTACAATATGACTTTTTGTAGACTCACATATTTTTAAAGGATCCTCAGGTCTTATTCACATGTATTTGAAACCAAGTCCAAGTTTGTTCATTATCCCCAATTATATTTTTTTGTCTAATAAACATTTATTTTTATTTTTTAAATTAATGCACTTCTTTTTGAGCAGTTTTATTTTAGGTTTACAGAAAAATTGAGTGGAAAATATAGTTCTTTTCTATACCCTCATCCCTACCAAGTTCCCCCTATTGTTAACATCTTGCATTAATGTGATACATTAGTTATGACTATTGACCCAGTATTAATACATTATTATATGTGGTTTACATTAGGGTTCACTCTGTGTGTTGTACATTCTATGGGTTTTGACAAATGTCTAACAACATGTACCCGCTGTGACAGATCCACACAGAATGCCCTCTGCTGCAACTTTCCCCCCTTCCTTCCACTCCTGCCCCGAACCTCTGGCTATGTTTATTTTCTAACCCCAAACACTCTGCTCCTTCCAAATCTCCCAATTTTATTTTATCATTAGTATCTTAATTTTATCTCAGCCTGTTGACATCACTTTGAATATTGATTTTCTCTTATATTTGATTATCTCTCCCAGATTTATTATCCACAGTATGGTAAAGTTCTCTGTTTCCTTTTTATCAAAGTAATTGAAAATTTTTAAGAGTTCCAAATTGAATTAAAATTTTCTGTGTTTCCAAAGCTCGCACCAGGTATTCTAGTGATCCATGACAGAAGACACCCATATGTAAGAAACTATGTGAATGATATAAATTGGAACTTCGGTAGCTGGAGATCTCAGTTCTGATGGAGGCATCTCTGAAATAGAGTGCACCTGAGTTTCACTGTAGATCTTCACGGCAGACCTGATGTGTTACATGTTATTCTCACACTACTACACAAATATCATCAAAAACTATTTTGCTATCAGCAAAAGCCTTAGATCATAATTTTGACCAGTCTCCTTAGTCAGACCCACTAGTATCTGCATCATCTTTACTGCTAAAAATCACAGGACCAACTAAAATTTTGTGAAAAGTCTTTTAAATATCACTTTTCTAACCATCACTTCAATGGCCCATGAAGAGACATTTTTAGCTGCAGGACTATTATAGTTCTTTTTATTTACAGCTTAAATCATGAAGGAGCTACCTCAGAGCAAAGTAAACTCCTGTCAGTGTTTGTGCCTCCTGTTTACAAAGGCATCATTGCCTAATTACAGCTGTTGTTGGTCCACAAACCACAGCTCAGGATTGTTCGGTATGAGGCAGTAACCGAGGCTTTGATGTAGAGTCCTTAACGCAAGACAATGCAAATGACATTTACTAGCAATTTTTTCCCCCATTAATGAACAGTACTTCAGGGAGTGTAAAGGCAGGAGGCATATAATTTCTGAACTATTTAAATTGCTAATTAGATCTGTACAGGAGGTGTATTCCTAATGCAGACAATTACAACGGCTCGTAAGTGTTTGCCTTACAGTTGCTAATTACTGCAGAAGCCAATTAATTGCTGTTGACTTTTTGTATTCTTTTGCATATCGTGAGTTAATATTTACATTTATAATGAAGACAAAATTGGCAAACACTGTGTCATTTTGTAATGAACAATTCCAGTGTCTAAACAATGAACACATTATCCTCATTTGTGCCTGAAGAGTGCAGCTGATTAGCATATGTTCTGGGCATGCTAGAACATTGCTCTTGCTTCTCAAGACTAAAAACATCACTTAGGTGCAGGACATACAGGTGCAGTGTCTCCAGGGCTCTTGGAATTTGTTCCCACCATATGCCATATAGCAGAGAATAAAACTGCACTGGTCTATACAACTACGAGATTGAAATGACTGAGATTTTTCCATAGAAAATAATTATTAGGAGGATGCTGCAGACAATTGTTATTCATTTGGCTACTTGATATCTCTACTGCCTATTATGAGATCTTCCACTCTCGATGCAGATAAGGCCAGCTACCATGCTTTCTAGGCTCTTTTATAGCCATGTTTGGAGATTTCTTAGGCTCCACTAGGTAAATGCACTATACTAGATCTGCTATCAGGATCTAGCAGGGGAAAGGGGCAAGGGACACAAAGTGTTTTTCCAGCATGGCGGCAGCATTGCTCATCCTATCATGCAGTGTTTGGTGCTCGTGGTGTCAACAAACCCACAGCAAACAGCACCTGGTTGTGCAAATGGAGCATTTTAACTTATTTTTTTCCTTGGCTTTGCGTCCCTAAGGCCAGTTTTCCAAACCCCCTCATGGTCCTGTGAGCAACTCACTCATTTAAAACAAAAGAATTTCCTGCCCAAATCAGCCCAAGGTTCTTTTTGTTGGCTACTAAGAACAATCACAGGTATTTTATACATTTGACAACTGCCATGTTTTATGTATTCTTTGACTTTTATAAAATCATTTATTCAGACACCTTGTATTATGAACTAAAGAAAAGAGATAAATCTTTTCCTAGCTTTGCATTATGATCAAAAACAAATGAATAAAACACAAATACACAACCACAGGTGCACACGCACGCCAGCTTTTGTCTTTGTTTACACCTGCCAAAAGGAGAAAGTAGGAAATAATTCTTTTCCTAACCAGCCTATTTGTCAGAGTGTGTATTGTAAGCAGCGGGGGCCTGAAGTGATTTTGTCAACCAGTTTTCCAGCAGGGAAAACATAACTTTCATTCACAACAACCTCTGGGCACTGAAAATGGAAGAGAGGTGGAAAATGAGTTCTGGAACAAGCACAACTTCTTGCTGCCTCTTCCAGGGTAGACACACTTCTCTGTTATCCTCACACTTCATTTCCCCCGTGTAATACTCCACTCAGGTACTGGAGACAAGAGTTGGAACATGAGAACAAATAGCACTTGAAGTAAATAATTTAGCTTCCACAAATTAAAAGCCCCAAACAGAAACAGATACTGAAAAGAGGAAGGCTTCTACACACTGGTGAGTACTCTCAAAGAAACGGTGTGATAAATGTTAACAACTCAATCTCCAAAACTGTAAAAAGTAAAATGGTCTGGTTTGTATCATTGCCATCTCCTGGCTGTAAATGCCACCATGGCCAATTTCAACCTACAAATGAGATTTCTCTGAACACAAAATTGGAAAAAGATATTCAGTAGCACTTACATAGAATTATCATCATATAGATATGAAAAAACTTGATAGACACAGATATAAATAATGCTGAAAGCACAGACAATAGTAAAAAGGAGTGAATTAATTAATACTGATATAATTTGAGTACTTGTTTCATAAATTATTTAATTATAAATTTATATGATTTCAATATTGATAATCAGCTCTCACCACTCTTGTACATGTTAGCAATTGTCTTTGCAGAAATGCATGAGCTAGTCCTGGCACACAACTGTAATGAGTCACACATGCTTAGCTGATGCTAAGGTTCTGGGTCTTCATTAAAACTGAGTTTATCCCATTTACAGCAAAAGTTTCAAAATGTACTTAGTTGGGTAATCAGCAAATCAAACCAACTTGAATGGGTTATGGTTAATTTGATAGTTATTGTTCTCTGGCTTTTGAAAAATGTTTATAGGAACAACTGTAATACTGCAACTACTACTAATAAATTGTAAGTATTCCCAATCATTATTGCTTACCTTATATGTGGCTATAGAATCAGCCATAATTAAGTCATCAAAGGTGGATATTACGTTATTTCCCAAGGTGTTTCAGTGTGCTAGGGGGGAAAATGTACCCATTAGCTTACAGTCCCATTTTCACTGAAATTTTTAAAAAATCAGTCAACATGCATTCAATATCATTGCATTCTTAATAATAGGAAGACACTATGTCTATGTCATCCATTGAATGACTTTGGCCCTGATCAAAATGTTCATAAATACTCAAACTAATGCAATAGTCAGCTTAAAAATAATGCAGGAGGAATAGAGAGAGAAATAAGCCCATAGTCTTTGCTATTTAACTCTATCTAAACACATATCATATGTGTATGTATGCATGTATATATGTGTTTGTATGTATGTGCATATGAGCATACATAAGGGCATGTGTATATATATTCTGTTGATATTTTAACTTTATTTTTAAGCAAAAAATTTAATGTTGATTTTAATGTTAGTAAAATAATTACTTGCTTAATTATTTTTCAAAGGTGCTTGCCTATTTTTCAAGATCATATGTTTATTATACCATTGTCTACATTGACAATTTGGCTTAACCTATTTACCCCTTCATAAGAATTTCAATTTCCTAATGTGAGCAATAATTTAAAACAACAAAGTCCAGGTATTAACATCTTATAGAGGCCAAGAACACTCATGAACATTTTTAAGAATCTTCATCTGTGGTACGTGGAGTGAACATATGCCAGAGAGGAAAGCCTAATCTGTATTAATAGAGTGAAAGTGAGAATGTTTGTTTTCTTAGTCAAGCAAAACCAGTCTCAGGAACATTTAGATAGTATTTCGGTTCTTGAAGTTGCCAGAGCATTGCTTACTATACTTGAATTTCTTCCTTTCTCCACTTCTCTAAATGTTTAATTTCATGCATTAATTGCATTGAAAGTTCTCAGAAGTAGTAACATTGGCCTCATGTTTTTCTTGTCTCTTTCAGATTGCAAAGCCAGAGCTTCTTAAAAAAAATCCTTCCTCTGATGTTGCCACACCCGTCTTGCCCTGGACGTTTCACTGATGCAAGGACAGTGTGATAAATCAACTTCCCATGTAATTACAGGACCTAAATGTGTAACATCCATCAAACAACTGTTTCTGTTTTTCCTCTGTGAGCTCTTTGTGTCCCCTCCCTCTTAGGATTTAACCCAGCCAGGCTGGATTTGTACAGTCTTTGTAGCGCCTCCAGTTTCCTTTAGCAACTCAGTTTCATCCCACACCTGCTCTGGGTTTCCCCCTGTGCCTCTGTCTTACCACCTCCTATGGTCTCATCCTTCCAACTTGAGCTGACAAGGCACTCCAGCCCTTAGAGAGGAAAGATTAATTGTCATCAAACCTTCATGTGATTGTGTCATTAAAATAAAATCTAAAGGAAATACAGGAAAGGGCTATTTTGAAAAAATGAAATCCTTAAAAATAAATAAATTTTAAGCTTCATTGATTCAAACTAACTCACTGCCTTATGCCTGCCACTCTGCAAGTCTTTCTTTGTGGACTCCTCGACCCTCCGCTCTGATTTTCTGGGCACAAAAAGAATGACATAATTTAGGTTGAACTAAAGGTCATTTGGAGAGCCTCCAATTGTCCGGTTAACTAAACTATAAGGATAAAGGATTTGGGACTCCTGCTTAAATTTCCTTTTCAATGTTGTCACTAACCTGTAGTTATGGATGTGTGAATTTCTTGATGAGTTTCCTTGGCCTTGTCCTCAGTATAGTGAACCCCTAGACAGCTCATCTGTGCTTTGTTCTCACCCAGCATGCTCTTTGTTTGGAGTTGGTGGTGATAGATGCATGTGGTATTAAAAAAAACCTATGAAATCACTCAAACAGAAGGAACAGGAGAGGATTAGAGGAAACCAGCTGGCTAGAATGAAATTGGCAGGGTTCAGCCAATGAAAGTCAACTTGCCAAGATTTAGTCTTCTGTTAGGTCATCTGTTTCCTCCTAACTAAACAACTCTAGGATATTTATAGGCATAAATGAATTTCTATTCCCCACAATAGCCAATAACTTGTCATTTCTGGTATTTGAATGTCAGTCATGAGGAAAAACAAGGACATGTATATAGAACACTCAAGCACAGTTGCCTTCAAGTAGAAAACAAGGAACAGATATATTATTTTTCTACACTGAATGCCAAACCAAAACAGAATTTGTGGAGACTTTATACAGTTGGCAGACATTATACATATTGCTGGACAGCTGCACATTATTTTTATTTATAAGACTTTCCAAAGTTTAAGTATTTTTTAAATATGTACATTTCTAGCTTTCTAACTTCAGGCTTCCGAATTACCTGAATAGTCTATAATCATTCTAGGTGACAAGGTGTTTTCTCACCTAATTTCAACCTAGGTCTGAATCTCAGGAATAAAAATAAACTTATTGTTTAAAGTTCAATTCATACTTCACCTGCTGAACTGGTTAATTTGTCTTTTATTTATTTGCTTATGTTTGGTACAGTATATCTCAAACTCATTTTTGCATAATTTTCATAGAAAGTTGCCATGTAATTGCATTTTCCTATTTTTTTCAAATTGAAAAAGTCAAAATGACTTAGAGTTTGCTGTCACCTAGAACTCATTTTTGTTTTGTATGGGGAGGTTGAGAAAACTGGAAAATTTGTGTGTGTCTTGCAATGGTTGTATATGTATATCAAGACATATCTGAAAGTGCATGTGAGTCTACAGAAAACTTTTGACTTTTATAAATTTAACTGCTATATTTTTGTCTATTTTTCAGTGACCCAAAAGGTCGACAATCTACAGTAATGTTGTTTTCCTGGACCATGAGTTTTAGTCACATGGGTTACAAGAGTGATAAGTAGGAGTAACCGGGTTAGTGGCTACACCCAACTGCTCACACCTGTGTATCAGTAGAATCCTTATCCTTTCCCTCTGTCATGGGTGCACAGTAACTTTGGTCAAAAAATTACTTTTAATTTTTCTTAAAGTATGATGTGAAGAATAAAGAAGTCAGTAAAAGCTTAAAATGTTGATAACTTTGTGTGTGAAAATATGCATGCATGGGAATTATATAATTGTAGGGGAAAGATATGCCTCAGACATTGCTAATAGCTCATGAAAACATTTCCTGACAAGGTTTTCAGTACACTGGATCTACATAAAATCCTTGAAGTATATCGCTTTTCAAGTTCTAGAGCAGGGACTACAATTTCTACCATCTCTGGGGGCCAGGAAGGTAATACCAATGAACAAAGGGAGTTAGGTTTAAGACACATTCTGAGAGGTAGAACCTGTGGAAAATTTGTGAACACGTGCCATGTTGAAATGGGCAATAGGTATCTGGATACAGTCAATTCATCATGGAGAATAGAGTACAGTGTTGACTGATCTTCAGCTTTTTAGGAAAAACTAGAAATATAGATTTATATGTAAATTTTTTTACTTGGTATTATATAGATCAAGCAAAGTAAACAAACACAAACAAATAAAAAACAAAAGCAAGGACCCGCAGTAGCTATATATGTTACAACTCCTGGCCTAGGGTCTGCACAAACACATATATATGTTTAAAAAAATAATGAGGATGCTCACAAATCTCTCAGTCTTGAAAAGGTGTGTCATTAATGGAATTCCATCTCTTTCAGACTACCTGTTGTCAGATCAACATCACCACCACCATCCTGGAAGGTTCCTTCTGGAATTTTCAGAATTTCCTCCATGGAACAGTTTGCCAATAAAAGTCACTTGTACAAAAGCTTAGAAGACAGAAGGGAGAGGCCATTACTCTCTGGAAACAGTTCTATCCAGATACATAGGAAGATGTGATTCACAGGACCTTCTTAGTAAGCTCCTGATAACCATCCTTTTGCTACCTCAAAGTGAAAGAGTTGGTAGACTTTTCCCAGAAATTCTTGAGAAATGTGGCAGTTCCTTCAGGCACCCTTGAGAGGTTCAGGGAATCAATAGTGGCATTGCCTCATTTGTTTCCTGAGCTTTTCCTAAGGTCATCTAAGCTTTCCATCCTTATACTAAAACCCTTCATTAATACGTACGTAGAATTGCTTCCCACCAAACCACGACTGATTTATGTACTATTTGAATGAATGGGGGCTTGAAAATGATTTTCTTATCTGAGTTAGAATCATAGAGCTGTAGAGCTTCAAAGAATATAGCTGTTACAATTTACTTTATTGATTATTAAATAAGATTAGAATATTATTTTCCTTTATAGATATTGCAGCCATTTCTTTTTTTCCGGAGGGGCAGATCACTAATTTAGTAACATTTTTACCTACCTAAACATGTGGTAGTTGAGGCAGGTGGATGTGACATAAGAAGAAATGGATGGGAGATAAAAAAATCATTTTAAGCTACTATAGATCTCTTTACAAGTGGAACTAAACCCCATGTAGAATACTTCTTTTTATCACTTTTCTTCAGCTTTTGTTTTGGTTTGGTTGACAAGAGTCAAATTAAGTGCCAAGTGCAGTTTAAACTAATTCTAATTGATTGCTAAAAAAGAAAATGTATTTTGTCTATGCACTGCTGAAAATCTGATGTTAAACAACTTTAGGCCATGCATTCATTTTACAAACACACTCACACACATACGCACTCATAGCTATTTAATCTTTAAGTCACAAGATATTCTTAGAGTAACTCACTTTAGAAAAAAAATTTAAAGTTATTCATGTGCTCTGGCTGCTATAGCTCAGTGGATTGAGCACGAGCTACAAACTAAAGGGTTGCTGGTTCGATTCCCAGTCAGGGCATATGCCTGGGTTGCATGCCAGGTCCCCCAGTGGGGGCATGTGAGAGGCAACCACACACTCATGTTTCTCCCCCCTCTTTTTTCTCCCGATCCCCTCTGTCTAAAAATAAATACAAGTTTTTAAAAAGTTATTCATTTATTCAACAAATAATTAATGAACATCTACTATGTGTCACATTATCTTTTAGGGACTTAAGATATAGGACCAAAACAAAGTTTTTGTTGCCATCATGGACTTCTATTCTAGTAGGAGAAAATAGATAATTAACAAGTGAAAAAATTAATATAAGTACCATGAGGAGTTCAAGAGAGTTAGGGTGGTGTGTAGAAGGCTGGATATTTGAGCAGAGACTAACTAAATACAGTGATCTACTAGTATAAAGAGCAGGGGAGGCTGAGGAGACAAATGTGGCTGCTTGGTAGAAGATGAAGGTCAAGAGTAGGCAGAACCCAACCTTCTACAGGTCATAGCCAGGACGTGATACATTGTTCTGAGGAGAGGAGAAGTTGAGAAAGGTTCTCTACAGAAGAATGATATGGTCTGATTTTCAGTTTTCACATAAGCACTCTGGGAACTAATGTGAAAGTTTGAGTGGGAGGTCAAGAGTGGAAATGTATGAATTAAACTAAAATATTCTGCCTTTGCTCTGTTAGGGTAGTAATGATCTCAATCTCTCAGTTTTATCTGTAAGACAGGAAGATTCTTAATACTTATCTCAAAAGTGTGCTGAGACAAGCAGCGAGTTAACCTCTGCAGAGAACTTAGAGCCTCACCTGGTAGGTGTTAGCCAGCAGAGGTAGAGTTGCAATTGCAATAACAATGGCAGTAGCAGCAGGAGAGCCATGCCAATCCCCAGCCAGATGGTGAGGCCCCTTTGAACCAGTAGGTTCTGATCTTTCCAGATTTCACTCCAAACACATGCAAACTATTATATACACATTATTTTACTGATTTGTTATCTTTTTCAGAAGTAAAATTGTACATCTTTTTCTCTGAATCATTTTCTTTTGTACCCAATAATATTCATAGACATTCTATTATATCAGTGCAAGTAGGGTTTCATAAATTATTTAGTATCTCATAGTATTCCATAGGATAGACAAACTATAATTTATTTGACATTTCTTGCTCTTCTTTTGGTTCTTTACTTTTGTTTGTTTTTCCTGCCATGACATATACTACTGTGATCACTGTGTGTCATCATGAGTCATTTGAGCATGAGTTACTGTGGGATAGATTCCTCAGGGGAGGGGGTGATGACTTGGTGGTAATTTTATTGTGTTTGGTGGTGTTTATTTTAAATATGAATTTACCAGATGACACTTCAAAAATGTAGTTTTGATTTACAATCCTACAAATGGCATGCCCCATAACATTTTAAACACAACCATAACAAAATTTTTATTTTATTTATTTTATTTTTTAAAGATTTTATTTATCTATTTCTAGAGAGAGGGGGAAAGGAGGGAGAAAGAGGGGGTAAGAAAATTTAATGTGTGGTGGTTTCTTGCATGCCCCCTACTGGGGACCTGGTCCACAACCTAGGCAAGTGCCTTGACTGGGTATCAAACCAGTGACCCTTTGTTTCACAGATCAGCACTCAATCCACTGAGCCACACTAGGCAGGGCCCATAACAAAATTTTTAAACTTGTGAAAGTCTAAGATCCAGAAATTATATCTCATTGTTGTTTTAATTTGGAAGACTCTAAATAATAGAAATATTAGGCATATTTTCTTACTTTTGTTGCTTCATTTCTTCTTTTTTGACTAGATTAATGACTTTCATGCATTTTTTCTATTTACTTTTTCTTACTGCTTTGTAAGAGATCTTTTGATGTGAGTAATTTTAAATTTTGTTTTTTTCATATTGCCCATATATCCTTCTCTTGTGATTGAGTTGTTTTTAACCTTAATTGTGGTGAATTTTAATAGATTTCTAAAATTTTTGTGTAGTGGAATCTACCAATATTTATTCTTTTAACTTCTTGTTGTTTTTTCTTACTTCAGAAAGCCTTCCCTATGCAAGTTTAAGCAATATTCTTCTAATATTTTATAATTATTACATTTTTACAAATGAGTTACTAATGAATGTAGAATTTATTTTAGTCTTGATGGAGTAAGGAAACAAGTATTTCAGAATAAAGATACTTAAATATTAAAAAAAACATTTTTAAAGTAGAAATGTGCTCCATTTCAAGATCTGGCTATAAAATCCAATGAGTGATTTCCAAACTCTCTCTTCTCCTCTGTGCTTATTTTAAAAGCTGTGTGTTTTATATGTCAATGCCAAGATGGAAGGTTCCTGGATCCCAGAGCCACTGCTAGGAAGGAAGCCATTAAGAAGAACTTTAGATTCACATTGGACTCAGTGGGCAAGAAATAAGCCTTCATTAATTTATCGTTGTGACATAGGGGCTCATTTGTTACAGCAGTATGAACAAGCCTACCCTGACTAATTCTGGCATCAAATAAAGTACATTCAGACCTCCATATCCACGGGTTTTTGCATTGTAGATTCAACCAGCCGCAGGTCAAAAGTGTTTGAAAAAAATGCTAGAAAATTCCAAAAATTAAACTCCAATTTTCCATGTGTCCAGCACTATACTGAATTCACAAAAATAAAGTAATGAGTAGGCATACCCTACTGTAACCTATATATAAATATAGATTATATGCAAATACAATGCCATTTTCTATAAGGAACTTAAGCATCCATTGATTTTAGTATCTGAGAGGTTTCCTGGAATCAACCTCTGATGATTAATCACATGCTAATATGGATTAAATATGCTATAAGGTTTCTGAGTAATAGAAAATCATTGACAATAATAGTTAAAGGTAATTACTTCATGGAAGAGTTTAGAGACTCAAACGGCAGAAAGTGAGGGGGGCATTCAATATTGCAGGGCCCATGTGAGAGTTACAGGGAATAAACTAAAAAAATAACAAGGAGTATATTAGGGAAGTAGGAGGGAGTAAGACGGCTGGATAATAGATAAGTTAAGTAGAACCAAATTGTTAACAAATATAAAAAAGCTGTTTTAAAATAGAGACAGCTAAATCAGGCAAGTTGTTTTCCATAAGGTGTTTTCTGGAAGGTACTTCTTTTCTTGTCTTGAAGATGCTTCTCCTTTTCCTGATGATTTATTCTGGCCATTGTATCGGAGCACAATTCTTGAGTTTCAACTAAGAAAGTAGCGGCCCAGGCTGACCCCCTATTGATTGCTGTCCTCCTGGCCTCAGGGGAACCACTTGTCACCTCATAGTGACTTTGATGTCTACTACTGCAGAGTAGAAAAAATTCTTAGCTGTTGCAAAACATTTTCTAGTGATTTAAGGATCTAGCAGTTTGCCAACTCACTGTTATAATGAGCTGTGGGGCTTTTCCCTTGGATTTTGCAGGACGTGCCCTTGAATTATTTATAACAGTGCAGCCACCTGCTTGCAACAATTTTCCATTTTGCCTTGTGCTTAACTGTCCTTGTCAATTGGCATTGCAGGTACAGTAGCACTCTGCACTTCACCCTTCGACCCTCTATTAGAACATGCTGACCGTGAGCTGCCACACACCTTAAAAGTTCTTTTCTACTCAAGTTATGTCTTTTGTCTAAGTAGAGAGTCCTATAACTTCATTATGAAGAGCGGTACTGGTTCAATTGTTCAGCCAGGGACTGTCAACTCCAGTGCTACTTCGTTCTTCCTAAAAGACAGAAATGTGTGAATATATATGCTTGTGTTGACAAAAAGCAATTTGAGTGGTGGGAAGGGGAAACCAGCCCACCTGCATTCAAAAGTACAGCTCTGTGCTGGCAAACAAGCAATGACTTCACTTTTTTCTTTCTCCGCTTTAACAAAAAGAAACATTACATGTTTGAGTAGACAACAAGAGGCACCATTAAAATTCAGAAAATTGAAAACCTAGACTGCAATATTAAAAAAAAAAAGACAGTCACAGGGGAATCCGTAATGCCTTCCCCACGTTTTAGTGGAATGCTTCCTTTTTTTTATTCACAAACAGTGTTCACAAATAAGAGCAAAGAACAAAAGCTATGATTTATATTTATGGGCAGGTATACACACACCCTTGACCTCCTGCTGCCTCCCTCACTCTCTGTACCAGAAGCAATTTATGGGGGCTGGTCTAAATAAACGTTAAGGAGGCCAGGCCATAAACTAACAGCCAGGAAAATCAATCGTCTCCAGAAACCAGCTAGTAGGATCAATAAAAGAGATTAGGCATCCCGACCTAGTGCAAGGCAGTTACAGGTAAATGTGGCTAGCTCTTCATCGGACAGGGTTCCCAGCAACAGGATAAAAACTCATATAAACAGGAGCATGCAGTGAGTGGCCAATGGTGACCCCTTCTGCGTTGTAGAGACTGTCAGATGACCCCAGAATGAAAGGGATTTATGTAGAGGCCATTGGGAATTTTCGGTTGCTTTTCCAGCATCATCTCACACACCTGGGCAGCGGTCTACAGGAAGTAGTGCAGATGTATGTTTTGAAAATCTTTCTGCTTTTGCTTCTCATTAGTTAGTTTTCTCTGGATTTATTTATTACTCCTCCCTGGACACAGACCAGCACATCCTTGCCTTCCCCGTCCCCCTTACAAACGCACCACATACACACAAACACACTCATTTTCAACACTGCTTTATTAACATTACTTATACTCAAATGCACAGCAAATATATACAAACTATTAGGATGCAAACTTAACTATAAAGAAAAATCATCTGCTCATAACATAAAACACTGGACTGTTAATTTGCAAACTTGAATTGACAACAGAAGAATAAAGGGTAATTGCATTCTTGTCCAAAGCTTATCAACGAAAGAAGGAAGGATAATTGTGTTCTTGAAAAAGAGACACTGAAAAAAAGAAGGACCTAAGCAAAATAGCTTTTGTCTGTTTATAGAACCAGCCAGTCAGAACTTGAAAATTCAAATCTTTGCTTTGTAGGAATGGTTCCTTAAAAATAATGGTGCTTTACTGTCCTTCAAAAATTCCATTTTAAAAGTGGGGGTAGGCTTCTGTCTGAAAAGAATATGATGGAAAAATAGGTAAGAATGAGGATGTAAAAGACAAAATTCAATTTTCTTGAACACTAAAAGACATTTGGAATTTTAATTGATTTTAATTTAGAGACAGGGTAGATGTGAGGCTAACTCTCTGGGGGAAAATACCACATCATCTTGAAGCACTTCCCATCTCTTGAGTCTGGGCTGACCTGGTGACTTGCTTTGACCAATGAGATGCAATGGAAGTTGTCACAGTGAGTCCTGAGACTTAGTTTTAAGAAGCCTCGAATCTTATCCTTTTCTTGTGACCTGATAGGAGCGAACTTGGGCTCAACCACCAACTGCTCATAGCTATGTGGCTCAGTTGCTCCCATCACCCTGGCCAATGACCATCATGTGTATGAGTGAGACAATCCTAGATCATCTAGCTGCCCACTGGTCCACCAGCTGGCAACATGCAGGAGCGAACCCAGCCAAGAGCAAGCTAGCCAGCTCAGGCCAGAAGAAATGTTCAGTCAACCCATAAAACCTTTATTAAATGAACTGCTATTTTAAGTCACTATGTTTCAGGATAGTTTCTTATGCCTCAAAAGCTAGTGATTCATCAGTGAATAGATGAGGACTGAGCCAGAGCCCTAAGAATGGTGTAGGGGGCAGTCTTGATTGTGTTGGCATTTTTTGGATGATGAAAAGTTACAATAACATGTTTTTGGAGGTCTCATTTTTTTTGTCTATTTTTCTAATTTAAGAAAGGCTGGATAGAGATAAAAACCATGGGCTCGCTCTCTTCCTGCGTTCTTGCCAGTGCTTTCCATTGGCCAGACACAACAGGAAGGCAGAGGACAAAACAGAGAACCTTGGTGATGCATTCTGGAGAAGTTCAGATTTCAGGTACGGGGCAGAACAGAGAAGCGTGAGAAAGGACTCTGGGGTGGTAGTGCGGGGCAGGGGGAGGTGTAAGCACATGGACAATGTTTCACACACTTCACAGGTGAGGACTTTACTCTCTGGCCTCAAACTTCTTTCCAGATATTGCTCCTTTCTTCCCTTTAGGAAGTACTTTCAGTTTTTCTTTCTAAAATACCCAGGAAACTCATCTATTTCTGTGTTGTTCTTAGTGCCTGTGAAGCCTTTCTCTCCTAATCTTCTTGGTAAACTTTCATTCATCTGTCAAGGCCAAGCCAGTTGCTGTGAATTCTCTCTGATTGCTCTGAAGAACACAGATGACTTAACCTTTCTCTTCCATGACCTTGATACTTCCAATTCACAGTGCAGCCTCCTATAATTAATAAATTAATTTTCTTCCCTTTCCACACAAAGTGGGAACAATGTTCTGTTTCTCTGTGTGCACTATGTGTTTAGCAACTAGTAAGTGCCCCACAAATATCTAGTCAATGATGATGGTATAGTTGGAAGGTATAATGGCAATAATATTGCTTCTGTTTGCAAATAAAATTCTGTTGAGACAGAGAGAGAGAGAGACAGAGAAAGAAAGCATGAGGAATGCTTTGTCTTTTATGAGGCTATGGTAGATTTTATTTTTATTTTCAACCATCCACACTCTGATCCTATAAGAGGATTTTATGCTTTGCTTGTTGCCATCTGATTTATAGAGCCTTTCAGGGAGAGCGGTGTTCTTCCCCCCCTCGCTGCCATCAGCCCGAGGCCCATGTGACTGGCTCTGGCCAGTGAAATCTGAGCAGAAGTTCAACTGGTCAGTGGAGAGAAGCCTTTGGGGCTTAAGTGTTTCTGCCAGATTTTTGTCTTGTTTGTTTGTTTTTCCCTCTGCCATGAGAATAGTGCAAACAGGTGGAGGCCGATCTTTCAGCTTGGATCCCAGAATGAGGAAAACATACCTTGAAGAACCACCACTGCCCCGTGAAGTACATGTACTGTGAATGAGGAACAAGCTTTTGTTGTTATAAGCCACCAAGGTTTAGGGGTTCTTTGTTACCACTGGCCTATCTAATAACATCTGACTGATACACAGACCTCTTTTTCCCATTTAAATAGGGCTGTGAAGACAAAATATTAATAAATGTGCAGCAAGTTACAGTATACTTTGTCAAAATGTTTCCTTTCTAAATAGTGTCCTCTTCTTACACTGCAATCTATGGTAGACAGTGAAAAATAAAAGATCACAGATCCATAGGCTGTCTCTTGACAGCCAAAAAACAGGGAAGGCTCCTCAAAATGCCTAGGGTGGTGAAGAAGTATTTACAACACCCTGTGGACGCCAGGAAGCCATAGAGACATTCTAAATTCTCATTGGGAGCATTTAAAAAATGTTGCCATTTCACAATAAACAATAAAAAGGTGAAATTTTCAGGTTTCCCTGAGAGTGAGAAGCATTTTTACTTGATAAAAGTTTTAAACTTTAGTGATTATTAAACATAAACTCACTGATGATAAAAGAACATTATTAAAAGGCTGTGCAGAGACCAGCCACAGAGCATTGCGAGAGAAGGAGGGGCTCCCAGGGCTCTGAGTGCCCATCAGCTCCTGCACCCAACAGCCTCAGTGTGGTGCAGGGGGCGCTGCTCACACCAACCAACAATGCTCCAGACACCAGCTGGGTGTCCTAAAATTCACCTCAATTCAGACACTATTTTTGTCAGGTTCCTCAGGTTAAGGGTTTAATTCTGCAAGAGCCCTTCACCTCCTTCTGCAGATGCCAGTCACAAGCCCAAATTGTCACCTGTGATTCTTAGGGACACTGGCTATAATTTGGAGATTCCAACAACTTCCCTCCTTAAATATAATTAAATTGCTAGAGTGTGTCACAGAATTCAAAGAAACATTATACTTAATAGATCCCTGGTTTATTATAAAAGCATGCAATTCAGGAACTGACAGATGGAAACGATGCATAGGACAATGTATGGAAGAAAGGGTGTGGAGCTTCCATGTCCCCTCCTGGTGACCACTGCACCCAGATCTCCAGATGTTCACCAATCTGGAAGCTCTCTGAATTCCCTCCTTTTCAGTTTTTATGGAGACTTTATTACATAGGAATTCCTGACTAAATCATTGTCCTTTGGTGATTGAACTCAATTTTTAGCTCCTCTCCCCTGCTTGGAGGTGGAGGTTGGGGTGGAACTGGATGTTCTAACCCTCTAATCACCTGGTTAGCTCTCCTGGCAACCATACCCCATCCTTAGGTGCTTTCCAAAAGTCACCTGGTAACCACAGAACCAGCTCAAACAAGTCCTATCCTGTTTCTAACAACATAGAGTGGTACTCCAGTACTTGGCGTTAATTCATCCCAGATTGCATGACAAGTGCCCAAACCCACCAGTACCCAAGATAAAGCCTTTTGTCTTAGGGGATGGCATTTTGACTCAGGTAAGTTCTTTTAGTTTATTGATTTTAATTTAATTTTTGATTATTGTTCAGTTATGGTTGCCCCCATTTCCCCCCCTTGCTATCTCTCCTCCCCTGTCCAGCCCCTGTTCCCAAAGACAATCCCCACTCCATTGTCCGAGTGCAATCAGTCTCAGGCATGCACCAAATGCTAAAACATTTTTTTCTCATTGAAATGCAATGAGAACAAGGTTTGATGAGTTCTGAACTTTGAGTAGCACTGAGCTATGACTATACTGAGTTAGTTTTCAGAGACAATAGGTCAAAGCCACAAGCTATGCAGCTTAATCATGCATGAGGAGAGAATTCTGACCTCCAGTTACTCCCAGAACCAAAGCCTCACCCCTTTCTACCACGGAACCGAAAGATTGAGACAGCACCAGAACTTGAACACTGGACCCTTTCTGAAGTGAAGGGTCCATTATCCAGGAAAACCAGGTGCTGAAGCCCCTTACCATGCTTTACCACAAATATCCAAGTTCCAAAGCTCTCCAATCAACACCTGCCCTGCCAGAGTTTCTGCCTATCAGCTTGTTCTCCCTAACTCCTTAAAACTCATGCCAAACTCTGGATCACAGAGATAGATTTGAAACTGGCTTCCTATTTTCTTGCCTGTCAATCCCAAAATAAAGCTTTTTCTTTTCCCAAAAGCAATATCATAGTCCTGGCTTCTATGTGGGTCAGTCAGTGAACCCTTGCTTGGTAACAACCTCATTAACATAAACCCAGTTCTAGTGGAAAGGAGAGTGTTATAAGTGACAAGGCATCCACTTCACCTTTATGGCTCTGAAGAGATTTCAGGAACTGAGGACAAGGAACCAAATATTATGACAAAAGATGATCCCAGTGCTGTTATCACTGGGTTTGGGGAGTCTTGAGCTTGGAACAATGAACAGAAACCAAATCTCTATTTTCTATAAATCACAATATCCCTGTGTCCTATTCTAATTTATACAAAGCCACAAAGAGTCGGAACCTCAAAAACAGAAGTGTAAAAGGAACTGGGGTGACCTAAATTTTTCCATATGTATCAGCAGCCACACCTTCTAGCTAGCACTGGTACATCACTTCCAAAAAGAACAGAAGGCTTTTGTCCAAATGGGAAGCAGGCTGGTAAGAGCGGACTGCTGTTAAAACCAGATAGTGGGCTCTATCAACTTCTTTCATACGCCTGATATTTGCAAAGAAATGGAAATGCCTTTCCATGGTTCAAAAGAGTAAGCTGACAACACGTCTGCATGTCTCATAGAAACTTGTCAAAAATATAAGATCATGGGACACTGGATGCATCCAATCTGTCATATTAATAAAAATTCCCCAAAGCCTGAACATTCCAACAAGAAAATCATCTGATAGAGAAAGAATGCTCTCAAAGGGTCCAACCATTTCATGAGAATGGCTCATGCTAATTTTCCTTCACACCTTCCCTATAATGGAAAAAGTTATTTTTTTTCTGTTATATCTCTCAACCACATTGTCTTTGTTGTCCTTTCATTGCCAATCTGCACAGTTTATAAGTATTCTATAGTGTGTTTACTCCACTGTGACTACAGCAGTGGCTCTCTCTACTTTATTATCTTCTAATTTGTATTCTATAAATAAGGACCCATGGGTTCTTAGTGCATTTACTTCCTGTTATATTACCAAGAATAAAATGACAACAAACATCTCTTTATTTCGGGTACAAGCATAAGTGGAGCCCATGCCAGGAATGTGTTGGAGAAACTAGTTATTCTCCTCTGGTCTTCCCTTGATTCCCCAAATGAAATGTGAATACTCTGCCAGAGCATGGAGATACCGGGAACACCCTGGTATGAAAAGATTCAAGTTACCTGCCTCTCTGTATTCAGTGTGCTTGGTGAGGGTATACAAGCATTTTGTAGAACCCTTTCAACGTACACTCTCTCAGACCAAATTATTCCCCATCACACAGAACCCAGCCGGTCTTATCTAACTCTGATTCTTAATTTCCTTTATAAGATATGTATATGTAACCTGGATAGGGTGAACACTATCATATAGTCATGCTCTTGGAGCTTAAAGGAACCTATGCTGACTCTGAAGGAGATCAGTTATCAGTGGAAAAGGCATTGGCAAGTCTCTTCACTTTGTATGGAGCTTGGTTATAATGGCAAACCAGTTTTTATGGAAGATCACAGCCCACTTTGGCTGAAGATAAATTCATTATAGAAGAAATCATTAAGTGTATCTTTCTGAAACTATACTGGCTATTACTTTTGTTCCAAGTGATCCTTTATTCACAGACCCAAATGGAATTAAATAAAAGTATAATTGGCAGAAAGATTATTGTATTATTGTTACAACAAGGAAAGCATACTAATACTAGGTCAGAAAATCATTTCTAACATCTGCCATTTACTTGCGTATGTGAGCTTGGATAAGTCACTTAACTTCTCATTCTCTTTCCTTGGATTATGAAGACATAAGTATCTGTCTTACTTGCCTCATAAAATAGTTGTAAAGCTCAAAACAAAGAGACAGCACAAAAAATGCTCCACATCAAATGTAAATGGTTATAGCATGTACAATACAAAATAATGCAAAATAGATTTATTAACCTACTTCATTTAACAAATATCAGGTAATTACTATACCAGAAACAAAGATAACTCAGATAGGGTTCTTGTAAATGTGGGCTCACATTCTAACTTAAGAAGCAAATAAATAGGCAAAAACTATTTGGGAAAAGTAGGTAAGATTGAAATCACTCATCACTGCCACTGCCTTCCACAGTTAATATGTATTAAGAGCTAACACTGCATCTGGCCCCCTGTCAAGCTTTTTATTGGGTAGGACAAAGTGTTCCTTTTTTCCCCCATAAGATGGCTCTAGTAGCACTTAGCTGCCTCTAACTTCATTCGAAACAATTTTCTTAGTTTGTATTGTGTCAACTGTAATATCAGCATGCATTTAAAAAACATCAAAATTGGTGAATTTTGTGTAGCCATTTAAATTATGAAGATGGAAGAAAATATGCAACATTTCTGGCATAGTATGATTTATTATTTCAAGAAAGATACAAATGCAACTGAAATGCAAGAAAAAAACATTGTTCAGTGTATGGAGAAGGTGCTGTGGCTGATAGAACATGTCAAAAGTGGTTTTCAAAGCTTCATGCTGAAATTTCTCACTGGATGATGATGCTCCATGGTCAGGTAGACCAGTTGAAGTTGATAGCAATCGATTCGAGACATTAATCAAGAACAATCAACATTCTACCATGTGAGAGATAGCCAACATAATCAAAATATCCAAATCAAAAAAGTTATTGGTGAAAATAAAAAATGTGTCTTTCATTTTATGGGGAAAAAACTAAATGAATTTTTTGGCCAACCCAATACATACATTATCACTTTTAAGCCTCATAATCTTCTATCATCACCATTTTACAGATGAGACCATTAAAATTTTAAAAACTGAGGGATTTAGTTTGACGCTAAAGCTTCTAACTTAAAATATTACAATAGGTGGATGTTGTATAGGTGAGATAGTTTTAAACATTGTACATCATCCAGTTGAGAAATTAAAGCAGACCATTTAGAAATAGATCGGGACCACAAATCTGAGGTGCAGAGTAAAACACCATCAGTGACTACCAAACCATTAGGTGTTTGTCTCCACAGAAAAGTTTGATCAGAAAGGAAAAAAACAACAACAACAAAGATAATCATATCTGGGATGTCCACTCACCCAAGAAGAACCCAGGTTCCAAGAGTGTGGGTCCCTGGGCTTGTTAGGAGTCAAGGTTGAATATCTGCCATAGAAAGATAACAAGCTAGAGAAAAGTCCTCATATGTTTTCTTTTAAGTTCTTACAATAAGCTCATTCCTAGAACAGGAAGCAGAAAGTACATTGCAAATAATCAGCTACTGTGAAGCAGAGAATCCCAGCACATCATGACATCTTGCACTTTCATAACTAAGGATTGATTTTAATGAGTAATAAGAGACTTTGTTTTGGAGAAATTACACATTTTATATCATCTTTGTTTTTTATCTTCTGTCTTTTTATATTTTTTAGAAATTATCTATCTCATATTATTATTTTACTTAAAAAGAAAATTTGTTTGTAGTGATAGTAATTTTAATTTTCATGTGTGAGACTCCAATACTGATGCCTGTGGCCCTACCAAACCTGTATACTGGTGTGCAAATAATGGACTAGCAAGTAGGGTACCCAGGCTCAGATTTCCAAGCAGGATAACTTCGCAGCTTCACTTTTTCTAAGGGTAGCAAAAGTTACTGTATTGATATAGTTTGGGAAACCAAAGCAGACTGGTGCACATATCTAGCAACAGAGGGGGATGACAATAGTAAGACCAGCAAAGCACAATCACAACTGGCCAACAAAATAGCTTTAGCTAGCTCCTGATTTTTTATGAAGTATTTATGAATCTGAGTTAACCAGCTATGATAATTACTCACAATAATAAAATAAATAATAAAACATATGTCTGCATCTTCTAAAGAGGTGGAAATCAGTATTACTTGCATATGTTTCAGAAATTCTAATATCTGAAATCATCTTCTCTTAAAAGTTACCTTGAGGTCTTGTTTGTAGTTAGATGTCGTGTGTTTGTAGGCCTCGTTGTTACCTGCTTTAGTGAGTATTTACTATTAATCATGTTGATCATGTGGTCATTCTAAAGTCATCAAATCATCTTAAAACAGAAAAATTATCTTTTTACCTCTTTAGTTTGTTTATTTTATTTTTATACTTCCATATCAGCAAATGAAATGAGAAGCTATCATATAATTTCAATCTATTTATATTATCAATCTGAACTATTCTGGATCAAAAGTGGGTTCTTAGTTAAAAACAACACAGATTTACTTGTTCAGAAATAGGCACTACATAATGGGCCACACACAAGTCCTGTTCTTAATTGCAAAAGAACGTTCTTTGACATTTGTAAACTTTAACTCATTAAAAAATGGTTATTACTGGGCAGAAATTAATTCATTCATAAATAATCTCTTGCATGAAGAGTTAAAATCTTAAATTTCCATAAGGCATAGGTTAGTTATTTACTACATTTTTTAGCATTTAGCATAGAAAATAGTGAGGCGAAATGACAGTTTTCCATCTGTGATAGTTGAGGTGCGAAGGAAATGTGTTGTCCTTTTTTCTAACTTATGTAAAAGTGATCTGGGGTTGGTTTCCAAATGAAGAAAATATTTTTACATAACTGCAATGCAAGGATATTTCTGGAGTGAACAAAGAAATGATCTTTATTTTTAAAGGGCTTGAAATTTGAAATATAATATCCCCAATTTGTAGGGCAATTCATAATTTCCAAGATACTTTTACATTTATACCTCAGTTGAATTTCACAAAGCCATGAGAAAAGGAAGAACGGTAACATCTCCAACTGTAAAACTTATTTTAATTTTAAAATAAAATTAGCTTTAGTTTTGCTTATTGTGTAAAATTTTTCAACATTTACAAAAGTCACTTAAAAAAAGTAAAAAATTCTTGATCTGGCTGGTATGGCTCCATGGATTGAGCACCAGACTCTGAATCAAAGAGTCACTGGTTTGATTCCAAGTCAGGGTACATGCCTGGGTTGCAGGCCAGGTCCCAGTAGCAGGAGTTTGAAAGGCAACCACATATTGATGTTTCTCTCCCTCTCTTAACTCCTTCCTTTCCCCTCTCTAAAAATAAATAAAATCTTTAAAAAAAAAGAAACTAAAAAAATTCTTGAATATAAAATCAAAATTCTTCTGCTATATAGATAACCAATGTAAATATTTCCATGAATTAAACACTTTTCCAGTAATATTCAAAATACACAAGGATTTTACTATTTATGATGCTCCTAAGTTGGTTTTTTTTTTAAAGATTTATTTCTTTTTAGAGAGAGGAGGAGGTGAGAAAGAGAGGGAGAGAAACATCAATGTGTGGTTGCCTCTCACACACCCCTCAGTGGGGGACCCAGCCAGCAACCCAGGCATGTGCCCTGGACTGGGAATCGAACCGGTGACTCTTTGGTTTGCAGGCCCTCACTCAATCCACTGAACTATACCAGCCAGGGCCTACGGTGCTTTTTAAATATATAATTAGCATTTTTTTTGTCAGTTATCTACATCATGATTTTTAAATGGATATTTACTTGATCCTAAAATATAATTAGTGTTTAAATATAGTTTCATTTTTTAGTTTTTTCTTTATTTTTATATATACTGCTTTAGAAGATTTAATGTGCTAGTCAACCAACCACGATGAGGAGAGATGGATACTCCTTTATTTTTTCTCTTTAAAAGAGTTGATATGTGTTAAATATTTTTAAAATATTACCAGCTATATAGGATTAAATTTAGTATAAATTCAAAAGCAGTTATTCACAACAAAACAATAAATTGGAAGCTAAAAAACTACTGGCTGAATATTAGAATATAGACATCTTTGCACCAAAAGTGAATCAAAAGATAAAATTTGGCTGAGAAATAAAGTATACTTTAGCCAGTTTTGTCTAACACAATTTCCTTCACATTTTCTCATTATAAATGAAAATTGGTTTGATTTGCCCGAATCATTGATAAAGGTAATTGGATTATTTTAAAATCTACTGCAACTCAGTTTGATTACTTTGTTATCGTTGGATTTCTAAGGAACAAATCAGCCTTAGGCAGACTACCTTAAAAAATAATTCAAATTGAAAGTCTAATCCTGATTTAAAATATCTTAAAATATTTTTTTACTTTTCTTTCTGATTTTGTCCAAAGGCTTCAAAATGCTCTGTAAACACTATCTCATTAATTCTTATTGGATCCCTGGGCAGCAATTGCAGTAGAGTTTTCCTATTACTATCACCCTTCCCATGAAATGGAGGCCCTGGGAGGGCCCATGAATTGCCCAAGGTTACAGACTGAAGTTAAGTCCAGAATCCAGGTCCCCAGGCTCCCTTTCCACATGGCATTTTCTTTTTGCAATAAATAGCATTGCTGTTCTGAAAGCTGACTCTTCCATCATGTTTTATGCAGCAGAATTCAAATTAATATGAGTTGCTCAATGCTATATTTATTTTAGACGGAGGCTCTGAAACTTATAAAACACATGAAATGCTGCACTCCCAATCATTTGTTCTGCCCTCTTAATGATCTTTGGGGATTGCACTATGATTGGTATGACTATGGAGATCGATCGTACTTATCATTAAGGAGACTGAAATGGCAATATCAGCTCGTTCACCATCCCATCGCCCGCTGCATATAGACAAGGGCAGAGATTAGATAAATTGAATAAAAAGCTTCCTCATAGTTTGAAAAACTTAGTGAGTCTTCAGAAAAATCACAGATTAAATGATGTAGATTCTTCTAAATCAGGTACAGACAATTCTGAAAACACAGTACAGATGGAGAAACAAATGAGGGTTTTCTCTCTTGAGTTCAGTTCTGTCCCACTCATTTTAAAATCAGCTAGAAAGTTAACTTTTTTTATTTTAATAGTGGGTTTCCCACTGCTTCTTCCCAGCACGAAGTCATAATCCTCTATTTGTGGCATCATAATCATTTCCAAAGCAACTAATTGTGTGATATCAGGCTCAAGACTCGAGCTTCAAAAGGGAAAGAAACTACAGGGACAGATGATATCTTAAATATAGAGATTATGTTTTCAAGCAGATGTTCCTAAAAGAAAAGAAATGAATGAAAAGATTGCCCACATTAAGGAAAAATTGTAATTAGAATGTAGATGATTGTTATGTAATCATTCAGCTAATGATCTCTTTTCTAAAATGAAGAATAAAAACTGGGGAAAAAGACAAAAATGAGGGAAATATATCAATGAGAGGATCTGGTGTGAACTAATCTATTATTTTAAATACAGATGGCTATATATTTCCCAAATATAGCTAAGATTGCTTGGTGTTTTATGCACACTGAAGAGAAAATTGTCAGATATTGTTGAATCCATAGGGAAACTTGAATTGTGCATTTTCTTTGAGGTACTTTGAAGAGCGTATCACTTACAGTATTCATGTATTAGTGACATAAGTCATTTAACACTAATTATCAGAGTAGAGATTAAATCACACATGTTTATCATGAGCTCATACCCTTGCCACAGGAAACATGATTTATGTGCTTTAGAGTCATTTGATCTCTTCTTGAGTTGGTGAACACATACATCTAGTACAGCACCAAGAAATGTTCTATGAAAACTAAAAACGCATTTTCTCATTTATTGCTGTAGCAGTGAAAAGACAAAAGAGAGGTGGTAGACAGCTTCTAAGTTGGCTATTAATGAGCCCGGCTTCCTCGTATTCACAGCCTTACATAATCTCCTTTTGAGTGTGGGCTGGACTTTTAAGGAGTGACGGGATATCAATGCTGGAGTAAGTTAGAAAATCATTATGGCTTCCACCTTGGACACTTGCTCTCCTGTCCCTTAATTTGTGGTGAGTTAGCTGCCATGTCTTGCCAGGATGACTATCAAAGTTTTCCTGGAACTTTTCTGCTTTTAGCACTTAAAGTCCTATACAAGGAACAGTCTGGTCACCTTAGCAAGAAGCTCTTGTAAGATTAGAATTCCCTGCACTCTGCCAACAGACATGTGAGTAAACTTTGATGAAAAAGAATGGACCAGCAACCATTTCCTGTAAAGGTCCAGATGGTAAATATTTTAGGCTTTTCAGACCATGTAGTCTCTGTCACAGTGTTTTAACAGTACACGGGATTTGTTTTAATTAGGTATGATAGGACACATAGGCATGGAAATGATTGTCATGAAGAAAACAGTTTTTATTATATTCATTATTCCCTAGAAATAGAATGCCACACCAAGCTACATGGAGAAGTACATATGAACAACCAGTGGTCCGAGACAGGAAGAGGAACTGCAGGTGAGGGCCTTTATTGTGGTTTCCTGGGAGGAAGTGGGCAAGGTTAAGCTGCTAAAGTTTAGGACTGGACAATCTGAATAATGTTTGCAGGCTCTGGGCTATATGGGCTGTTCCAGTGCAAGGCCTTGTGGTGATTAGGGAAGGGAACAGTGACCCAGAGTCTGGGGAGGAGATAGTTGAGGCTATGGGTTCTGGATTGGTTTGTTTGCATATTAAAGATACTCTCTCCAAGTTCTTTATTCTCTTTAGGAATAATTAGCTAATCTTTGGAAAGCCTCTCCCTCTCAAGTCAGCAAGGCCCCAGATGTCAGAGCGTCGAGAACAGAAACAACAACAAAACATAGTTAATACACACAAGTATTCAACTCTGCCATTATGTAGCAAAGAACAGCCATAGACAATAAAGATGTAAACTGATGAGCATGGCTGTGTTTTAGGAAAACTCTGCTAACTCTTGTTTAAGGCCTTCCAACAGCCACTTGACTTGAGTAAGTTCGGAAGCAGGTCCTTCCCCAGATGAACTATCAAAAGAGACTGGAGTTCAGGCTGTAGCTTGAGTGCATCCTCACAGGAGACCTTGAGCCAGAAGTACCCAGCTAAGCTATACCCAGATTTCTGATTCATAGAATCTGTAATATTTATTGTTTTATGATATGATACTTTGGGACATTTGTTATGCAAGAATAAATAACTAGTATAGATATGTTGACTGGAAATATCACAGAGCCTTGAAAGGATCTTGGGTCCTTAATAATTTCATTTTTTTTAACTTTGTGCTCTATACTGGAATCTTTTCACAAAATCTTTATTGATTATATTATTTAGACTCTCCATCAACATATCTTCGGGAAATTACTTAGTTGTCAGGAAACCCATTTCATTTTTGGATCATTCAAATCATTTGAAAAAAAGAAGCACTTCTTGAGATTGGAAAAGGGGAGCAAAGCTTTTCCCTCTTAATATCACATGTGACTGTCCCATCTCTGTTTCTGCATCTGGATCTCTATCATTTGACATCTGGAGGAAAACATTTTTAAGCACTCCCTCTTCTATATGATGAAATTATTTTCAATCATAATAATGTGATAATCAGTAATCATTGCTTGTTAATTTTTCTTTGTTTTTTTATGACTTCAAAAAGAAGAATAAATTTTGATTTTAGAGATATTGTTCAAATTGAGTAATATATACTATGAAGTGAAATTTGCACTGACCAAACAAAAATAATATACTTCTGCAATAGTGTGAATATTTGTGTCCCTCTAAAATTCGTAAGTTGAAATCTTATTCCTCAAATGTAATGGTATTAGAAACTGAGGCTTTTTTGAGATGTTCAGTCATGAAGGGGAAGCCCTCATGAATGGGATCAGTACTTCATAAAAGAAGCTCCAGAGAGCTGCCTCCCCTCTTCCGCAAGGTGAGGACTCAGCAGGAAGGCACTGGCTATGAACCAGAAAAACCTCTCTAATGCTGAGTCTGCCGGTGTCTAGTACTGTGATCCTGGACTTTCAACCTCCAGAACTGTGAGAAATAAATGTTGTTCTTTTTGTTAGGTACCCAATCTAGGATTTTCTTACAGGAGCCTCAATAGAGTCAGGCAACCTCACAACTGGCAATCTGTTTCACAGTTTTACAACACAAATAAATCTCTGAGTGGTCACAGAGAATGGCAGAACTGCTGACTCAAGTTCCATTTCTTCATCTTCATCACTTTAACATTGTTTATTTCAAATCTACTCTTTAATCTCAGAAACACATACATAATTCCACAGTGATTGAAGGCAGGGACGGTGACTAAACCAAGACTGAACAGTTCAGAACCATTAGGAACTTACTCTAGAAACCAATTCCTGTATCTGAGACTGTGGGTAAGGGAGGCTGGGCATTTTCCAAGTTAGCTTCCATGCAGAAGACAATATATTCGAAGTTTAACTAACAAAAATGTGCCGATCTGAAGCTGGCATATCCATTATTTAAAAAGACTAACTGCAACAATTCTTTTGAACAAAAGCGTTTTGGTGGAGAAAGTTTTTCACTGACATTGTTCAGAATAACTGGCACATGGTGATAATAAAAAGCAGACCAACTTTTACTTGGCTTTATTAGTGTTTCTGAGTCACCCAATTGCCTTTGCTGCCTACCCTTGGAACACCCCTGAAGTTGTGGAAATTCACTGTGTAAAGCCAGGGAGAGCAGAGCTTCTCTGGTTAAAACCTGGGCAGAGGGCTCTCCAGCATCTAATCAGTGACTGGTGGGGAAAGGCTGGTCAGGGTCCACACTGAGGCATTTCCAGAGAAACCAAAGTCAAACCTCCCTAGAAGTTTCTCAGTTGCAATGGAACTGAATGATAACGATGACAAAAAGGAAATTTGAAATGTACGTCACCAAGAGTTGCCTTTGTGGAAAACTTTCTTAACTATCAATAGTGAGAAACATCTATCCACTATGCTAGAAGGAAGACTGGGGTATCTTTCTATTCTCCTCCCTATATAATAGAAAAATTTATGTTATAATACGTTGTAACATGAGGAATTTTTCACAGTCTGCAGTCCAAAACATAAGCTAAAAATATCTTAGAGATGTGCCAGGAAGTTAACTAATAAAAACATTATGGGTTCCTTTCTGGATTTTAGGATGGTTCTAGTATTTGTCAATTATTTCAAAAAATGTGTAATTTTTTGTGACTTTATTTACATTTGAAATAAATATTAATTTAAATATATTATTTTATGTTATTTTCTTAAAGAAGGCCCTCAAATTATTTAAGGTTCAGGCCTCACAAAATCCGGGCCAGCCCTGCTAAAAAGTATCAGTTGGGTCAAACTCTCTTTGTTCTTCTCCTTCCTCAGCAAATATGGAAATGAAGGCATAAAGAGGCTTAATCTGTCCTCGAAGTCTATATGGACCACTTTTACATACACCCAAAGCTTCTTTTTTCTTTTAGTAAACATTCTCAGAGAGGCTTTTGCTATATCTTCAGGCTTTAGTCCAATGTCAGTAATATAATCGTGGTTCATACTTTTCTCCAGAATTAATGGTTTCTTAACTTTTTTTTGGTTATTTCTCATATGATTTGTTTTCCAGATCTATAATGAGTAAACCGTCCCATTTTCTCTTTTCTCAGCATATTATGGTTTGCTGACATCCCTCTTAAATTGCAGTACCCAAAACTATGCATATGGCTTGCATTTTTATGTTGAATATTCACTAATTAAAGTACTCAACACTTTCCTTCCCTGAGACTGATTCCAATAACCAACCATACCACAGCATTCTCTGTAAATCCAACTTTAAAAAGTTGTCAGAGGTTTGATTAGAAATATTGTGAGGCATGATAGAGATATTTATAACCACATTTCTCATTAAGAAAAGTTTTACAGTCAACATTGGTCTCCATTACAGTGTCAAAATTATCTGGCCAAGTCAATTCCAGAATAGCATTTTTAAGGCATGCTGGAATGAAAAATAAAAGTTGTATCACAAATCACAGCTTTTGTCTATTATATTTCATAAGTATATTAGTATTGTGTATCACAGTATTATATAACACAAGTCTCTAACTTTCAGCACCTTCAGGAGCTGGCCTGTACAAGTACAGTACTCAAGTCTTACACCACCCTAGGTGGCAACAGGCTGCAAAGAGTAAGGGTGGAAACAGGCACCAGAACCCTTATGTTGTGCAGCTACTTCTTCTGTGCGAATGAGGTACCCTGGGCAGGAGATGTCTGGAAAATCGAAAAGCTTGTTTACTTGCTCTAAAACTTTTGAACTCTTTCCCTTGCCGCTGCCAGGAAAGATCTTGGACACTTACTCAGTCTGTAACTAGAAGGGCTTCTATCTTTTCATTCATTTGTGTCTTGCTGTTTGGGTTTGTTCTGACCACTCAGCAATCTCCCAGGGTTTTTTCTGTGGTTGATATAAATGAATCAGGCACAGACATTGCCTAGAGCACTATGCAAGAAGAAAGATAATTTTCCTTCTACACTTCAAAGATTTTCCGGCTGGAATAATGATCAATTGACATGAGAAAGAAGAATAGGAGAAAATGACCAAACAATATGTATGTATATGTCAGGTCCTAAGAATGTAGGACCCCTCAGGACAGATGGGGCACTTAAGACATATTCCATCTTGAACTAAGAAGGTGGGAGGATGGGGTGGTTTGGGACTTCAAAGAGCAGGAAGGCAATTCACGTGGAAATGGAAAAGCAAAAGTCTGGTAAACAAATATTTGCTGGGCCATCTTTAACCGTGGGACCCAGAGAGCACTAGGATCAAACAGGCCTTGCCTGGTTCCTCTCCACACCTAGTTCATATTACACTATGGTTGTCTGTGATGATAGCTTCCTTCTGGAGCAGATCTTCTACCTCAACTCCTTTTTAGCAGTTAGAGGGAAATTCAAAGGTTTTTCCTGAGTCTTTGTTTCTTAAAAATAATCATCTCAAAATGATCTATATCCCAAAGAGACCTATTTTGAGGATGGCAAACTTTGTTCCCCCTCAGCACAAATCCAATAAATGAGATTTGGCCTGGGGGATGGGGTTGGGGAACTGTGTATGTACTGGTGTTTCTAAGCTCTTGGATTTCCCATTAGGAAGGGGCAGCACTTACAATGCCCATCTGGAAATTCTTTAGATGTCAGTTATGGGTCCCCTCTGCACAATGTTGAGGATCCAAAGGTGGACACCAGCAGAACTGGTGTAAGCAAAGATTGCATATGAGACCCTCTATCCACTCTTCTTCTTACTGACGCTTTCCCTAAAGAGAGCATGCCTCTGACTGTGGGCCTGGGGCTCTGTTCTTTTCATCTGGTTTTGTCGAAAATTTCTCTCTACATACAACCTCTCATTTCCCCAGTCTCTTGGTAGGCTTTATGTTCCCACCTCTTTTCCAAGACCCACCACCTACCAACTGATCTCCCCTAGCTGTTCAATTCATGTGTCTGTCTGCCATAGATGTAACATTGATGAGATTAAGGAAATGAACCTATATCACATTTTTTGGGTAGTGAATTTGAAGCAAAAAAAATGGCATTTCCTAGTGGCAATGTACATGAGAGCAGCTTTCTAATATTTTTTAACCTAGACCCATCGTCATCCCTCCATTTTGCATTGTGACACACCCATCTATTTATATATATAAATAAAACAAGAACAAAGAATTTTCAAATATTGTAGAAGGTACACTATAATGTTTTCTATTATACTTTTCCCCCAGTGCTGGTCAGTTCTCACTAATTTGATCATATTACCCACCAGAGGGTCACACTCATTGGTTGAAAAACACTCCCATTGAGGAAAGATCAGCAGCACAGTCTGTCCTGAGCCTCAGCAATGCATGCACCCTATCAGAATGCATGTGGCAGCTGTGAATGGAAAGTAGCACAGGAGGTCTGAGGGTTTGAGGGAACGTGGAGTACACTTGCCTCCCGCCTCACTAAAACAGCCTGCCCTTTCTTGAGTTTCCTCCTTTATTCGCACTAACACTGGTCATACAACATGTACTATTTTGTGCTTCTCTTGCCTGCTTTCTCAAATATGCATAACAAGAAAAATGAATAGCACTAATGTCATTTTGTTAAATATGTCTATTATAGAGATGCTATGGTTCAGTGCTAATGGAGTTTTTTGGTCCTTTTGAGTTCCTGATGTTGTACGCAACGGTGATTTATGGAAGGCCAGAGTGGTTTGTGGCAACAAAGGTCTGTCATGTTAAACAACCACCAGCTCTCTGCCTATTTTGTACCACAACCCACATTAATTTTCTTGTGACTCAACCCCTACAATCAATCCATCATTAGTCGTATTGACTCTACCACACACACACACACACACACACACACACACACACACACACACAAATGGCACTATCTCCCTAGCCCTGACCATATTTCAAGCCACCATTATCTCTTGCCTAGTATACTAATTGGTTCCCCAGCTTCCAGTCTTTCCTTTCTATAATCCATTGTTCATCCTACAGTCAGGTTGTTACTTTCAAATGTAATTTAGGCAAGGTCACGTCCCTACTTTAAAGAAAGAAATATAAAGAGTTGTGGCATATATGTGCTGTGTTACGTATGTGTGTGTATGTGAAAACATTTCTTTCTATTTCAAGGAGCATGTTTTCTTTAAGACAGGAACTCCACCTAAAATGTGCCACTTTCTTCAGCTGCTAAGATTTTCAATTGTGTGTAGTTCTGTGTGGATGAGAAAATAAGAGTGGTTTAAAAATAAAAACCAGTAATTTGGTTATCAAGTTGAATGTCTCTCCCCTCCCCCGCCATACACACACACACACACACACATCAGTTTCTTCTAACTCCTACTTTGGCCATGTCTTCTAGTGCCTACCTGATCCAGCCCCTCCTCTTTCCAGTCTTCGTGCTGAAGGTACTACTCTCCTTCTCCTCACTATGCTCCAGCCATGCTTGGCACCTTTTCATTCTCCAAAAGTGTTGAGCTTTTTCCAGCTCATAGTTTCCTCACATGACCAGCATTTTTCTGTTCTTCATGTATCAGCTCAAATGGCATCTTAAGACTTCTATAAAGCAGTACTTCCTTGCCCTTGAACATTTTCTTTATCGTGTTTATTACAATCTAGGCTAACCTTTTGTACTTGTTTATTCCTTTATTTGTTTACTGTTTGCTTCCCTCTGTTAGCATGTAAGATCTTATAAGGCATGTTTCCACTGAATTACAGAACAGTGCTTATTCTATAGTAGGCCCTCCCTAAGTATGTGAAAATTAAGACTTGCTTCCTGAGTAGTGTGGCTTAGTTGGTGAGAGTGCTGTCCCATAAACTGAAACGTTGAAGGTTTGATTCCTGGTCAGGGCACATACCTAGGTTGTGGGTTTGATCCCCTATGTGAGACAACCAATCAATGTTTCTCTCTAACATCAATATTTCTCTCTCTTGTTCCTCTCTAAAATCAATAAACATATTTTTTAAATTTAAAACAAGAAAAGTAAGCCTTGCTTTAATAAGGTACATTCAAATGAAGGAGAATGGCACTTGAGCAATTTTTTCTGTATTAATAAAATAACAAAAGCATACTGTGCTCTGTATTTTTCACAACCAAAGGTTGTTTTCAGAACTTAAGAATACTCAACCAATTTGTTGATTATTCACAAATGTTGATTCCTTTGATTACTGTGCAAATTGACATGAATTAGAGAAAATGTGCATTATATGGTCCTTATCTGGTAAAAATTACTGCTGATTTAAAATTCCCAGTCTGCCCACACAGATGTTCATAGATAATTACTTTTCCAGGGCAGACAGTAATAAGAAAAAGTACTCTATTTAAACTGCCAAAATTCTTTAAAGCTTTTTTTTTTACTAACCAATATCCATATCAGTTAGATACATAAGATCATCAGCCAAGAGTCTAGCTGAATCTTTGTCTCCTTTTCTGAGACAGGGGTATTTGTTGGGGACTTTATAATGATGTTTTACAGCAGCACCAGGTTACCAGACACCAACCACAGCCAGCATCCAAAATTTTTATGCTAATTTCAGAACCATGGAACACTTGAAAATTCTGTACATATTAAAGTAAAACTAGTATGTTGCCTGGGTATTTGTAACTGTTCAAAAGGGTTTTTTTTTGTTCTGTCTTGTTTTATTTATTTATTTATTTTAGCTCAAGATAGCTTTCCATCAGAAGCTGGTTCTACCTGGTTAGGAACAAAAGGGCAATACACACTTCCATGTAATTTATAGTATGTCGAAGACTCAATCAACTTTTCTGTTTTTCTTTTTTAAAAAGATGTTATTTATTTATATTTAGAGAGAGGAGAAGGGAGGGAGAAAGAGAGGGAGAGAAACATCAATGTGTGGTTGTCTCTCACACCCTTCCTACTGGGCACCTGGCCTGCAACCCAGGCATATGCCCTGTCTGGGAATCAAATGGGCAACCCGTTGGTTTGAAGGCCAGTGCTCAGTCCACTGAGCCACAACAGCTAGGGCTCAATTTACTTTTCTTCATCAGTTAATTATTTCCTTACAGGTACATTCCTGAATATATTGAAATGCTTGACCTATTAAAGTCAATTTGACAAAACATGGTAAGACAAATCTAGTTATACTTTCTTATCACCATCATTCCTGATTAGGACAGGGAATTTTTGCTAGATTTTAGGATGTGTTTGCTTTCCAACATCGACACCATCAGCAGCTGACTCCAAATGAGCAATTACTAAGTGCTAGTCATTCCACTCATCAATGTTTATTTATTATTTATTTAATCCTCCCTCAAAACTTTTGAGTTATTGTCCCCATGTTGCTGATGAGCCCCAGAGAAGTTGCAGGTTTCCCGGGGTCATGTAGCTGAGATGCTCTTATTCATTGGGACCTATCAGAATGACAAAGAGACAGATACATTAGTTTCTTCATTTTCTCCACCTTGTGCGCTTTCTCCCAACTTTCCCAGGAGCAGAAAAGGGAGGAAACACCTGCTCTGAACTTCCAGGTCTCTCTTCTTCGTTTTCTACTCTTTCTCGGGAACTAGGAAAAGACAGGAATACCGATCCTGAAAAGGAAAAGCACTAGGGTAGTAAAAAAAGAAGAAGAAGAAGAAGGCCACTTTGCCACTTACACCACTTTCTTTCTGTCACTCTTATAAGATTACATTGTCTCCCAGGAAGTAGAATTATGTTTAAATGAAAGCCCTCACACCTCTTTTCAATCTCACAGCTCAAGACAACTCCAAGGTCAATTTCCTTCTAGGCTTAACTTAATAACTACTTGGAACAAGGCGAGGAGAGAGGAACAATCTATTTTCTTTCACACAGATAAACAAACACAAAGGTTCATGACTGATTCAACATTTTGTATTTGGGTGCTGCTCTCAGCATAAAGGTGATGGAAATGACTACAAATTTACGTGAGGACATAAATAGAGATGGCATTTTAAGGTGTGATGAGCAAAAAACCTTCAGCTTTTGACTACAGTCATTTTTTAATAAAATATTGACTAATAAGTCCTTGCTAAAATAAGTAAAAATGCATTTCAAAAGACAAGAAACCAAGCTTTGTCTGGCTTAAGCCATCCAGTTCCACAAGTATATTCTTCCCACAAAGAAGTGTTTATCACAGCCTTGCACACAGTTTGAAAACATATTAAGAATTCCATTTGGTTTTTTTCCCTCTTTTTCTATTATCCTATTTTTACATACTTTTTGCCATGAACTTTTAAAGTCTATAATTTGTGAGTTGTTTCTCACAAATATAAAGTCATCTCCACATAAATTTAATTTGTTATAGTTTCAAATTCTCCAGCAATATAAAAACAAATCAATAGCATAAATGAAATAAAATCACTATAGGGAATATTGTCTAACAGATCAAATGGTTCAGATAAACCACATTATTGTGAATTTAGGTTGACAGTAATCACACACACAAACACACATATGCACACATGCATGTATGTGTCTCTGTGTGTGTATATATATATTTCTTTTGTTAATGTCATATTATCTGCTTCGCTTTCTCATAGATGGCAATAAATTCAAGTTGGATTAAGAACTTTTCCATGTCAACCCCTGAGGACAGCTGATTATAGGTCTGACCTTTTGAGATTCTGTGTATTTCCCACCTAATCAGTGCTGGAATGAGCTTCTGCTAAGTGGGATCTATAAGATTCCTATGGGAAAAGTGAAGCCATTTAAAAAATAATGAGTCTTCCTTCTACCCCCTCTCTCTTTCATTTTTGAGCTCTATTAGGCCATGATAAGAATCTCCACCTAAGCTACACAAAAGCATAGCATAAGCATATATTATTTGCATTATGCAAAGAAAGAGTGGGCTAACAAAGGTTTTGGGAAGCTCTGAATGTAAATTACACTTTACAACAGGATAACAATTCTTGCCCTTTTACTGATGGTCAAAAAAAAAAGTATGTGGTTGCAAAAAAGTCCTGTGGGGCTTTTAAGCTCCGGTATCTCAGGTTTTGACAGTGTAATTGGTTCCCTGTTGCCTGGGCAATCAAACCCAATTGGAACCATCTCCATTTTCTCTTGTTACAGTAACACACTTGACAGTTTCAGTATAATCTCACAAGTACTCTAGTTTGGTCACCAGTTCATTTCCTAAAATTCACAACATGAGTCTGTGTATGTGTTACATGCCCATAATTCCATCCCCAAATACCCCTAATTTCCTTCCCCAACCTTCTGTGAAACCAAACAGCATAATAGATGTAATTAGACCTTCAGTAATAGGACCGAATGGAGCAAGCAATGGGACTCCTCCTAGGGAAGCAATCAGTGCATCAGGTCCCCAGGACTGAAACCATTTTTAACAAGGTTTGGGGCTTAGGGAATATCAGTCTAGGCTTCTATTGCTTCCCCAAGAGGAAGCTCTACCTTGAAAGCAAATCTTCATTTACCATCTCTACAGAAGGGAGGAAAAGAACATTAGCTACTTTATTGCACACATAATGAAGCAAACTGGAGTTGTTAGTATTTTTTTATCAGCAGTAAATCAACTTGTTCACAAGTGCTCTGAAGTAAAAATGTATATTTCATCAGTATTTCAAAAACCATTTTCTTGTGTCCTCATCACCAACTATTTGAAGAAGATAATTCTGAATTGCAGATTGAACATAACCTATTTGGTGTTATTATCTATTCTATGATGCACAGAAGCAAACTCATGTGAAGGAAAATGTGCTTCCTATTTATAGCATATAATACACCTTTGCAAAGCCTCAAATGACAGGCTAATCTGAAGAATAAAGCTCTTCATAACTGGTGATACAATCTTAAGCTTTCTCATATAAAATATATTTGGTAAAATGTACATTGGACAATAGAATTAATATCAATTATGATGTTTAAAATTATTTCGACTAATGGATTAGGTTAGATTTGGATATGGTTTGGCTAGCTTCTGTTGTTGAAAACTTCCAAGGTATATAGCTGAAACTATCAAAAATACTCAAACAACATGGATGAACCTTGCAAACATGTCCGAGGACCATATGGTTGCAGACACATGAAATGTCCGGGATAGGGAAATTTACAGAGACAGAAAGTAGGTTAATGGTTGCCTGGGGTTTGGATCATGAGAGGATGGAAGGATGATGGTTAAAGGCACAGAGACATTTTTGTGTGTGGTAGTAAAAATGTTATACAATTCATTGCAATATGGTTGTACATCTCTGAATATACTAAAAATCAATTGAATTGTATTGTATAATTTGAATGAGTGAATTGCATGGTATATGAATTATATCTCAATAAAACCATCACTAGAAAAGTTACCTGAGCTATTGGGAAGGACCTGGAAAATCAGAAGAATTAAATATTATTATCCTTGATCCAGTTCTTTTAAGTCCCCATTTCTTTTCTTCCATTAGACATATCTAGCAAAAAGAGGTATGTGGCAAAATCGTCTTCTTCTTTCTTTTTTAAAGGTAAGTAGTATTACATTGTGTAAATGTATCATAGATGCTTTACCCACTCGTATACTGATGAACACTGGGTTGCTTCCAAATCTTAGCCACTATAAATAACACTGCAATGAAAATAAGAATGCATATGTTCTTTTGAATTAGTGTTTTGGTTTTCTTTAGGTAAATTTCCAGAAGTGGAACCGCTGGATCATAACACAGTTCCATTTTTAACTTTTTGAGGTAACTCCATACTGTTTTTCATGAAAATTTTCCTGTTTGCAACAGCTTGGATGGACCTGGAGAGTGTTATGGTAAGTGAAATAAGCCAGTTGGAGAAAGATGATTGTCGTATTATTTCACTCATATGTGGAACCTAATGAATAAACTAAACTAACAGGCAAAATAGAGACAGACTCAGAAATAGAGAGCAGGCTGACAGTTCTGGGGCAGGGGGCCGGGAGTTGGAGGTAGAAGGATCAGCAAAACAGAAAAAAAAGAAAGGACTCAGGGACACAGGCAACAGTGTGGTGATTGTGTGGGGGGAGGGAGTGGGTAGAGTTGGAAGAGTGTATGGGGATAATGATAATGGAAAAATACAATAAAAATAATGTAAAAAATAAATAAATTTTAAAAAGAGAAATATGTGGAGTTATGTTTTCATTGATGACATGATTTTAGCAGTGAGACACTATAAGGTCTGATCTGAGTGGTTTTTTTTTTGACAAATATGTAACGAAGAGCTTGTTGTACTATAGATTCTAGGAAGCCATCAATGCAAAATGTAGACATGGTTCTGTTTTCTCAGATGTAATGATCAAATGAAGGTATTTAGAAGAAAACAATAAGTTTGCATATCCTGGTAAATTAAAAAAATTTAGGAGGGATATTTATCTCAGTTTGTAGGGAGTAGAAAGATTCCTTGATAGTGTAATATCTAGACTAAATTTCAAAGGATAAAACATAATCCAGGCAAAGAAAGGATGGCAAGGGAAGTATTCAAGCAGTGGGATTGCCAGATATTAAAACTGAAGAAAATACCAAACATGGCCCTGGAGGAACTATAAATTCAGTATAAATCAAGCTTAGAGGCAAGAAAAAGTGTAGTAAAATAAAAGAACTGAAAGAAACAATGGGTAAATGATAAAGTTTCTTATAACATATGAAAAGAAGTTTGGAAATTGAAATCCAGTGAAGACTTTTAAGCAGTATAGCGACATGATACGTTGTATATTAAAGAAAGATCACACTGCCAACATTTTGAAAAGTATTAATGAATTGGAAGACTGCAAGAAAGGAGACGAGGAAGACCAGCTGGGAAGTTACTGCAAAATTCAGGTAGAGACACTGATAGTTGCTGCTGGAAAACGGCAAAAGTTAAAAAGAAATGCGAATGAATTTAAAAGTACTTTAGGACATTGACTCCCTGGACTGATTGAATGGTCATGGAGAGAGAGCAAGCTATTAAGGATAAACCCAACATTTCTGGCAATGTCTTCACATTTTTATTAATAAATAGGCTATATTTTAAAGAACAGTGTTAGATTTACAAAAAAAATATTGAGCAGCTATTGGAACTTACGGTAAGTTCCAATATGTCCTCACACCAATTTTTTCTATTATACGTATTGTGTTAGTGTGGTACATTTGTTGTAATTAATGAAACAATACTGATTATTTTGTTTTTTACAGTACATAGTTTATATTAAGATTCATTCTTGTATAGTTCTATGGGTTTTGACAAATGCATAATGTCATGTCTCCTTCATTAGTTTTACACAGAATCGTTCCTCATGCCTACAAATCTCTCTGAACTCTATTTTGTTCCAATGATCCATTTGTCTCTGCTTGTGCTAACACCCTGTTGTACTGATTATTGTAGCTGTATGATCAGCCCTTTGGGCAATGTCAGTTCCCGCCTTTGTCCTCCTTTGTTAGTATTGCATTGGCTGTTCTGGGTCCTTTTACTTTCCATATAGACTTTGGAATCAGTTTTTTAATATCCACAGAATAATTTACTGACATTTTGAGTGAGACTGCATTGAATCTATAGATGAAGTTGGAAAGAACTAACATTTTAACAATATTGAGCATTCCTATTCTTAAACATACAATACCCCTCCACATATTTAGATTTTCTTTGATTTCTTCCATTGGAGTTTTGTAGTTTTCTTTGTATGAAACCAATAAGTATTTTGTTAGTTTTATATTTAATTATTTTACTATACTTGGTGCTAATGACAATGAGACAAGATAGTGTGTTTAAATGTCAAAATCTAATTGTTCATTACTGATATAAACAGTTGACTTTTCTATATTAACTTTGCATCCTTCAAACTTGCTATATAATGCTTCTGGGAGTTTTTTGTTGACTCTTTAGTACTTCTATATAGGAAAGCATGACATTTGTGAAAACAGCAATTTTATTTGTTCCTTCTTAACCTGTATGCATTTATTTTCTTTTTTGTATAATTGTATTAACTAGGATTTCTAATAGGTTTTTAAATGGAAGTATTAAAAGGGTGCTTCCTTGCCTCATGTCAGATCTTTGGAGGGGAAAGCCTGGTTTTCATGATTATGTTGTTAGATATAGGGGTCTTTTTGTAGATTTTGTTTATCAAGTGGAGGAAGCTCCCCGCTGTTCCAAGTTTTCTGAGATTTTTTATCTTGAGTAGATTTTAAATTTTGTCAAATGCTTTTTCTACATCTATTGATATGATTATATGTTTCTTCTTTAACTTGATGTAATGATTTAAATTACTTTATTTTCAAACATTAAGCCAACTTGACATACCCGAAAAAAATTCACTTGGTAGTGACATATTCAGTTGACACTTGTATGAAACAAGTTGGACCTGCATAGGTCCACTTATATGAGGACTGTTTTCAATAAACACCAGCACTGTTTTTGATCCTCAGTTGGGAGTTCACAAATGTGCAGGGTTGACTGTATGCGTTGATCTACATCATTTTATGTAGGGAACTTGAGCATTCATGGATGCTCAAGTATCCTCTGGGGGTTCTGGAACCAAGTTCCAGTGGATACTGAGGGTCAACTAAGCTTTGAAGAGTCAGAAATTATATAGGGGTTCTCAACTGCATGAGAGTCAACATACCTAACCCTTGAGTTATTCGAGAATCAACTGTAAGTTTTTTATACTGTTATTCTTTTATTGAGAATTTTTTGCATTTATATTCATGAGAACTATTAGTTTATAGCTTTCCTTTATTTTACTGACTTTATCTGGTTTTGGTACCTCACCTTTTAAGGTAAAAATGTGGAGTACAAAATGAAATATATGGGGAAAATAAGTGTATATGTGTATGTTTGCATATGTCTTGTCACTGATTTTCTCTCTTCTGTTTCCTTGTAGTATAAATTGGTTGCACCTGGATTCTTTTTCTTAATTCTCCAGCTTCATTTTCTCAATTTATAAAGATAGAAAGCTACTAAGACTTTATTTAGGCTCACAAATCCTGACACTCCACGTAGACAAGGACTTCTGGAGAATTTCCTTTTCCTAAAACAGATCTGAGAAAGTTGTGATCTCTCTCCTGTTCTAATCTTTCTGTGCATATTCATTATCATGCATGTATGCTTTACACTAATACCTATACAGCTATCTTCCTGACAGAACTATTTCTGCCATTTTCATGCGCACATGAAAATTTTCTTGAGTTTCTTCCTTACCTTTGATGAATTTGCCAACAAGACTTGATGCTGCATATTTCATAAATCCCCTTTACCTGTAAGTGATTCTTTTATTTCTGGCTAGAAAGATAACTACAAGGGTTAAGAGTATAGAAAGATGACACTGAATCATTAAAAACATATAATGTGTATTGACTGCCATACTGTTTTTTATCTCTTTACCTTACCTCTACACACATAATTTCAGAAAGCTGAAGTAAATTTGTGCTTAAATCACCTCAAACCAGTTATCTTAGTAGAATATTGTTGTTGAGGAATATAAACTGAAAAACATGAGCTACACAACACAGAATGAGAATTGTTTTGCCTCTAAGCATGAAACACGGTGGTACCAAATCACATACGAAAGCAAAACATAAGTGAATACCATTAGACTTCCTTTTGGTCAAGGTCATTAATGACTGGTGAGGGAGTTGACAATGCAGAGCATAAATTTTGTGTCCTGAACTTCACTTTTTAATCAGATTTTTAAAAACTATAGAGTGTCACAGAAATAAATCAAATTCACCACACACAAATTAATCACAACTCACACAACATGCATAGCAATAATAAGAAAACAACATTGACTGGGGGGAAAGAAAATGCAAACAAAAAATATCCAAACAAACTTTTTTATAAAAGCAAATGATTAGTATTAACATCTCAATTCAAATCACATGAAAATTTAACAATGAAATTCTTTTATGCCCATTATGTATACTGTCATTGTATTTGGTTATTGTTCATGAAGCCTGGAAAGATTTCAATCATGGCCAATTGTTACAGCCTCCAAAATGTGAAAAGGTGAATGGAGTAAGAAGAGACTGAAATAATCTCAGTGCTTTTCCCAAAGTGCTTTGAGAGTAGAAGTGCCCATCAAGAGGTTTAGGAAGCCTAGGCAAGTAGAAGTGGGACAATAATAGGCCTGTTTATTACCTATTACATTTCCTTTAAAAGGATTTTCCCCATTTCTACTTTTCCTTTTCTCATTTTAAATAACCTCTTAGGTTTTCATCAGTTAAAATCTACTTCTTTTTCTTTTCATAACATTAGTTCATAGTTTATTGTTGTAGCATTGATTTATTATCCTACATGGCTATGACCAAGGACATTTACACATAGAATGAAATACACCTTCTGGTTTTTAAAAGTATCAGAAAATTTCCTCTTAAATGAACTCTCGAAAAACAATAGTATATGTTAATTTGCCATCCTACCTATTTTTTTCTAAGAAACATAATACATGTGCTTCCAGATTCAGAGACACATATCAACTGAGAAGAATCGCAGCATTTCAATTCAAACTTTCCAAGACAGACAGTGATTGGTTCAATTTGTGACAGGCGATAGTTCTAGCTTGGACTAAACAAATGATGTGTCCAGGACATGCATGAGCTTGAGGGTCCTCTATTGTGTGCCATGTGACTTTGATACTGACAAGGTTGATATGGAGAGACAGAGTTCTGCTTCTCAAAGAAGTTGCTGCTGGCTGAGGAGATCCCAACTCTAACTTGAAAACACCAGCTTTCTCATGAAAGTCCATCTTTCCCAAGAATTTAGATGGCAGAATGAATCCTTTGGTAAGCCACTTATTCTGCTTTGATTTTATCTATAAAGACAAGAAAATAAATGCCACATTTGAAGCTTGAGTCTCTATTATGCTTAGAAAATAAATATTAACTCCTTTTCACATCTCCCAACTAGCACAGAGCCACTCACATAATACAGGTTGACTATTTGTTTAATTGAAATGAGAATCTGGGAGGTATTCTCTCAGTGTGGTACCAAAGGAATGCAGAAAAGAGAGTCATTAAGAACACTTTCTTATGGAGTTAAGCTGTACCTAGAGACATGATATAAATTCCAGATTCAGGGCATATTATGTAAAGTGTCTTCATACTATTCTGATTTTATCTGATTTTTATTCTGATATATATAGCTTTTAAGCTATATTTATTTGATGTAAAATATATATAAATATAAAAATATATATGTTTTATATAAAAATATATAAATATATAAAAGCTAAAGCAGAGATTAGGAAACCCATTCCTTTAAAAATACCATTTTTGGTTTTTTCCTTCCTCTTAAAATGATGAAAGACCATCATTCCCATCCTTAAAACAAACAAAGATGCTTAATAACCTGAAATATTATGACTCCAACTGAAACCATGAGAAAGCTGGAGTTGTAAAGCAAACAATTAACTTGAAATCCTAGGGATGATAAAGGTCTGCAGGGAACAATGGGATGTTGGCACTTGTTTGGCTGGGATGGATGCCAAATACTGGACCATGGGGAACTACTACTGGAAGAGCATCCAGAACAGGGAGAGGTACCCTCTCTGAGAGATGAGTATAAAGGGAATACCTGAAGTTAAGGCAAGAAACATTGAAAACTAAACAACAAAGTCTCTAGCAAACCAATCTACATCTTACACACAGGTTATATGAGAGGAATTTAAAATTGGGGTGCAGTAGGGTAGCTATAGCAACAACCAAACCCCAAACTAACTCAGCTCCTGACTAGATTAAGTAACTGCTTGCAGTCAAGACCTGAACAAAACAAACAAACAGACAAACAAAAAACACCTCTCAGTTTCTACTATCTTACAACAAATGTTCAACTTTCCACTAAATATTAAAAGTCATACAAAGAATCAATAATAAAAACAGCACAATGTTTAAAAACAAAGCAATGTACACAATCAGGTATGATCCTAATGTTTGAATTATCACACAAGGAATGCCACCAAAAGACTTATCAGTGAGGTTTTTCTTAAGGTAAGGAAATGACCAGTGAGTTTGAATATATGTCAATAGAAATTCTCCACACTGAAACACAAAGAATGAAGTGGGAAAAAAAATGGAATGGAGCATCCAAGTACTATGGGACAGCATAAAATGTTTTCATACTCTTGTTACTAGAATTGTCAAGAGACATATAATACAAGAAATATTTGAAGTGATAAGGGTTGAGAATTTTCCAAAATCAATGAAAATACTAACAGCAGTTCCCAAACTTCAGAAAATAATAAGCAAAGTAATTACCAACATTCACACTCAAACATTCATAAAACATTCACATGCAAACATTCATAAAAATAATATCAAACAAATAAGACTTAAATAAGTAATAATACTATAATTTGATAAAGAAGAGTATAACATAAAGATAAACGGTTTAACTGACCAAGAAGGCATCCAATTCTAACATGTGTACACCTAACACCAAAACCTTAAAATAAATAGAGTAAAGCCCTGGCTGGTGTAGTTCAGTGGATTGAGTGTGGGCAGCAAACCAAAGGGTCACAGGTTCGATTCCCAGTCAGGGTACATGCCTGGCTTGAGGGCCATGTTCCCAGTAAGGGCCATGTGAGAGGCAGCTAAAGTAAATAGACCAAAAATTATAAAATTTGAAGAAGGAAAGAAAGCCACAATTATCATTGAAGACTTTAACACTATTCTCATGAATCAATAAAACAAATAAAATCAATACGGATAAAGAGGATCTAATCTAATTAATTACATTTATATAAAACTTCATCCAACAATAGTAGAATACACATTTTTTTCAAGTACACATTCACCAAGAGAGTCTATATTTTCTAGGCCATAAAACAAACTTAAGCAAACTTAGCAAACTTAAAACAATTGAAATCACACAAAGTTTAAGTTATGATTCACTGACCACTGAATGTCTCTTCAGCTATAGGCTAGATTTCTTTTGGTACCCCAGTGAAGAAATTTGCTAAAGTTACAAACTTTATCAAAATCATCAGGCTATAAAAGAGATTTAATTACTAATGACAATCATGAGCTTATTCTAGAAGTGGAGACAAAGCTCAAGGACACACACCTACTACCATGTGGATTGCTGAGTGATGTTAACATAAATTAAAGTTGTGTTGCTAAAGTATTCTCTGTTAAGAGAGTCAAGCTTCCCCTCCATGGGAACATGGGATCCAGAATGGGAACCTCAACTGTTCCATGTTTTGCCCACACTTATCAGCAACCCTTTTAGTTATATAGTTCCTCTTAGTCCTTATCGTTCCTTAAACTATGGTACCTACACTGTACAAACGATTGGTCTTATGGCTTTTTATAGGTGGCTATGCATACTGTAAGTGATAGCTTGGGCCTGGGATACCACAGTCCATTGTGCAGACCCCACATGTCAACTTAAGAGCTGCTGGGGTGTATTTTAACCTTTCTGCTATCCACTCTTATTCAGGCTTTTCAACATGATAGCCATATGTAACCTAGCTGGCACAGTAATTCCATTGCTACCCTGATGACAAACTTTCTTACAATGGCTGAAGCAGCCCCTACTAGGTATTCAGAATTCACAGGGGAGTTACACAGTATAGGAGGTAGCACACGTGCCAGCTGCATACTCTACTGTTAGGCCACTGAATAATGTCCTAATGCTCAGATTTTGTCTCTTAAAGTACATATCAGACCATTAGAAAAGATGTGACCATAGGGCCTCCTGTGTGGTGGGGTAATATGCATCAGAATCCTTAGGACTTGTTACATCTTCAATGCAATGCCAAGAGAGCTGCCTCTTCTTTATTCATTGGACCCTTCGCTATCCAACAGCATTCATGCATGTCTATGATTTCCTGACCAACAAGCCTTACACCTTAGGATCATAAATTTGGTCCAAGATTACTACATATCTAGGGAGGCTCATAATATCACTACCAACCAACTTCATGACAGCTTAGTGGACCACCAGATGACATCAACCCACTGGGCAAACACACCCATGAAGGGTGACCACCTCAGTCCTCCTGTCCAACACAATTCGATGATCACTTTGGCCCCACTGCTGACCTGAAGTTTACTGCCAGAGACCAACGATGCTCCTCTTTTGTTATCGCTTTGCTTTGGATTCTGCTAACCTCACTCTTCCCTCCTACCTTCCTTCCTATAATCTACTCTCCCACCTCCCTAGGCTGTGGTACATGGACAGTTTGTCTCAGAATTTTTCCTGAACTCATTAATACTAACCAGGAATATCTAAAATGCTTTCTAAATACATGCAATGAACTGCCAATGCTTTGGATGCCCTCAATGAGGGGCAATGCTTCCTGGTGAGCTTGGTTTGCTGGTAATTGCCTAGCCTTAGCCTATTTACTGGACAGCTAAAGAAATGTTTGCTCCCTAAACATATGTCCTGCTACATGTGGATACATGAGAAAAGTTGCTTGAATAATGAAACAATTGAGACAATAAAGTAATTTTGTTAATAATACCACTGAATTTCTTGAGCAAATACTCCAGATACATGCTGACAATTTTTTCTTGGCTCTCAGAAGCTTCCTAAAGTGATTGGAAGAACATGTTTATGCAAGTTCTCATTTTCATTATAGTTAGCTACGTAGGTCTATGGCTTCTAAAATTATGCCTAAATGAACTCAAATTCAATTAAAAAAGACATAGCACATTTCCACCATCAATCAAACATTGGGTGAATCACAATAAGAGGTCTGACTTCATTTTTCATTTTTAACTACTGACAACCTCAAATCCTATACCTCCCCCTTCTCTTTGGCTCATATATGGACAAGCTCATAGAAGAAACCATTGTATCAGATTTACCTCTTTATTAGAGTCAAAATCAAGCTAGCACATCACTGATCCTCCTAAGCTCCTGCCATTATAGACCAGATTGCCCCTATCCAGCTTTTTCAAAAATTCCTTTTGTGAATGACAAAGTTTCTTCCAAATTCTTTCAGTGTGTGTGGCAGCATCCGCTGTAATATCCAGCCCATTAATTGGGGGAGAATCTATATTGTCTCTGTGGGGTGACTAAATGAAATGAAACTAGAAATAAATTATAGACATTTATCTGGAAAATTTCTAAATACTTGGAAAATAATCATTGTATTTTAATAACAATGTTGCAAAAGTCACTAGGGATGTCAGAAAATATTTTGAATTGAATGAAAATGTAAAGACAACATACCAAAATTTTAAAGATATAGCTAAAGCAGTTCTTAGAGGGAAATGTATAGCATTAAGTGCTCATAATACAAAAGAGAACAGATTTCAAACAATAAACTTCCTTTTGAAGAAACTAAATAAGAAGAATAAACTAAATCAAAAGCAAATAGAATATAATAAAAATAAGATTAGAAATCAATAAAATTAAAAACAGAAAAAAACATTAATTAAAACAAAGATTGATTCTTAGAAAAGTTCAGTAAAGTAGATATATTTCTGCTAGACTGGCCGAAAAAAAAATTTTTTTTTAAATATCAGAAACTAATGAAGAGACAACACTACAGACTTCATAAATATTTCAAGGTAAAAAAAATTACTATGAGCAATTTAGAATCATAAACTCAACAAACTAGGTGAAATGTATAACTTTTTTTAAACAACAAAACTACCAAATATCACTCAAGGAGAAATTCACATGGTCTGCAACAACCTACACTCTTACTGTAGAGAATACTGCAGTGAAAAAGAGTAATCAACAACAAAAGAGAGAAATCTCTAACTCACAGAACTTTTTACTTTCTTGCTCTTATTTTTAACCAGGTGATTTTTCTTCTAAATATGACTATTCAGTTAATATGGTAATATTTAAGAAACCCACAATTGTCTTCTATGCAGAAAAATTTTTTAACCCTTTTTAAAAATTGTTTATATCTAATTAAGAAAAGAAAATTTTGGGCCTAATTATTATTTTAAGCTACACATTATTCTTTGAACATTCTGTTTTTGTTTTGTTTCCACATCTGATTTTTTTAAAGTAAATTAATATATTTGAAAAACTAGATACCCATGGAATATTTTTAATGTCATGGAAGTTTTAAAAATTCCACCTGGGTACATCTAGTTATTGATTTATTTAGCATTTTGTTAACCTGAAAAGTGAAAACATTTCTTTATTAACTGTTTTTATTGTTGTTCAAGTACAGTTGTCTCCATTTTCCCTCCACTGGTTCCCTCACCTCAGCTACCCACACTTGATCCTACCCCCCTTTGGTTTTGTCCATGTGTCTTTTATACATGGTCCTGAAAACTCTTCCTCCTTTCCCCCCTTTATCCCCCTCCCACCTCCCCTCTGGTTACTGTCAGTTTGTTCTTCATTTCAATGTCTCTGGTTAAATTTTGCTTGCTTGTTGGTTTTGTTGATTAGGTTCCACTTATAGGTGAGATCATATGGTATTTGTCTTTCACCGCCTGGCTTATTTCACTTAGCATAATGCTGTCCAATTCCAGTGTTTTCAGTGAAGTCTTTCATTAGATGAGAAAACTTTTATTTTATAATTTCAATATGGCAGAAGCTCCAATTATGCAGATTTATTTTTATCTATGATTAACTGTCATTAGTCTTTGGATGGTGTTCTGCCTAGACTTGTAACATAACATTGAGCTTTTATTTAACTCCAGCCAAAAATGACTGAGTAATGATGAATGACAGATTTTCTCCAACCCTATATTCTACCCTTCACTGATCACACTGAATTTTAAAATCCCGTGTTTTACATCTTGAATAATTTGTAAAAACTTCTCACTAAGGTGTCTTTCTTTAATGTAAACAATTTGAAACCCTAGAAACACAGAGTGAGTAAAATATTTGTGTAATAAACTGACAGCTGGATCAAGGAAAATATCACCAAGGCTGATCTCAGACAGATCTTCCTTCACTTTGCTTTTGCTTGTTCATTTTTTGATTTTTGTTTTGAAATCCAGAAAATTTCTTCAGGAGCTGTTAAAATCATTTATTATTTAAATGAAAGTCTATTATATAGTTATCATAAAATTAATTCTCGGTTTTGGTATTTTTGCATTGAAAGTTATCTTGGTATTAAGACTTAAGACATATTCCAAACAGGTCATGTTGTCTAATTAACCTTTTATCGCATTCAGCTACTTTAAGTTACATGAACTTGACTCTGTCCTCTAAATATAACAATACAATTTTGGAATTTCATTAATAAACATGACAGCATTTATTAACACTGCCATGTAACTAAAGTAAAACTTCATCAATTCAAATCTTGAGGAACCAGAAGTAATCAAGCTAGAACCAAACAGGAACAAATTATCTGACATCATATTTTAGTGGCAGGAGAGCTGAGAAGCTAAACAAGTTGCTGTTTCTGTCAAACAATCTTGATTACTTGTCAGTGTGGGAGAAGTCAGTAGAGTACAGAATGAAAGGTTAATTTACTTGCACTCACATAAACTCTCCCTCTATTCTTATTGACAAACAACCAAGGTCATTAATTGAAGTTTGCAAATCAATTTCTATGAATTCATGGCTCATAGAAATCATGTACTTTAAATTACAAATATAATAGAATTTGAGGTTACCTGTGCCAAAACATTCTATACTACATTACTTACTATTTTTACCTGGCAACATCTTCATTAAATATTTATAGACAAAAAAAGTATACATTATTGTTGTCTTTCATCAAAATTCTAAGATCAAATGTTTACTCATTTTCCCTTTATTTATTCATTCATAAAATGTCCTTCCTTCTTTCCTTCCTTCCTTCCTTCCTTCCTTCCTTCCTTCCTTCCTTCTTTCTTTCCCTCCTTATTTTCTATATTAACCATGTCTTTTATTTCTGTTCTCTGATGCTTAGACATCTAGGATCCTGTTGACTCTGGAGAGAGTCAGCTGATGACAGGTTGAAGCGATTTCAGGAGATAATAAATAACTCATCCTTGAGTATGCCTTTCAAATACAAACCAACCAATCCAGAGCTTATATCCCCAACAAAAGTCCTCCACCACAGCTCTCACAGACCCAGGGCCAAGTACCAGACAACTAGGGACAGCTCCTATGCTAGAGTGCATACTAACATCTTCAAATTAGCTAATCCTAACTCTGTTTACTCTACATAATCTGTCTCTTCTCTGCAAAATAACAATAAAGACCCAATGATTTCCTGTGTGACTCCCTATGATGTGGCATGCCCTCTGCTCTAGGGATTCCCAAGTTAACAACCATCTTTTCAATAGTAGTGGTCAGATCTGTTGGCTTGCTTACCACCACACTTCCTCCATCCCTCCCTCCCTCCCTCCCTTTTTCCTTTCCTTTCCTTTCCTTTCCTCTTTCTTTCTTTCTTTCTTTTTCATTACTTTTCTCTCTCATAGAAATCAGTAGTTATTTAAATTAAATGCTATCAAATTAACAGTATTATACTCTTTTGGAGAGACAAAATGAATTTTAGAAAAATGAGTACTATGAATTTTGGGTGGATATATATTCTTTCATATTTAATAATCTTGAGTACAAAAATAGCACTTCTAAAATCTGCCTTGAGTTATCCAAATTTAGGTGAATTGGGTCAGCCTTTAAATATCAGTTGCATTTTAGAAATAAGGGGAAATTATTCAACAGAGCCCTAAAACAATAGTATATATTCTTTCCTTCTTATTCTTTCCTTCTTACACACAAATACCAAGTTTAAATGTGAATTTTGTTTTGCTACTAAGACAAACATGGGTACAAATTTTTAAAATGGTGCCAACTTTACCCCACATTTAGAGAATTTAAAATTTTGCTGAAATAAAAAGAAGGGTAAATTGACTTTAGAATCTTTTTCTCAGTGTTGATTTTGTTTTCACTTAAGTTTTAGCTCAATTTTGAGTTTAAATTGTGACTTGGATTTACCTCATGTGCTTGTGACCTATGTATTTACCCCTTCCTTTTCTTGTGTTGAGTCACTCATTTTTCCTTTTATTTAAATATCAAAAACTGTCTGGGCACTTACTATCTGCCAATAACAATATGAGGGGACAGGGGTACAAGGATGACAAAAGTAACTTCTGGAAGACATGAAAGGAAGAATAAAAGTCAATAATCAATTAATGAAAAATGTGAAATGGTTATAATGAAAGTAAGCAGTAAATACAGTGAGAATAGTGGACGGTCCACTGAACTGAGAGGGTTGGCGTATGGGAAATTTTCACACAGGTTTGCTGCTAGAGTGGAGTATTGTAGGACAAATCAAATTTATCCAGAGAGACAAGGTAGAGAATAGCATCCATGACAAGTTTCCAGGATTCTCCAATGCAGAATTTTATTTTGGAAGGTACAAATAAGTGATGGTATAATATAAGTGCAGAGAAGATGAAATGCTGGTAATTCTCAATTTATCTTCTTCCTACATCTATTTTCTAACTTTCTCTGACACGTCCCATACTCTAGAAAGTTGCCTTTTTGCACTGTTTCTCCACACTCTTCTGTCATAAGGTTTTTTCATTTGGGTTCAGCCAAGGGTTGACATTGGCAAGATACAGGGGTGTGGAGGAGAGTCAAATGCATTACTCCCACACTCCCTTCCTGATTCAGCACAGGTGTTCTGCCAGAAGCTTGTCCCTTCACAACAGTAGTTTCCCCTGGCTGTTCCTTCTCTGTGTTTCCAGTTCTCACTGAGCTCCAGCAGTTTTCTTCCTTCTTTTCCCTTTAACCTTAGTGGTGTCATTGGCCTCCCACCACTTCTTCTGGTGCTTACCAACCCTTTGTTTTTCAAATCCCAGCTCACCTCTTCAGTGATACTTTCAGTAAATTATTGTCTTTAGTTGTCTGAGTTACATTTTATTCCTTGTAAGTAACCTGACTGTTATGGTAGGATAAAGTTTAATTATAAATGACCTTTAGAATATCAGCATTTTTAAAAATATTGTTTTTATTAGACTAAATGTAGTCTTGGCTTTCAGTATATTTATATAAACAAACAAATAGACATAAGTAGGAAAATTAATAATTGGAGGTAAGTGAAAACAAAGTTTAAGTTTCTGAATTCTAGATTTGATTTCTGGATTTTGGAGTCAACTCTAGTTATGAACAGAAGCAAACAGAAGAATGATGTTATTTTTATGAGCACTAAACAAAAGTCTAGTAGAAACATGCACAGAAATAGAGATGTTGGATTTTAGATGGTGTCGTCAGCCTTGAAGCAAAGAGAGGAAGACACTATAGGCAGGGCATTTCTGGGAGAAATTATTCTTGCTATATTCCTTTCTCTTCCCTACTTGACCTTGAGATAATAATTTCTTATCCTGTTCACAAAGAAGTTAATGAAACAGCAAACCATTCAGAATTAGCTGAAAACAAGATTAACTTCAGAAAAAAACTGAATACTAGTTGGGCTTAAAAAAATAACAAAGAGCAGGTTATTGGTGCTCTGCTACCTCTCAAACCACAGTCTATAACCACCACTTCCTGGAGGAAAATATGTCTGGATTAGGTCATATACTGCACCCCGCAAAATGTACCCCCAAGTTGCTCCCTCAAGTCACCTACAAGAATATGTGGGTGTCCTGGTCTTTTGCCTGGCCCAAATACATAACACCAGCCAAGGTAATCATGACCGACAATATCTCATTATGACTGAATAATTATGACTGATGAAATGAAAAATCCCAAGGGTATTTGGGAGCCTCTGTGTCTGTATAGTGTGCATCTGCATAATATATTTATAATAAAACATTAGTGAGATCCAAGCATTATGAAAGAGAAATAAAGATTTGAATAATTTACACAAGAGAAAGCAGAGTTAATGGACCAGGCAATAATAATCTAACTTAAGCATAATAATTGCCTTTACAGAGATATAAGAAAGTATTGGAAATAAGAAACAAAACAAAATATGGTTGTAATTTAAAAAACAAATAGAACTACTGGATACAAAAACTATACATGATTGTTGAAATAAAGAATTCAGTGAATGTATTGAATAGAAGAATGTTTCCAGCTAGAAAATGCACTGTTGCCTGATAACATGTTAAAAAATTCTTCCAAGTACATCTGACATAAAGAGACAGAAATAATGAGTAGGGAAAAAAAGAAAGATAAATAGGAATGAAACACTTATTCCCATACCTATTTAGAAGACCTGCTGGAATGAGTGAATGAAGAGAATAAAATTTATAAAGTCAAAGGTATTTTAAAATAATGTCAGATAATGTTTCAGAGTTAAATAAAGTCACAAGGCATCCAATTGGAAAAGTTTATAAAGTGTCAAACAGGATAGGTTAAAAGGTACACAGTCACACGTACATTACATTCACACAACAGATAAACAGATAAATTGCTTAGTAAAATGTGTTTACTAAAAAGTTAAATACAAGTAGAAAACTCTGAATGCATCCATGCAACAAAACCACTTTACATAATACAAAAAAAAAAAGCAAAAACCCACAGTATCCCTGGCTGGCATGGCTTAGTGGATTGAGTGCCAGGCTGCTAACCAAAATGTCACTGGTTCAATTCCTAGTCAGGGAACATGCCTGGGTTGCAGTCCAGGTCCCCAATAGGGGGCACAAGAGAGGCAACCACACAATGATGTTTCTCTCCTTGTCTTTCTCCCTCCCTTCCCTTCTCTCTAAAAGTAATAAATAAAATCTTTAAAAAAAAACAGTAAATGGAAAAAATGTGGAATATTTGCAAACAGCGGACAATAAATTTAAGAAAAAAATGTTAGCTTATAATTTCATATCCAGTTGCACTATCATTTAGAAGAAATGTGAAATAAGTACATCATCAGGCACATAAGTGTTCATAATAAACCTATTAAAATAAAAAACAATTCTCTACTTTTTGGAAAATCTGTACCCAACATTTGGCATGAAACTTGGAAATTACTTGCTTATAGATTTGGTGTAAAAACACACTAGTAAATGTATAATTTTCTAAATCAGCAATAACAAAAAATAAGATAAGATAGTACATCCACAAAATTTCAGAACTGAAACTCCAAATCAAAGGGAAAGACCAGAGTGAGATGAGAGCAGCTCAAGGTGCCATTGGTGGAAACCAGGCTCTGCCGCAGGATCATGCGCAGAATGTTCTGAGGACCCACACAGGGGAGACTGTGGTTTGTGGTGTGGCAAGATGGTTTATTTGGGTGGCAATAGATGTTGCCCCCTGGGTTTCCAATGCCCTTCTCTGTCCATCTGACCACGGAAAAGTCCAACAGTGTCATCAGTAAGGCCAAAACAAATGTCAGTGTCCAGAATTTCACCTTCATCCTAAAACTTAGTCATTTGGAGCCCATGCAGCCTGCTGCAGGCCCACACAGTTGCATTCTCTCGGGCAAGAGAAAGGGTGAACAAACAGGGCAAATGTGTTACTGGGTGGGCCAGAGAGAAGGACTTTATTTGTTCTCCTGGGATTTTATCAACTTGGGTTTGAGACAGACCAGAAGCTGTTTCAAAATAGCCAATCAACTTCCCAAACTTTTGCAGGTTTTTTGATGGGTCCACCCTCCCTAGTTAGACTGACAGGCCTCTATGGTCAAGCACCATCCCCTGCATCCCCAACAATTCAGTACCAGAGAGGAGAAGGGAGGAGTGTTAGTCTCCTAGTTGGAGAAATGCTGTAATCTGCTGGGGTATGAAGTTGTAGCTTTCTGGTAAAGCAAACAGGCTTATGCTCCTCAGTTTATTAATTCCGATGCCCAATACTCTTTGGTCTCTTTCCTTTATTAATAATTACCTAACTACCTATTGTAACAAAGCCATTTTTGATTTGAAAGGCATGTATTTTAATAGCTTTTAGAAACTGAGAGGAAAAAGTAAACCTAAAGTGAGCCTTACAATGAGAGGAGTAACTATTGGTAACTATTGATAGGAGTAACTAAAAAATGGGACATAGTTATCAGATCCACAAAAACACTCAGTATAAGCAAACAGAAAACAAGAAAGAAGAAATTTTAAAAATTACATTAAATAGAATGCTTAACATACAGAAATAAACTCTAATATAAAAGTAATGATAATACATCTGTATAAATATAACTCATCAAGTAGAGAAAGATCTTATATTAAATAAATACCCAAATTCAAGAATAAATTGTCTAAATAAGATAGAAAAAGAGGTACTGGGTATAATGAACTCAGAACAAGAGTGGAATTTTACGCTAATAGAATGGACATAATAGTGGAAAATAACAAAACTTTATAAGGAATCAATAGAAGTTTTTAATAATATTTTATGTGTAGTTACCCACACACAATCTCAAAGAGAGACAGAGAGAGAAGAGAGAATGACCTTACACTTCAGAGGAAATGCACATTATTTTCTAGCACATAGATGAATTCACAAAAAGCATAAATAGAATAATTATCAGAGAAACTATCAAAATAAATTCCAAAGCTTCAACACTATAAAGACTATATTCCTTTTCTATATTGCTAATAAAATTATAAATTTATGACAAAAGTATAACTACAAAAATCCATGTTTATACAAACTAAAATGTATATTAAAAAGCCCTTGGAAAAAATTAAAAAGAAAAAACCTCATCACCAACATCAGGTGGTTAAAGTAGCTCTTCAAAGGATATTGTAGTTTATGATAAGAAATACATATTCGGTACTAGTCCCCTTTTTGGTTCAGGGTTCCTAAAATTTCCTAAGTGAGGAGAACAACAAAAGTGCTTTTGGTTATGTTAATGAGGCACCTTTGAGGCCACACCTAAAGATAGGGGTTGGTCGCTATGAGAATCAACTACGTGATTGGAGTTGAAACTTTCATTCCCACCCCCTGACCTTCAGAGAGAGGTGAGGAGGGGAATGAAGGTTGCATTAATCACTGATAGCCAATGGTTTAATCAATCATACCTATGTAATGAAGCTTCCACACAACTCCAAAATGATAGGATTCGAATTGAAGCGTAAAATAATCTGTGCACCTGTGTTACAGTAATAGTAATCGTATACACATGTGTACCCTTTGACAATAAATTGAACTTTCACATATACTTAAAAATCCTCAGTTTCACCAAGTCAGCCTTTGAGAGTTTTTTTAGAGGAGGGTATTCTAGGAGGTTGTGGAGCCCCACCTCTGTGAGGCTCATTGCTTCAGAACTTCCCACTGCGAAGAGTAAGAGAGCACCAGCGTCCACTCAAGCTAGCGCTGCTGCTGCTGCCACTGAGGCACCAGGCATTCACCGGGAGCCCAGTCTCCCCAGCCCCACTGCAGTGACATTTTCTGCATTGCTTGTGCTCCAGGTTGGACCATTAGAATTAAAAGTTGGTTTTTTGCTTTTCTTAAGTGTTTTGTGGTTCACCTATATTGTTTTTTACATTTCATACATCATATATTATAGTACAATAAAATTAATGGATATAAAGTAGGCAGAAATTAAATCAATTTCATTATTGATTTTCAAAACAAAATAAATTAAAAAAAGCCATTACACTATTGTTAATAAATATTGTCTATACGTATTTTGAATTATTCAATATTACCAATTTATTCTGCCTACTTTGGTTTTAATTATTTTTATTTTAAGATGGGCCAAAACTTAACAGTCAGGACTTAGAAGAAGCTAAATTTTGATCCAGAAGAAATTAAATTAAAAAAATTAAAAGTCTTACCATATTTCCTGCTGGGAAACACAAGCTTTGTTCAGTAAATCTACTTTTAAAATAACCTTTTCAAAAAACATTTTGTTTAGTTCTTAATGAATACCAAAAAGAAAAAGAATATCTTTCTATTCTCTCATATTCTATAAAACTTATTAGGGACATATATTGGGTATAACTTTAGGTAGTAATATTAATTACTTAGGGAAGCTTACTAATGTATGAAGACAGAAATAATATCATGCATGAATTTTATTGAGTACAAGAACAAAGAACAATGAGGGTTTATTCTGTTTTGGTAATAACATTCTGGGTTACAAGAAAATACTAAGTACAAGAAAGAGATATATCATTAGTGTTATACAATATTAAAATTATTAAGAATTTTAAAGTTGAAATGTATCTTAGGACCATGGTTCAAAAACCAAACTTTATATATGATTCCAGGGAGATCTTTTTAAAAAATACTATTTCTTAGACCCTAGCCAGGAGAAGCTATTGGGATAAGACATGCAAAATATTTGTAAAGGTATCCCATTGGCAATATTGTATTATGAAAACTATTAAAGAGAAACATCAAAAAATTTTAGTGAATACACATTACCTAAATTTTACAATTAACATTTTGATTTATTTGCTGTATTATATATGTTTATCCCCCAGCCATCCATCTTATTTTTTGTTCATTTCAAAGTGTATTTCCAATATTGCCATACCTCCTCCTACATGCATGTTATTAACTAGAGTTCAATATTTGTTTATCTTGTTTTTGTCTTTTCAATTAGAATTACTATACAGTGGTCCCTTGAACAACACAGTTTGAGCTGCATGGGTCCACTTAGATGTGGAATTTTTTCAATAAATATACAGTCAGCCCTCCATATTCCTGGGTTTTGCATCCATGGATTCAGCCAACTGCAAATCAAATATAATATTTTCAACCCACTAGGGAATCCACAAATGTGAAAGGCCAACTGTATGCATTATTCTATGCCGTTATACATAAGGGTCTCAAACATCTGTGGGTTTTGATATCCACAGGGGTCCTGAAACCAATCTCCCACAGATACCAAGGGACAACTATAGTTAAACTTTTGAGAAGTCAAAAGTTATACACAGATTTTCAATTTGCAGGGAAGGTGTGAGTGTACCCCAACCCTCATGTTATTCAAGGGTCAACTGTACAAGGCAATGTGCAAACCTTAGATGCATGACTCAGTGAGTTTTGACAAAGGCAACCTTATGTATTGTCATGATGCCAGAGGCATAGGTGGTTTGTAACTCAATGTTCTGTTGAAACAGTCGATCATACAGACTCATTTCAGGCACAGAATTAAAATCACCCATAGTTGATTGAATAAATGGTATAGAATGACTCCTAAAATGTACGTTTACTACCACATAGAAATGATTATTGAAATTCAGCTTTTTAAAGGCATGTCACAAATTACCCCATGGGGAATTTTCCATTTTATGCAATTGTAAGTAGAAATATGTAGAGATAATGTCATAGATACGCAGATGCATTATACCATTCACTGAATTATCTTGCTCTACAATCTAATTTGAATTTTTGTTTACTTGATCGGTTGCTACCAGAGTTCAGGGAGATTATGTCACAAAGCACAGAGCACTGTCTGTACGAGGCCCTTAGTACAGAAGGTTGAGCTGGTGAAAGTTTAGAATGGGAACTATTTCCATAGTTCAAAGGGTCGGGCAATGTCCTTAGTAGATATTTGATTCTACTAGATATCACTGGGCTTGCCTCATGAATAATTAGAATTATTTGTTTATAATGAATGAGATGTTGTTCCTTATTGTTCAAACATTATAAATTATATAGCAATTGCATATAGAGAAAGGGGTTACTTCTTAATTTTAGTAATTTTTCTAAAAAAAGTTACCCTTTTATCATAGGTTGACCATCTGTAAAATGTAAATTGTGATATTGCTTGCATTTCAGCTCTAGACAGTGGCATAAGAAATTCATCTGCCCTGTTAAAGGTGCTGACCATCCTGGGGCTGCTGTGTCCCATGTCCCACACTTTGCTTTTGACCTAGGTAACCAATAGAGCGAATATCATGTGCAATATCGGAATGACTTTGTTTTCTTTTTACAGTGATATAACCCCCAGAGACTACACTTGGATTTTCCGACATAATGTATGTGGAGAAGCAAGCACACCCCTGAGGACAGAAATCTGATCCGATGTGTTGTCGGACCCCTTAGCTCATCTCTAGATAAACAGAGTCTTTCATTCAATGACCTATCAATCTGGCAGAAAAAAAAATACTGTATTTGTGTTAGGAAGAAAAATGTCCTAAAAGGAATTTGAGTGAAATATATTTGTTAAACTTTAAGAGAAGACAAATTTACTTGATTGTCATCAATTGTGAATTATTGGAGGATCTCTTCATTTGACTGATGGTAAAAATAAATTGCATTATGTTGTCAATAAACAATAAAATGAAGTGTTTATTTGTTAAATAATGTAGATGAGAAGTGTATATATCTGTTATACTCTATTTTTGAATTTGGCTCAATATTCCCATCAAATTACATAACATTTTATGTTCTGACTTTTTAAATATTCATTTCTGGCAAAGAAAAAGAGGAAAGCATGGTAAACATTTCTTTTTAGAAGGCTGCACTGAGCAAAATGTTCCAAAATAAGTTATAAATGAATTAGCTCAAGGGTGGAAATTCAATTTAAATAATAAATTAGAAACATATCAGAAATTAGATTCTTATGTTTTAGGGTAGCTTTTAAAACTTATTTCTGCCAAAGCCTATTAATGCTGCAATGTTGTTACTCAATCATATTTAAGTTTAATTGCAAATTACTTACTGACTATATATTTACTTTACATACATTCCGTATTTGTCAATTTTCTGATGAAACTAATAATGAAAATGTTTTATTGATAAGCATGCTATAGATGAATCAGTCTAATCATACAGCTTAACCCCTGATTAAAACTACTATAATCAGTCATCGACACAGAAATATTTCTTGATTAAATATTGCAAATAATAAGATGAAAGGACCAGGTAATTGATAAATTTTTTGTTACATAGTGTTAGTAAATTTTGCATGGTAATAAAAGCTTACAGGAGTAGATTTAAATAAGCTATGGAGATAGCCTGTGTTCTCTGTATTTTAATAGACTTGTTTGAAGTGCTTTGAAGAATGTTTATAATGTAAAGCTAAATATAGGGTATTAATTGTCATTTCTCTCTTACTAGTGAGGGTAACTCAATGTCAAAATGCAATGCCCATGGTTAACTAAGTGTCTGCAGGCAAACAGTCCAATCATCCGAAAGCTGGTTTTATACCATGTGTGTTCTTAAAAGTGTTATCACCCCTTGGTATTTTAGCACAAGTTTCCTTCAAAGGGTTTAAGCATTATTTACTAAACTTCTGTTTTAGTGGCTTTCATAAGGATGTTTTCCAGGGTTTCCTATTTTGTTCCTTCTTTGAGGGAGAGAGAGACCATGAATGGAGGCTGTAGCAGAAAAATGACTCTCTATTTCTGAAAATGTGTCCAACTATATAAATTTCAGGTGATGGCGACTAGCCAATTTGTAAGAGAGAGATAATTCATCATTTAACTTTATCATCAAAGAAAAGAGTTATCCTGTTGGTGAGCACACACTATCCTTTGCAGCAAAATTGAAAGGAGCACAAGCAGAAATTAGACACTTAATAATTCTAAATTGTGAATATAAAATTCTAGAAGTTCAAAAGCAATTGTGGAAGGTACAAAGAGGTAAAGAGAAATAACTAGATGTGCGTACTAGACAATGCCAATTGAGCACCACTCTGAAAGTGCTAGGGTGGAATTTAAAATGGTTCTTTCTGTATCAGCTAAAGGAAAGCTCAGCTGAAACACTGTTTCAGAGGTGAACTCTGACTGGGGGGTAAGCAGGGAGGTTTATTATGGCCCCTGTTGATTGTTAGTAAAGCTTTCCGTTTCTAAGTACATAGTCACAAAGACAAAAGGTCAGGTGACCTTGCTGAGACAGGTTCTGTGGTGGAGGGGAGGGCAGGAGCAGAGGCTGTGTATCTAGCAAATACTATAGTCAAATAACCTATAGCAACTGTAAAACAGTGGCCTTTCATCCACCCCCGGTGTTTTAATGAGTTATTAAAAGGGATTAGCCTGTACCTTTCCCTGCCAAAAAAAAGTTTGGGAGAAAAGTTTTCGAATCACATATTTTCACTCAGCCTTCTGGAACTTTTAAGAAATGTTTTACATTTTTCAGTGATATATTGTGAAAATCACTGTTGTCACCCATGATTTGGACTATAGCACTTGAAACTCAAACTTAGAAAGTTCTGGTTTGTCAGATATATTTATAATCCAGGGCCTCCAAATGTATTGCCTTGATGTTGCTTACATATTTCTGAATTTGAACCAATTTCACTCCATGTCCTACACTGGATACATTTTCACTTTTCTTCTGAGTTTCACATCTGCTGTAGTTTGGGCAGATGTATATTGAGCTTATCTACATGCTTCAGAAAAGCCAAAAATCTTCTGCATTAAGCTGAAATTCTTTCAGACTGCCTGTGAGTCATGACATATGTTTGTGGACAGCTGTTTTTTGTGGCCAAATTTGAAGCACTCACTTCAAGCTGGTGTATTCTACCATATGGAGAAATAGTTTCCAGCCAAAACATTTAATTAACAGTGAATGGAGACGACCCTGCCTTTGCTTTGCCACATGTGAGTGCTGAACACAGTGACAAAGTTAAGACAAGTGTATATGCCTACCAGGCCAGGCCCTGCCCTTGCCCATCTGGTCAGGGTAACACCCAACCTTATTTTTATCATTTTTTCTCACTCCATTTTATCGGCACTCCATGTAGACGCAGGCAATAGGGATATATATATATTTAGGAGCAAATAACACAATTTGGTTGGCAACACTCGTCTCTTAGAGGATGAACCTTAGGCAACTTACCAAAGCCCAGAAAACAGGGAAATATGAAAATCATAAACGTGCTTTCTTAAGTGCAGTTATTCTGAGGCTATTTTTATTAATGCTTTTTTAAAGGTTGAATCCATTAGCACTGAAAATTCCATTGAGTTATAAAGCAATATAACAGGAATGGAACAGGGAATATATCCAAAACCTATGATACGATTGCCCATTTCTTGACATTGTTCTAGTTCTTCAGGCATAATCAAAAACATGGTCAATAAAAAAATGCAGAGGTTATAGAGCATCAAACAGAACAAACATCCATTATGACAAGAAGATCATTTTTGCCCTGGCTGGCATAGCTCAGTGGATTGAGCGCAGGCTGTGAACCACAGTGTCACAGGTTCGATTCCCAGTCAGGGTACATGCCTGGGTTGCAGGCCATGACTCCCAGCAACCACACATTGATGTTTCTCTCTCTCTCTATCTCCTTCCCTTCCCTCTCTAAAAATAAATAAATAAAATATTTAAAAAAAAACCCAGAAGATCATTTCTGGGGAAAAGTCCCCAAAGTAATATCAAAAAAAAAAAAAGAGACATTCATCACAGGTTACATTTAATAATATCTTTACAAATAGAGAGAGGGGGTCATAAGAGATAATACCAATGGTAGAATATGCCTCAGCAATAAATACCGTGGTATTTCCATGAACAAAAAAACCGGAAAGAACAAATGTTATCAATACTAATAAAGAAAAAAGGATAGTTCAAAAAGGCGATGTCTCCTTACATTAAGAGCATCACCTCTTTTAGAAGACAATATTAACTAAATTACCAATCACAGCTACCTTGTCTGATATACTTCACATTTGCTAACCACTTTCCTCCCTTAGTCTAGGTTTTGAAAAAACAATAATTCTGCATATTACAATCCAAGAGAATGTATCGGATTTTAAAAATTCTTCCATCTTTTTACATCTGATTGTCAAATCTCCCTATATTTTTTATGATCCAGGAGATTGCATGTGCAGTCTTTGAAACAAAGCATCAGAAGTTTTTACACCAATTTCATGTTTAATATATATTTTTTAAAAAAGAATGGTAAAAACATGATTTTCTGGATGCCAACATAACCTAATTAAAAGGCATTTAAAGCAGTCAGTATTTTTTCGAATTACAAGATTCTGGATAATGTTTCCCTGTCATGCTTTACTATTTTCACTAAAATAAGTTGTGCATTAATGTTGTAGAGCCTCAGGCAAAGAAATGCTGACAAGATGATGACAATTTTTTTTTCTGCTTTTGGGGGCACTTGCAAGCAAACGCTCTTCAAGGATGGATTTAATTTTTTAAAATTGTGGTTAAGCAAATATTAATGACATAAAGATGCAGTCATGGATTTTGTGAAAGGCACATTTTAAAAGCAGAGATCAAAAATGTCTGTTTACTTCAATAACCCCTTTCAAAGAGCAGGACTAGTGTTCCTCTCAGTGGGAGCTGCTGCCATAACGACTCTTCACAGTAGTGACCCAGTTGGATGATGCAAACTAGGGTGGGAAAGAATGTCTTTCTGTTCAGGAAGCATCCCAAATCAGAAACATTCCAAGCTATAGTGAGAGAGTCCCATGATTTATTTCCAGAGGCAAGCACTTTGTTAACTGAACAAGTTCTAACCAGATGTTAATTGAGCATAAAATTGCAAAACTTGGCTAGCACCGTGGCAGACTGTAAATCCGCTGGGTAGAAGATAGGTTGACCTCTGTGTCCTACATTGCACCTAGCATAATTTCAGCAGTCTATAAATACTGAATAAATGCAAATGGGAAATATTGGGAGTTAAAAATCACTCTTAAGAAGAAAATTCCATGTCTACTCTGGTTTTCTCCCTGGAGTTTTATCATTAGTAATTGTTACAGTGCTCTGCCATTTACAAAACACTTGCAAGGTGCATTAATACATCTAACCCTTATTCCAATAATACAAGTTAGATACTATTTTCCTTATTTTATAATTAAAGAACTGGAGACTCAGCATCACAATTCCCCCTCCAAAATCATGCTATGACATGACAGTTATAAGAATTATATGCTTTGCTCATAACCCTGACTGGTGTGGCTCAGTGGATTGAGCCTGGGCTGGAAAACGAAAGGTCACTGGTTCCATTCCCAGTCAGGGCACATGCCTGGGTTGTGAGTCAGGTCCCCAGTAGGGGGTGCTTGAGAGACAATCACCCATTAATGTTGCTCTCCCTCTCTTTCTCCCTCCCTTCCCCTCTGTCTAAAAATAAATAAATAAAATATATTTTTTAAAAGACTCATATGTTTTGCTCATAAATTTCTCTAAGGAAAAGCTCTCTGTGGTTGTCTCAATATCCTTTAACCTAATTCAATCAATAAATCAATACACAACTATAATTGAGCCAATATTAATGTCAATTAACCCACCTACTATATTTATTTGATCCCTGGAACAGCACTAGGTGCTTTTAGAGATCATAGGTCTCGAGATCATTATCACGGCTATATGTAATTATAGGTCCCAGACAGTGACAAAAGTCCTTTTGATATCCTTCGTGAACCCTGTGCATTCTGTTTGCTTCTTACCTCTTATTACCCATGTTGAGAGAATATTCAATACCCTTTGTCTCTAATTTATTATCATCTCCTTTCTTCCAACCACCTCCCTATTCTGTACTTCTACCACCATCATTCTACTGAAGAGCCTTCCTCAAGAATCATATTGAGCTTTGAATCAACGAGTTCAAACATCTTGCTTTGTCTTCATCTGTCTTGGCCTTCCTATATGTCCTTTAGCATTATTATGGATTCCTCCTCATTAACATTTTCTTTGCTTAGTCCCCTGTAAAATGTCTTTATTTCTTATGATCCCGACCACTGCCTCGTGTTCTTGCATTTTGGCAGCCAAAATTGTGATCTCTCTGCTGATGGTGATGGGAGCTGGTTCTGAGTCAGATAACCAGCCTCAAATTCCATAAACTGAAAACAAACTTGCTCCCTACACTGAAGATGTGTATTCTGATGAGTTTATCATCATCCAAAACATCTGTAATTGAAGAATTTTTCTTTTTTATGTCTGGCTACCAAGACCCACCCGTTCTTTGTTACAAGGGCAGAACTGCTGCCCCTTCTCACAACACAGTGTGAGCACACGCCTCTCAGACTACTGTGACACAAGTACAACTAGTGGCTCACCCTTACTCACAAGTATTCACTGTGCTCCCCTCCCCATCTCAGTCCTCTTACCTAGTACTTGGAATATCATCTGCTACTTCTTCAGCCAGATTCCTCATTATTCCCTTCAGTCAAGACAGCATTATATAAAGAAGAAACTTATGTATTTTAGATTCTGCACCTTTATGTTTAGGGCTTAATTCACAGCTTCATCAACCTCAAATGCTTTAATGCCACATAGACACAGTTGAGAAATCATCCTGAAAGAACCAGAACAAGTGCTGATTTTTTCATGTGGTCTTCCTTGATTTTTCAAGTCAGAAATACATCTCTTCCCAGTAAGATTCTTTAACACTTGGTCAGTACCATTAACATACCATGAATTTTCTTTCTTTTTGAATTGCACATCTATATGATTATGCATCTGTGTATCTACCTTTTGGGTTCTTTGTATAAGTATACCTTTGTATCTCTCTTTCTCTTTCTCTGTTTCTTTCTCTCAATCTATCTTCCCATTATCCTATCTGTATCTTTCATTAAATATTGATTGTAAAACATTATATATATCTTAAAATGAGGAGAGATTTTCATTTGCCATTATTTCTGCATATTTAGAAGCACCTTGCATATGATAAACTCCTGACTTCATGCATAAATAAAGAAAAGATGATCAAATTGTGCCAGTAACAGAAGAAAAAATGTGAAGAACATCAAAAGAGGTAAAAATTAAAAGAGATAGAAACACAAAAGGGTTATCAAGGGGATCTGTATTTTGAAATAAGAAAACCCAGAATAATTCATCTTTAAAAGTTAAGAATCAATAACAGATCTACAGCTCAATAAGCCTATAGATGAGTGGAGAAGGATAGCCAGAAGTAGAAGTCATGGGAAGGATTCAACAATCAAAGAGGAAGCATGGACAGGACAATCAAAGAATGATAAATGGAGAAGCAAGATTTGAAAGTCAGGTAAGGGAGACAATTTTGTGGACCACTACAGTCTAGATCCAGACTTTTCTGGTGTGATCTATTTCTTCTGCATGTGTTGTTGTATCTGGACAATGTCACAATGCAGGGTGTTACAAAAGCAAAGGTTCGTTCCTGGCACCTGTGTTCATATTTCTTCTGTTAGCAGGAACTGAACTGATGACAAGCGTATGTAGAGTTTGGCTGCAATGCTAACTCATAAAGTGATAGCTGCTTATAAGGGACAGAGGACATTGTGATCACAGGTTATAGCTGAGTGTCACAGGACTCAAGTTGTATGAAAATTTAAGTGAATTTAAACACTGATTTCTTTTTATTAAACAGTTGGTCATATAGCAGTCACTGAACTGGATGGATTATCTATTTAGTGCAAAACAACCTAAGCATGGACCCTGCTTTCAGGGAGCATGCAATGTATTAGAGGAGACTGACACAAATGGATACACCCAAAAATGTATGACCAAATGCTGGGAAGCACAAGGGAAAAAGTAAACAAGAGTGTTGAAGTATCAGAGAGAATTGGGTGAGATATGCAATTGGTTGATTAGAGATGTCTTTTTGAGAGGTGATATTTGAGCTGAGATAAAATATGAAAAGCTAAATATTTGATACAAAGGGAACTATATTCTAGTTAGAGAAAACAGATGAGCAAAAGTGAGAAAACTGGTTTACTCAAGGAATCTATACAGGATGGCTCACCATCCTGAAGATGAGAGAGAGAGAGAGAGGTTGGAGATAAGATTTGCCAGATAGGCAACATCTGGATATCTGGATGATGACCACAGAAACAATTAGAATGAACAATAAAAGCCAAAATACAATCTACAATTATATAGCAAAATGATGTGAAATGACCTTTAGGGAAATTAACTGGAATTGTAGGAATTCAGACAGTCTTTAATTAAATATATTACATGGCCTATAAGCACTGACTGTACATTATATGTGACCATATTATACATACTCTGACTGTGTGTTGTCACTACTAGTGAATAGAAATAGTTTATTTGGGTTTGGATAATGGCTTAGACTTTAAAACAAAACTTACACTTTGATCTCCAAAGCTTTCATATTGCTCTAATTTAGAAGTCCTCTCAAGTCTCTTTATTACTACAAGTTTCCCTCTCTGGGAATGGCATTCAGTTGGTATCTTTGCTTCTAGAGCACATCCCAAATTCAGAGTCACATAGATGTCATTTTGTGACAACATTACCTCAGATGGAAATTCTGGGTTAATTAGTTCCAAAAGAGACAGATGAATTATATGTTCTAATAATATTGAATTTATTTATTTATTTATTTGTTTGTTTGTTTGTTTGTTGGGGTTACTATTCTCAGAGAACAGTAGTTCATTCCCTCTTTGAGACCACATTAGGGCCAGTGAACCACAGAGCCCAAAAGCACAGACGGGAAGCCCACCGATCTGCACACTTCTCAGTCCTCTGCTCCCAGATGCCATCATGCTGACCATTTGCACAAAGTGTTTCTTTCCGCTTTTGTACTCCTGAAACCTGCCTAGGGAGAAGTCTTGAGCCTGCTAGATCTCAGATACTCTTTGAGAGCTTGCTGAGCAACTGGCAAGACTGGTCTTCAGGACAACAGCTGTCTTTCTCTGAATGATTGTTTCTCACCCTGAATTGAGAGCTAGAGTCAAGCACCATCAATGTTCAGGAAAAACTGTAGAAAAATTTCAGAAAGCTACTCATGCTGAGTCCTTCAGAAAGAGCAGAAATTCAAAAATTTCACTGAAGATTATATATTAAATGAGAACTTTAAGTCAAATAATTATCAGCAGCCAGGTACCAAGATTTTTGTTTTTAAACTTTACTCAATGTCAAAAATTCCCCCGAGAAAAAAAATCATTCACAGTGCACTAACTTTGGAGTAATGGCATCTGTTCTGTATTACACTCTGGTGTTCTTGATTTTGAATAGTAATATAGAATAGGGTTTTATTGACATTATATATTATTTTTGTATTCCACATGGGGTGTGCCCCCAAATACACATAATCATGTATTGCATTGGAGTCCAATTTCAATGCCAAACTTGTATGTAGGTATATTGTCTAAATATATTTGTCAAACACAATGATGGAACCACAAGAAATATTAAATAAAGTTATTTTTTTATTTGTTCACTAAAAAATATTTGGTTTTATCATTAGTGGGGTGGGAAAAAATCAAACCATGATGGGGTGAAAAACATGGTACCAGTGCTTGTATCTAGTCCAGGGAACTCCTCTCTAAATCCTAAGGAGAGATAGCCTTATTTTCACCTGAGGTTCTCTGGGGCACAAGGGTCAAGCTTCATTCCCTTGGTACCTGAGCAATACATGGGACACACAGAATTGGAGGGATAGTAACAAGGCAGTGAAGCTGCTGCTCTGCTCTGGGGGTGGCCCAGCCATTTCCCTCAGCCCACCTCAAATGTGCTCTGTTGACATGGATAGTTCCCTCCAGGAAAAGTTGCAGATGGCTGCCTGCATCTCTCTCCTGGAGGTCATTATCTATCTTTTGGATCATGCTTCCTTGACCTTGGTAGCATAATTCTAAGGTACGTTTGCCCAGAACTTCAGATGGTTCTCAGGGGGAGTGTACCCCCGCTACCCACTCATCACAGCATCCAGGTGTCATATATGCTGACACACTCTCATAGACTTTTATTTCACCCTATAGCTGCAGCCCATTAACGCATCTTTCCATGGCTTCCCTCCCTGGCCTGTCTTACTTCTCTATTTCTTTACTATACTTTCTGAGATCAGTTCCCAAATAAACTCTCTGTATCCATGTTCATGTCATGGATCTTTTAGAAGAATCCAAAATAAAACAATTGTCTCAAGGTTCCCCTCTCCAAAAGCATCAGAAGGCATCCCTGGCACAGATGTCTCCTTCCTTGTGGCCAGGACATGGTAGCAGTTACAATGGCAGGCAGTGGGCATCAATGGAATTGTACTGAAGCAGAACAAAAGTAAATGAAGAAGCCCTGTGTGGCCAGTTTCAGCTGAGTTGGTTGGAATGTCATCTTGTTCCCCAAAAGGTCACTGGTTTAAATCCCACTGGTTCAGTTCCCAGTGCCCCAGTCAGGGCACATACCTAGGTTGCAGGTTCAATCCCCAGTTGGGGTACAGAGGGGAGACAACTGATTGATGTTTATCTCTCACATAGATGTTTCTCACCCTCTCTCTCTGTTTCTCCCTCCTCTTCTCTCTAAAAATTAATGAACATGTCTCCAAATGAAAATTAAAATAAAAAGATAAATGAATGAATGAATGCATGAAGGATTCAAGAATATACATAAAACCCTCTTAGTTAACTTCAGGGATTCTAAGAAGGGAGACTAAAAGGAAGCAAGGCCTACTTATGTTACAAAGTCAGAGCACCTCTCAGTGAAAGTAATTTATTTTTGTTAGAATACAAAAACTCTAAGAGCTAGGATTTTTGTTTAGTGTTGTGTATTCCAGTACTTAAAACTGTGTCTGGCACATAGAAAGTTTCCAATAAATATGTATTGAATTAGTGAGTAAGCACAACTGTCTTTGAAGCTGAAGGTGGATGAAGACTAGGGAAACTGAAATATTGTATGCACGTGTGTGCATACTTACATATGCACAAACTCTATATATTATCCCCAAATAAATGCACAGACACACAGAAGGACATCGTGGCCTGCACCAACTCAACTTTCATTTTGAGTGGTATTTAAATATAATACATTTTAGGCCTGTGGCTTATTCCTTTTCAGGCTGATTCAATCTAGAATCCAGGCATAGTTATCTATTGTAATGGAGCTCTTAATAGGATTCAGGCACGTTGCACTCATTTCTCTTATTTGCAATCCTTTCTTTAAGGGCTTTTAGATTTTATGTATTGTGTAGTGTGACAAAGGCCCACCATGCAAGACTCTTTAAATAATCTGCCATGTTTTTTTCTAGTATATCCTACTTTTATTTTTTACTTTCACATTTTTACCTAGCTAGAATGTTTCATGTTGTAAAAAGAATGAGGCATTGATCCTTCTTTCCATTCTTCTGGGGTGTGCCTGACTAGTTCCAACAATGCTTTGTAAATAATTCATCTTTTACTGCTGATTTGAAAGACCACCTTTTATTGATTTTAATAAACTTCATTTGTATTTGAGTCTATTCCCTGGATCTCTATTTTGTTGCACTGAGATTCACAATTAGCTTTAAAATAATTTGTATTGCTTTTGGGAATCCATACTTTAGGTATTATCACATCGCTTTAGTCATTCCAAATTAATTCCCAAGGTTTTATGAGTCAGAAGACAAAATTTTCTAGACTGCATTTGACTGAGATGGAAGGCAGATAATGGTTATTGGCAAATCTGAACATAAGAGCAGTTTAGAAAACTCACTGACACTTATTTGATACATGGGAAATAATGTCACGAACATGAAAATTTTAGGTTCCTGAGAATTTTACAGCATTCCAGTGAATGGCTTCTCTTCATTTCATCTTTCTCTATGTACCTTATAACACTGATATTTAAGTTCCTCACCCTCAAAGCATCTGCAGTTATGAGAACCTTTCAGCCTCTGCCTGCAATCTTCACTGTGTGTTGTATGAAATTGGTCATTTCTTTTCAAAAGAGGATATAGGTTCCTTTTTCTCTTGGCATAATCACTAAAATAAAATCAACATACAAAAATTAAATATTTTTTTCATTTTTTCAACAACTACACAAAGGTTTATAATGATCATTTTGATAATAACACTAATATATAGTAATTATGTAGCAAATTATATTCACAAAATATTGTGTATTCAAATGTTTTTGTTTAAATACATAATGAATTCTGATATGTGGTGATACTTAGAAATGAGAAATTTTTTCATGCATATGGCATGCAAAGTCTATAGCTTTTATTATATTGCTCCTGCTTCAATACTATGGTTACAAACACACACACTTATTGTTAATATAAATGTGTACATATATGTAATCTGGCTTCATTTTTCTTATTGAGCAATCTCTAAGGCCTTATATGACTTTGACATCTACCTCTATTGGCATCAGAACCCCAACATTTGCTACCAACTTTATTCCTTGTTACTTTTTCTCCTCTCCTCCCTGCCCCTCTTTGTGCAAGGTCCTCTTATCCTCTCCTCAAAATCCCAGCTCTGAAGATCATCAAGGAAGATTCTGTATGCTTGAAAAACTTGTGGCATAAAAATTAAAGATGTAAACAAGACTGTAGACATTCCTGAAATTTAACATTTCTTCTTGCTTGCTGTACTTTTAGTATGTAGAATGAACTTAACAAATCTAATTCCAGCTGCTCCTGATGGCTGATTTGTGTACCACTAGGTCAAATAGATACAGGCGAACAAACAAATAAATGTATAACTCTGTTTTATTATGAGAATCCCAGATCACAAAAATAACCCATATCTTCAATGTAGAAAATCACAAGAGCGTTAGGACCTGCAGACCTTATAACCTCTATTGCCATCAGTTCCATTCTGTTAGTCATGCACTGTCTTCCGAAGAGAGTCATATTTCCTGTGAGTTAGAAAGATCATTTCATTGTCACGCTTGTTCAGTCCTCCCTGGAGCAGGAAGTGGTATAATATGTGTGCCCAAACTTTAATATACTATTTTTTTCTTTTTATAATTTCAACCTTGATCTTTGGCTTGATTGTCCTCTCTTTTAACCATTAGAGTTTCTCTAGATTTAAAGCAGAAGGAACACATCCAATCTTTACATAAAATGATGGTAAGATATATATGCTGCCACATTACCAATTATTTTTGTTTAACATGATGTAACTGCAACCAGCATCAAATCAGAACCCATAAACCAATACACTGTTTTGCTTTTTGGCTGTTAGCAAAGAATGCTGAGGCACATCTCTAACAAAACCAACCCAAAGCTGAAGTTGCATTTAAAGTAAGTTCTCTCAGTGAGAGAAAAAAAAAGACACTAGACACAAGATCTATTAATGCCCTTCTTGGAAAATGAGTTCATCCTATCTAATATGCATTAGAAATAATCTACTCATTTGATGAACGGTTTGCAAGGCATGAATAAAGGGCCAGGCTGCTTGTCTACAGCAAGCAATTAACAGAATCACACAAAGCCTATTCCAGTGGCCTATTTTCTCAGGCCAGCCATCAGTGTAATTATCCACATTAGAGGAATTTTTTGAGCTCAAGGAGAGTTCACAAGTCAAAGGGAGCTGAAGTTCACTCCAGGGAATTTAAGTAATGGTCTGGTTTTAATAGTTCCTCATCAGGTAATCTCTAGGTATCAAAAGACATTACTCCTCACCATGTCTATAAAGAACCATCATTTTGGTGCCGCACTTAGGTCAACACGAGGTAATCATTGTGAAGTCAGTTTTGCATTTTTGAGGCAGCCACTCTGAGGGGAATATGCAAATGACATTCTTGATAAAGAAGAAATAATTTAGTTCAAGTCATGAGCACGGGCGTGTGCCAAAAGATGAAGTTCTTTGCATACATTTTCATAAAGAAAATGTATACCAAAAACATGCTGATTCACAAGCTTGCAAATCCAATGTTACAAAAGCAACACTTCCTCTCTCAACGTTACAGCCAGTTCTTCCATTGTGAAACTCATTGGTACTTAAATATATCATAGCTAAATTAACGAATACACACACAGACACACACCATGCATATACACACATATAGTCATACCCATGGTCAAGTCAAGACCCATGGTATTTATATGCAGATACACTAGCCATTATATAGATATATATATAATTTATTTTTTAAGTTTTTTATTGTTGTTCAATCACAGTTGTCGCCATTTTCCCCCATTACTCTCCCTGCCCTGCCCACACCCTTCCCTCATTTAATCCCCTCTCCACTGTCCTCGTCCATGTGTCCTTTATACTTGTTCCTTGACTTGACCCTTGTATGTATGTTTATTTATTTATCTGATTTCACCAGGGAGTCCTTTAAAAATGTGAGGAATGTCAGAAGATAGTGGCTGAGATTTATATACATTCACATTTGCATGTGTGCAAGTGTATGTATATGTGCAATTTTCCTGTTGATATTGTAACCCTCCTTTAACATCATTATAGTGGCTCAGCATCACTGAACACTGAAACTGCCCTTATTAAACTGGTAAAAGATACCAATCTTTCCTTAGATTAGATGTTAGATTTAGATAGGCTTTCCCCAGGTATTTTAGATGAGCAATAGAAAAGCCTAGAAAGTAGAAAGATTTTTCATTGTTTCTATTATATGCATAATGGAATGAAATATACTTGTGGCCAATTTCAACAAAGCTCAATTGGTATTTATGAAGGAGACAGTGGCATGAAACTTGTCAGCTAACAATGCACTAAGTGAGGTCCCAGCCCAACAATTTGAAGTCCTTGAAATCCTGTGAAAATCCGATTCCCAGAGAAATGAAATTTATGTTTATTATGAAGGACACCCCACTCCTATCCCCATTCCCCACTTCAGTTATATTTCAAGCATCACTGAGTTTCACAGTGTGAAAATTAACCAAAGGATTGAGAAAGAGTTGCTCAAATCTTTTTCCCTTCTGCATATTAGCCCAAAGGTGCCCTTTTTAGATGAAGTGAAGAATGAATAACTGGTGATGAGGGAAGGGAAGATAATAATGGATATCCACATATTGCTGAAATTACTCTGATTAATGTATCTGTGAGATATGGAGCATAATGTAGCCTTCTGTACAGAGTGAGCAGTTTATACTGAGATGCAAATTGATCTCTGACTACCAAAGGTAATTTATGATGAAAGATAATAAAATTCCGTCATGGGCAAGGGAGTAATGATTGGGTAGCTCCAGAGAGATGTTTTTTTTTTTCAAAATGACATTCCTAACACTGTTCTGTGTATCCAACAAAAAATTAATACTACTACCACGTTTACAGGAGAAGTATTCACAAAGAAATATGGGACTCACTTCTACATGACAGTTGGATGAACAGACCTAAAACTAGCAGATAGAGGTATTCCTGGTTTCCAAAGTTTGTGCTCAGAATTGTCTGTTTTTACTGTCTCCACATACTGATTTATCTGATGTTGCATAAAACTTAGTATAAGGCCTTTTTTTCTTTCTCCAACATTCTCTACTTCGTTGGCCATTAACATCTCTTCAATACATACCCACACACACATGCACCTGGAAACACAAATGTAATTGGAATACATTCCAATCTTTTCAGCCATCCTAATGCCCAAGGCAGATAACTAGGACTGGTTCGATCATGATTATCAATATTGGGAAGAGAGATATGATGAACACGCACATCAGCCTTGCTGGAATTCAACCAAGCATTGTGGTTTGAATGAGCATGTTTCAATCTTACAATAATGTTTTTTGGATCTATCAAAAAAGGTTGTTTTGGAAAAACATACTATGAATAAAGACATATTTTTTAAAGTGGTGTCTATTTTTCTTCAATTTATTTTTCAAAAGAGATTTTGAGCAGGGCCATGTGATTTAGGAAAACCAAAGAATCAAGCAGTAGTTACATATTGTGGAGGTCCAGAACAAGCCACCATGTCAAGATGTATGGTAGTGGCATATAGCTTCCTTTGAGCTAAAGATCATTTTAGCTTCAGGTTCAAGAGAAACTCTTCCCCTCCCCTTGACTACTTCAAGAAATTTAGAGGCTTTGTCCATAAGAGATTATTAGAGATAACATCTTTTGACCTATTTATAGCACAGGGCAAAGTTTTATGTACTAAAGATCTACTCTTCTTATCATGCAATTGCCTTTTGAAGCCCCCAAGGCACCCTACCTCATCCTTAGCTCAAGATATCTTATTCGCCTTAACCCCCTTTCTATCTTGGAACCTCTCTTTCATGTGGGGTCTCTGACTCTCTCATGTATGTAGAATTCCCATACATATGTACAGGTGCATGTATTAAATTTGGTTATTTTCTCTTGCTAATCTGTCTCATGTTTATTTGATTATTAGACCAGCAAGAAGAACCTTAAGGGTAGAAGAAAATTTATTCTTTCCCCATATACCTACTGTTTAAGTGCATCATGTGAAGTCCTTTAAGAGACATGCTGTATGTATCTGAAGGAGCCAATAATATAGCTATGGCTAAACACACTAAAAGAGAATGATATGTTCATAGAATAATGGAAATAGATAAGAAACATTTAGGATGTTTCCTAATCATACTATGAAAAAGAGTGGCCAACACTAATCTCAGAGATGTACAATGTACAATTGGTATACTAGGGAAAATAGAAGACAATGCTAAGTTGTGGGTCACTAACTATTCCTGTGGCTATGACAGGAGAGACACTAATGTAGTGTAACAGAAAAGACTTTATGGAAGACGAAGAACTTAAGCCAGTCAGTCATTCAAAATAGTGAGATTTAGGTTGGCCAAATGAATGATTAAAGAAATTCTGGGTAGGATGTGAGCAGCACATGCAAAGGCATAGCAGTAGAAATGGCCATGATTGTGCCAGAACAGGAAGGAGTGTGGCATAACTGCATAGTTACCTCAGGATGCTAAGTGTGAGTATACTAGCACAGAAACCAACTATTAGGGGCCTTGAAAGCCAGAAGAAAGACAATTTGAAGCAATACGTGTTGAAGCAAGTGGGTGCGCAAACATTGGCTAATAATTCTCTCATAGGGAAAGGTAGCTTCCATTTCCCTGCAGATTTGCCACTGTCTGGTTGGATATCAGTGGAAAGTAGGTTCTGGCAACCAAGAGTCTGAGCAGGGGGAGGACAGAGATTCCTTCAGAGGGAAAGAGGCACCACTGAGAATAGATGTGCTTATAGTTGATGGCCAAGAAAATAGTCAGATAAGCTTTCAAGTTCAACTGGTTGGCATGCTCAGTTTATCAAAGAGGTCTTGTCTATGGAAGCCTATACATTCTCAGATTATATAGAGTTTTAAGACCCCAAATTTTGTTCCTGAGTTTCCAGACTATATTATTGGTATCTATGCAACAGAAATACAGTTGACTCTTGAACAACATAGGTTTAAATTGTGAGAATCATCTTGTCTACAAGTTTTTTTTTCAATAAATACCTTTACTGTTTTCAGCCCACTGTTGGAAGTCCATGGATAAGGAGGGACATATCTGTGCCTTGTCCTATGCTCTTTTACATAGGGAACTTGAGCATCCATGGATTTTAGTATCTTCCAGGGGCCCTGGAACCAATCTCCTGATGATATAAAGGACAATGTAAGACTTTGAGGAGTCAAAAATTATACCAGGATTTTGACTGCACCAAGGATCAGTGTCCCTAGCCCCTACATTGTTCAAGGGTCAACTGTAGTTGCATACTTGTAAAAATGTACCACAATAAATAGCAACAACTCAATAAGTTCCCATATCTTATCATATTTAACTATCTTCATTCATTTAGAAATGTCCCAAAGCTGATGCATTAATCTTTATAAGAGATTAAGATGAAAGAATTATCCTTATGCTTAAACTTTATTCTCACAACCAGTAATTTTCTTAACTGTAAAGTATAGCTTTGATCACAAGTTCTGAGTGACCATTTATAAAATAAAACTTAGTATTCACCTATGTTCACAGATCTTAGTGTTCACCAGTATGTCTGAACAAACCTTATATTTCTCACCAAGAAATTATCATTTTCATATGCTGCCACTTCTGTTCAAAGAGTAAGGTGCTTTTAATTGGATGTAGAAACTTGAATAACACAGTATACTCACTGATTGCTCCTCCTTTGTGTGTCTACAAACTATTTTATCTATACCCAAAACAATATCATACAAAACTCTGACTTGCCTAGAATTCAGTCAAATCTTTTTTTATTAATAATCTGATTTCAAAGACATTTTTTATTGTAAAAATGATGCAAATAACAATGTTTGTCTTTTACCATTACAAGCCTAATGTAGACACTAAAATGTGTAAAGTATAAATGCATTGCAGAGAGACAGTTACTTTTCCCTACTTGCGTGTACTATTTCTTTACAGTGGTCATTTGTTTGATAAAGGGGGCAATTAAAATTAGATTACTGATTTTTAAATAAAATCATTATACGTGTCTTAGAGAAAATCTGTAACTTAACACAATGCATTTATAGATGCTAATCAAATTTCTAAGAAAATTAATAAATATATTCTTGTCTAGGTAAATTTTATGAAATTAGAAATACTAAATGTCACTGAACCAATACCCAACAATTTCTGAGACTCCAATGAATATAAAAGAGGAAAGACAAAGATCAACCACCTCAAAGGACTCAGACAAAAGACAGCAAATCCTGGTATTGGCACATTGACTCTTATCCCTTTTGTCCATAAAAGATACTTCCCACAGAACCTCAGAATCCCCATAAACACAGATCTTTAGGCATCGTTAGAAACTACTAGTAGGTTCTTTTTGACAAAAAAGGTATTTGAAATCAATTCACTGTATACCACAGGAAATAACAGATTAAAATACTAACTTCTAAATATACTGTCTTTGTTTTATATATTTTATTGTTTATGCTATTATAGTTGTCCCAATTTTTTCCTCTTTGCCCCCTTCCACCTAGCACACCCTACTCCCTCAGGTAATCCCCACACCAGTGTCCACATCCATGTGTTATGTTTATATGTTCTTTGGCTAATCCCTTCACCTTCTATCAACCAGTCCCCACCTTCTCCCCTCCCTTCTTACAGCTGTCAGTCTGTTCCTTGTTTCTGTGACTCTGATTGTATTTCAATCATTAGTTTATTCTGTTTATTAGATTCCATACATATGTGAAATCCTATGGTATTTGTTTTTCACTGACTGGCTTATTTGACTTAGCATAATAGACTTAAGGTCCATTCATGCTGTTGCAAATGGTAAGATATCCTTTTTACTGCTGCATAGCATTCCATCGTGTAACTGTCTCACAGTTTTTTTACCTACTCATCTACTGATGGGCACTTAGACTGTTTCTAGATCATTGTTATTGTAAATAGTGCTGATTTCTGCCCACATAGAGTTTGTTTTGAGGTAGAAATAAATAATCTAATAACTATGATAATTATAGCTATGCTAAGTCTAGTGAAGATATACTGCTGCTATGAGAAAACGAATTGGGGGTTTGACCTACTTTGAGATGCCTGAAGAAGTGACATATGAACTACTGTCTGAAGGACAATTAGTCAAACAAGATGCAATGTCTGGGGAAAGAACCAGCATGTGGGAGGGGAGCAGAATCAAGAACACACATGTCTCAAAAATAAAATTGGCATCTGAGTCTAAAAACCAAATAAAGAATTCTAGTCTCATTTGAGTTTAGACAAAAATGAAAAAAAAGGAAATTAAAAGTTGGAAGGGGCTCAAAAATGTAATTTAAGTTTTTTCCCCCCAAAGAAACTATTGTCTGGTTGATCCTTAATGTTCTTTCCAGCTCTTAGTCCCTCATCCCTGAAGTGGTTCGGGGACAGCTGTTGCTAAATGCAAATTAACGCAAGCTTAAATTTTAAATGATCATTTCAGATTTCATTACTGCATATCGATGGCAGGACAACCTCCTGGTGTGGTTCAGATAATTCTGTTGAGCAGACAAGATCCCGTCTACTATATCAGTTGCCTTTATTCATCTTACAAAGACTCAAACTCTCAAACAGATCATTTTATAAAATCATTTTGTTTGAAAATATAAGTATTTATATTTTTCAATTTATGCCAGCTTTCTTGGTGCCAGTATATATTTTTAGCTCAAGCTTCAAGCTTCTTTAAATTTCTATCTTTTATGTCTATTTACCCTCTGAGAAGAACAAAGGGTTCAGAGATCAAGAGTATTTATAGAAAAAAAGGAGAAGGAAAATTAATGATACAAGAAATCCTAAATAAATTAATGACAAGCAGCTGTGGCTTTCTCCGAAGCTAACAGCGTTTCATTCCCTAATTAAGACATCAGCTGGGTAGGAGAATATCAGCAGTACCCTGTTTTACTATCAATTACTAAATTTACATCAATACCAACATTACAATTAGAATATGGAGACAATGACATAGTTTAAAAGAAAACTTCTAAAGCTGGGAAACTCCTTAATCTGTGGAGAACTAACAATAGGACACTGGGCACTTAATATGTAGAGACCCCTTTTCTATTCTAGGTAAAATAGAAACAATAACCCTTATTTTATTTTGCATTTCATTTTATGCCTTTGCAAAGCTAAAGTAGAGCATGTGGAAATACGGGAGAAGAGGAATTACCGAGTGGACGTACTGTGTACTCTGGGGCGCACAGAGCACACAGTCACCATCACCGTCACAGTATTTCCAATGAACTGTAGTATTTCAACACAAACTCACTGTGTGTATCTTTATAGTTCTTGCATTTACTAATTTTTCTACATCAAACTTTCTTAAACTGTTCCATATGTCCTGTAAGACAGTCCATGGAAAAGAAAAGGGCTCTTATCTAAAAGCTCATGAAAGAGTAGTATATCTATTCATCTCTTAGAGCTTTATACAGCACACTCAAGTATTAGAGGCTGTGAGAAGTCTTAGCAGAAAAAAATGATTTAATTTTGATTGTCCCAGGGTTACTGAATTTATTTTACTTTGTAACTTATATTTTTGTAATGTGCTATCTGGTAGCATCTTATAAAACATTAAATTGTTAGGGTCCCATAGAACAGTTTAGGAAATACTCAGCTACATTATTTCTATCAGCCTTACTTATTATCCCCTCTTTCTCTGAATGAATGCGTGTGCATGATATAAACATATTTATACGATTCATACACATACAAAGTTCTTTACTTTTCCTGTAGAACTACAAGGTCCAATACAGCAGTCAATAGTGCCTGGAAATGCAGCAGTTCCAAACTGCTAGATTTTGAAGACTTAATATAAGAATAATTTTTAAATTCTCAATAAATTTGTCTAGATTACTTGTTGAAATGATGATATATTGGGTTTACATAAGTACACTATTTATATCAGTAAATTATTTACATTCTGAATTATATAAATTATTAAAATTAATTTACCTGTTTCTTTTTCATCAGAAAATTTAAAATAGTGGATGTGCCTCATATCCACTATTAAAATGTCAGAAAGTACTGTAAAATGTCAGAAAGTTGAAAACCCCAACAAAATATAAAGAAGAAATTTGTGACATAATTCCATCACTTAAAGACACTCACTTTGAACCTTTCAATGCATTTTCTCATGATTTTTCCTATGCATATCATATCAGAATTAGGATATAATAAATACAGAGAGATCAATAGGTAGAGATAGGTAGATGCATAGATAGGTAGGTAGATGATAGAGAATGATCTTTTTTACTTCATTCTGAGGGCTGTCCACAGTGTTGGGCTATATAGTTTGACTTCTTTCCTCTTTTTCCTGGTGAGCATTAAGCTTGAACAAAATTAAGTGACTTTAGGGCACAAAATCACCTAGAAAATATGCACTGTGAAGTAATCATAAAGTCGAAGGATTTCACTAGGATGTGTCTGAAGTGAGTCTAGTTTCAGAGCTTTCTGGTGACCTTCGGAGACAGGCAGAGAGGAAGGCAATCTAGACTTGCACATAAACAGGCCCACCTGGGAAGAATTCTTCATCAGATTTGCCTTTAGTCTAAGAAAGGAAACCACACATAAACCAAACCCCAGCTTGCCACTGCCATTTATTTAACGAAGTTTTAGAAAAGCAGAAACTTCACTACAGTCAGTGATTTATTGCCCAAGGGTGTTCAAGGCAACTCCCTCGTGTGAACTATTCATTTTCTTCCTCTGAACATCCCAAATCATCTCAGCAGGAGGAGGTGTGTGTCCCTGACCTTGGTTGCTTTCTCTGGTTTGCATTTTCATTTGCTAAATAGGTCATAGCACATTGTTTATTCTGGCCCGAAGCTCCAGCAAGCTGTGGGATTCCCTTTCCTCAGCACTGCCCTCTGCTTTCCTCTTTCTTCAACCCCCCATCCTCTGGGACCTGCACAAGCACTAGGGAGCTTTAGTTCGTGCTTGTGTCCACATAAACCACTAGTTTAGCTGTTTTAACTGAATGAGACAGTCTAGGATTCTATTCAGTCTACCAGGCAGGCAAATGAATGGGAAAGTCATGTTTCAAGTTGGCCATTACAAAGATTAAATAAATAGCTTGACTCAGTGGATTTTCACTTTTTAACTAACCAAACATGCATTTTATTTATTTTATTTTATTTTATTTTATTTTATTTTATTTTATTTTATTTTATTTTATTTATTTTATTTTATTTTGTATTTATTTTAACTTTTGAGGCATTGCAATTTTAAGGGTGAACTGGATTCTCATTTCAAGAAAATGTAATTTTACTTGAATAATGAAAGAGAATTTGAATTTCTCAATATTTAAATTTTTTTTCTTCCCCCCTGCCCCCCGCCATGACCCCAGCCATCCCCACCTCCCACCCCTGATCCCACCCCTGCTTGGTTTTGTCCATGTGTCCTTTATAGTAGTTCCTGAAAATCCTTCCCCCTTTCCTCCTTATTATCCTCTCCCACCTCCCCTCTGGTTCTTGTCAGTGTGTTCCTCATTTCAATGTCTCTGGTTGTATTTTGCTTGCTTGTTGGTTTTGTTGATTAGGTTCCACTTACAGGTGAGATCATATGGTATTTGTCTTTCACCACCTGGCTTATTTCACTTAGCATAATCCATGTTGTCATAAAGGGTAGGAGCTCTTTCTTTCTTTCTGCTGTGTAGTATTACATCATGAAAATGAACCACATTTTTTGATCTGTCCATTTACTGATGGGCACTTAGTTTGCTTCCAGCACTTGGCTATTGTAAATTGTGCTGCTATGAACACTGGGGTGCATAGGTTCTTTTGGATTGGTGTTTCAGTGTTCTTAGGGTATAATCCCAGCAGTGCAATTGCTGGCTCAAAAGACAATTCCATTTTCAGTTTTCTGAGGAAATTCCATAGTTTCCCACAGTGGCTGCACCAGTACACATTCCTACCAACAGTGTATTAGGGTTACCTTTTCTCCACATCCTCTCCAATACTTGTTTGTTGATTTGTTTATGATGGTCATTCTCACTGGTGGGAAGTGGTATCTCATTATGCTTCTAATTTGCATCTCTCTGATGGCTAGTGATGCTGAGCATCTTTTCATATGTCTCTGGGTCCTCCATATGTCCTCCTTAGAGAAGTGTCTGTTCAAGTCTTTTGCCAATTTTTTAATTGGGTTGTTTGTCTTCCTGGAGAAAGGTTGTATGAGTTCTTTATATATTTGGGGGATCAAACCCTTGTCCGCCAAGGTATCATTGACAAATATATTTTCCCATATGGTTGATTCTCTTTCCATTTTAATGCTGTTTTCTTAGCTGTGCAGAAGCTTTTTATTTTGATGGGATCCCATTTGTTTATTCTTTCCTTTATGCCCCTTGCTCTAGGGGACATATTGGTGAAAATATTGCTGCATGGAATATCTGAGATTTTCCTGCCTATGTTCTCCTCTAGGACTTTTATGGTGTTGTGACTTATATTTAAGTCTTTTATCCACCTTGAACTTATTTTTGTGTATGGTCTAAGTTGGTGATGGAGTTTCATTTTTTTGCATGTAGCTGTCCAGATCTCCCAATGCTATGTGTTGAAAAGGCTATTTTTACTCCATTTTATGTTTCTTCCCCCTTTGTTGAATATTAATTGACTACAGAGACATGGGCTTATTTCTGGGCTCTCTATTCTGTCCCATTGTTCTATGTGTCTGTTCTTATGCCAGTACCAGGCTGTTCTGCTGTCACCATTTCTATTCAACATAGTATTGAAAGTCCTGGCCACAACAATCAGACAAGAAAAAGAAATAAAAGACATCCAAATTGGAAAGGAGGAAGCAACACTGTCATTGTTTGCAGATGATATGATAGTATACATTGAAAATCCTATAGACTCTATCAAAAAACTACTCGACCTAATAAGTGAATTTGGCAAAACAGCAGGATACAAAGTCAATATTCAGAAATCAAAGGCATTTTTGTACACCAGCAATGAAATATCAGAAACAGAAATCAGGCAAAAAATCCCAATTGCTATAGCAACAAGAAAAATAAAGTATCTAGGAATAAACCTAACCAAGAAGGTAAAAGAGCTCTACTCAGAAAACTACAAAACACTGAAGAGAGGAATTAAGGAAGACACAAACAAATGGAAGCATGTACCATGTTCAAGGATTGGAAAGATTAATATCATCAAAATGTCCATACTACCCAAAGCAATTCACAGATTCAACACAATTCCTATTAAAGTACCAATGACATATTTCACAGACATAAAACAAACATTTCAAAAATTTATATGGAACCATTAACAACCCCGAATAACTGCAGCAATTTTGAGAAAGAAGAACAAAGTTGGAGCGATCACAATACCTGATATGAAACTGTATTATAAGACAAAACATATATTTTAAGTGGACCTAGTTTTTGTAAACTCTAACATTAGAGTTTTATAGCTTCTGCCTTTTTCTTCCAACTTTTTTTCATTTTTTCTGCCTCAGTTGCACATCTCCTAGGTAACCCCCATCCCAGACCAGTAATGATGTCAAAATAATGGTATTTTGTTTTCATAAGGTTTTTGATTTAAAAAATCACATAATATTTTGTAAAGGATTGAATCTTATACTCCATCCTTTGAGGCAAAGGAAGAATAAAAGAGGAATATATCATATAGCCTGAAACAATCTCAAAAAGTATTTTAAAACTGCATTCTTTTAACTTTAATTCTGCATCTTACTTTTTTAACTTGTTCTTATTAAAGCAATTTCATTTTTCTAATCTCTTCTGCACAATTAAATTTTCCTCTTTATTTTCTACCTTGTCTGAGTATTTAAAACATAATTCCATTTTATCTCCTTTCTTAGTGTATCAATTATACTTCTTTTAAAATTTTTAGTAGTTAGCCTAAAGTTTAAAATATACATTTTTAATTAACTTAAATCCACTTTCAAATAACACTATAATACTTCAAGTTCAGTCCATGTAGATGCTTTATAACAGAGAATCCTTAATTCTTTTTATCATCTACTATATTGTTGCTGTTATTTTAAACATTATCTTTTAGATCAATTAAAAATTTTGAAAGATTTTATCTTCATTTATTTCTTCTATGAAACTCTTCTTTGTTCATGTAGACCTGAGTTTTGGATCCACATAATTTTCCTTCTCTCTGAAGAAATTTTAACATTTCTTGCAGTCTCCTGGTGATAGAAACCCTCAAGATTATGGTTTGAGAAAGCCCTTATTTCTCTTCTATTTCTGAAGAAAAATTACTCTGGACATAGAATTTAAGGTTAATGGGGTTTATTTTCTTTCAATACTTTAAATATTTCACTCCATTCTTGTTCTTGCTTCTGACAAGAAGTCCCCTGTATTTTCTTTTCCTTTTTTGCTAGTGAGGGGTAGCTGAATATGCCACCCCAAAATATGCCACTTTGTCATAACAATTACTAAGCAGAAAGGAACCGAGAAGAAACAGATACAAGAAAAGCTCTCTCTCCTTCCCCTGGTTGCTTAAATGTAGGAAGGTCTAAGTTAGCACCAAAGCCAACTCTAGAGGCTGCACCAGGGACTCTATATAACAAACTTGACTAACCTTTATCTCTCATTAGTTTTCCCATAGATTTCTTTCCCAAGACACACTGCTGCAGAAACTCAAAGTTCTTTACTTTGCTCTTGTCACATGTCTAAATATTTATTGTTGTTTCATTAATTTGCTATATAAGCCCAAGTTCTAACTACCACTTTGTGTTATTAATCACTGTGTATTCCCATGTGCATGTGTGGTATACATGTCAATGAACTTGTTTTTCTCATGTTCATCTTTGGTCAGTTTCATCCACAGGGCCTCAAACAACGAACTTAAAATGGGTAGAGAGAAAACAGTCTTTCCTCCCCTGTACTACATAGACAAAGTTTTTTTTCCTTCTGTCTTCTTTCCAGAGTGTTTGTCTTTAATTTCAGCAGCTTGAATATATGACTACATAGGTAGGGTTTTTTTTTCCCTTTTTCTATTTATCCTGCTTAGTGATGTCTGAGATTCCTAAATATTTCATTAATTTTTGGAAATTTTCAGTCATTATTATTTCAAATATATCTTTTGGTATTCCAACTACAGTAGGTCCTCAAATAACATCATTTTGTTCAATGTCGTTTTGTTATAAACTTGATGACATGCCATGGAAACTTAAGTTTTGATTATATCAATTAACCTATGGTAAAATAGTGCTTGGCTATGCATAGTGATATTAATTTCCATGTTAACAAAGGTGAACATTTCTCCTTTAGGTTGAAATAAAAGAACACCTTTTGTCCAGGATGTGATAATTCTGTGCAAGAAAGAACATGAGAAATAAAGGTATTCCCTTTTTTACACCTGAACAATGAATTCATCCTGATGTCAGATAAAATATTTGGTGTGATACTGCTGTGACCTGATGTTTTGTTGTGTTTAAAGATCAAGCCATTGCTCAGTATGTGTAGATGAAGAAAATGCAGACATTTTAGGACTATGACTAGTAGCTTTATATACTTATTATATGTATTTACATATACAATATATAAATATGTAAAATATATAAATATTCAAAAAAAATTGCTAAGCAGTCCATGAAAGAGATATAAAGATCATAACTTTTATTATTTCATATGATTAGTGACTATATTTATTCTTTGGAAAACAATTTCAGGAAAGTAAAGTCTCCATTTTCTAAGTGATCAACTAGGGAAGCGGACTTAGGTTCTGCTATGAAGGTTCATGCTTGCCTGACCTTAGATTGGCAGACCAGAAAATCAAGCCACCTTCACTGATGCCACCCTGAGAAAATTTGGAGGGAGTGTTTTTGAATTAGCTTTATCCGAGTAACCCTGAGAAAATGCTTTAGGGTATGGGAAATGCAACTGTCAAATGTTAAAGCAACCAACCCTTGTTGATTTAAGTGTAATTGATCAGGAGCAATATAAGAAAGAGCTTGGTACAAAAGGCAAATAAAATGCCTGAGGCTCTTTCATGTATTGTTTGTGGCTTATTGCACAAAGCAGAGAAAGTCTCATATATTCAGTAAACCACAGCCCCCACTGTTCTATCATTTTAGTGTAAATAAAAGACAGCTAGTTTCACTTGATAAGAAAAAATTCTATCTTTAAGTAGAACACATGATATTCTAATGGCCTATGAAGTAAATAATATGTCTGTGCCAAATGTCTAGGTTCTTTGTAATCGAAAGAGTCTTTCATGGCCCAGGACTCTAATAACAATTGTTTCCATTTATATTTAGCATTTCAAAATTAAAAGGATTGAATGAACAACAAAATGATAAGTGATTTCATGAAGTGTTTCAGCATGGATAAATTAATAAACTATAAAAATACAAATCATTAGCAAAGTCTTTGCCTTCTGGAGAATAGTCTTTGAAAATTCATGTAACCATGTACAGTGCACATGTGTGATTTTTTCACCCATCGCCATGTGTCTGTATTTGTATATATTCTGCTAAAGGAGACACAAAATATTATTAGGTTTGCTACAATATGAAGTAATGATTTCTTCCCAGAATTGTGTGCTTGCAGGGTTAATTCAGGAAGGTTATTGCCCAACAACCACATAGCAGTCATATCTCATCACCTTTAGCAGAAATAATTTATAGTTTAATCTTACATGCAGGCATATTAAATTAGTATTACTCATCAGAACCTGCTTATTAATAAAACAAGCTGAATTAGCCACTGGAGAATCATATTTGGAAATTCAATGACAATTTTACATTTTTAATAAAGGCTCTGAGATATTATTGCAGAGCAGGTGGTACAGAAAACTGTGGTCAAATTTGACATTCATTAATAATTGAGGTGTAGAACGTGACAGAGGTGAAAATTGATATTGATTTCTTTCCTCTAATATTTAGAGGAGTTCCAAAAGGTAAATAAAATGAGATAACAAGACATATCAAGTCTCACTGATTTCTTTGATCACCCCCCAACATGAGAACACATATCACTCCCTTGCCTACCATGTTTTGAATAATTCAATGCTCATACTCTTTCCAGTTCAATGCATTATAAAACACACTCAAGCTGAGTTTCAATCATATTAGACTGAAAGCTGAATTTTTTATGAAGGATTATTTAAAACAAAATGCGTCTTGAGCCCAACAGCCTTTGAAACCAAACAATCCTGGGAGTTCAGTAAGGAAATGTCAACACTGTGGAGAATTTTTCGATTCAGAAAATTAAAGGAATCCTGTTTGATGTATATTAACCATATCAATATTAACAACCTTCTGCTGGATTTCAGCACTGATTTGAGAGCTGAGGTATTATTGGTCTTGTATTTTAACTAGTTGTGAAAGTACTGAAAGAGCTGTTCTTGGGTTGAACTTTACCTGCCTCTGGGAATTCTTTCTGTCCCATCCATTTTGAAAAGCTTTATTCAAGTGGATTTTTCTGTCTTACTTCTTATCACTTGCACCCCTTGGGAAAATCAAGATGCTCAAATATAGATGTGAACACTGCAGATACTTTGTTTGGCAATAGTCTCTTTCAGCTTCTCTTCTTTTTTTTTTTTTTTTTAAGATTTTATTTATTTATTTTTGGGGAGGGAAGGGAGGGAGGGAGAGAGAGAGAGAGAGAGAGAGAGAGAGAGAGAGAGAGAGAGAGAGAGAGAGAAACATCAATGTGCGGTTGCTGGGGGTTATGGCCTGCAACCCAGGAATGTACCCTGGCTGGGAATCGAACCTGGGACACTTTGGTTCCCAGCCCACGCTCAATCCACTGAGCTACGCCAGCCAGGGCTTCAGCTTCTCTTCTTTAAAAAATTATATTTCTGACCACCCATGTGACTAAAAGCAACTCATTTTAATGATAAACACCTGGATTGGAATGCTAGAAGAAACAAGTCATTTCAAACTTCTTTTTTTTATTTTTAGTCATAGCTTTATGTTGCAACTCTGCATGTTCAAAAGAGATCATGGAGGTTCCTTGTTATTACTTTCAAATAATTAATCAAAATGGTCTTCAATGGGCTATATAAGCAGCAAGCAGAGTATTAGTAATTATCAGCCCTTCTCCTGAGTTATATAGTATCTTGGAATTTCAAGTAAGAGAAACTCAAGTTTACAGCGTTAAAATAGCCAAGGACACCAGCATTCTTATTTTCCCATCCAGTAATTTTCCCTGCCAAGTCACTCTGAACCTTAGACTACTGAGAATGTCTTTTTAATTAATTTTAAGTTTCTCTTCTTTTGCATTAAAAAAGTCACAGTTTTATAAGTAAAATTAAAGGAAGAATATGAAAGTAGGAGGTCATCCAAAATATTCCTATGAGACATTAAAATAGATGTAGTGCAAAGATAGATGCTCTGGGATAAATTTCTGTCTTATATTTTCATGGAACATAATCTCATGAAAACTTAGAAACAGAAAACTCATTTCACAATGTAAGTGAGAAGACTGACTGCCTGGACCTTCTCTCTTCAATATAATTCCTCTATCTCTACCTAAGTTTGTCTGGATTTTGGTCCCCCCTAGCAAGCTACTACTCCACACTGTGTAGTCAATCAAATTAAGATCTTTTCTGAGGCCACACTAGAAACACAAATTGAGATTAAGAACTGAGGTAAGTGACAAAACAAGGAGGGGGGAGCCAAATTTCCCCAAATTTCATTTTGCTATATTCTCTGTACTTTACAAGGGAAAGACATGTGGGTCCAAATTCTTTTTATTCTTCATTATTGATGGTTGAGAGTCAGGGGTGGGGAAATAGCTCAAAAAGAAAACACAGAGTCTATGCAGTATCCCTTCCAAAATAAAGGGATAACCTTTTAAAAACATAACCCCCCAATCCTCTCAGTTTAAACCAATGAACATTTGTTTATAAAATTGGGACAACTGTGATAGAATAACAATGAAGCACTGAAACTATGTTTTAGAAATCCAGCAGGCAAACACAGTAGCTACAGGAAACCGAAGAAGGCTTAGCCCCACCAGCTGACAGTGGCTGTCTAGAAAAGGGAGGAAGAGATTACTCTAAAATTCTGTCTGATTAGGCAGAGCTCCGCTCAGTTCCCGTTCTTCTTCCCTGAAGCCAAGGCATAAGAATTTGAATAAAACTTCCTGAAATGTCAGTCCCTGGCACCAAAAGCAGATGGAGGGAGTATTCATAAACTAGAGCAAAGAAAAAAGGCTTAAAGAAAGATGCCTGTCTCTTATAGTGAACAGCCAGGGATTATTTGAGTAATGAAATCTTGATGGGCCAATTTAGTTAGCTTCTTTTTGTATTTATCTCTTCACATTTTAGTCCACATTTTAAAAATATCCGTATTTCTATATGTATCAGTGTTTTAATCATCACAAAAGCCATGTTAATAGCTAGTTTCACCCTTTTACAAATGTAGACACTTGGGCTCAGTTTAACAGTCAAAGGATTTTCTTATATTATCAAAGCTGCAAATTTGGGATTCAACCTAAGTGTAAATCAGTTGTTCTCATTATGACTTTTTATAATGCTGTTTAGGAAGAGAGGGTATCATGAAGGTTTGAGCATAGAAATCATGTAGAAATCATTAAATAGGGGTGATATCTTTATGTATTTGTAGTGGATTTGACTTACATTTTTGTATTTAGTTTTCTTTCTATACAACTGTCAAAGAAGATGAAAGAAATTGGGTAATATTTGCATGTGCAACTAATCAAAGCAGAATTGCTTTTGACTTCAACAAGAAGATCCTTTTGTGAAATCTCAGATTAACATATTTATTTCTAAATGGAGCATAAGTTACATTTATTGGCTAAGATTATTTGCAATAGAAATCTGTTTACTGCTTATCACCTAGCAGATGACTATTGGTAAGTATCACTGCATATGCTAACAGAGAAAAATTTGATACTGAGTTCTCACTTTACAAGAATGAATGTAAATTAACTTTAGTGGGTACAATTAATGAAACAAATGAAGCAAAAGTATTCCACAGGGTATTTTGTTTTAATTAGAGATAGAAAATATGAGTTATTAGAGGTTTTTGAAAATGTTGCATTTTACTACCCTTCCATATTTTAAATCAAGGAATATAAACAAAAACTAAAAATTGTTAACCATTTTAGTTCATCTTTAATACATGTCAGCTCTGAATTTCTATTGAGTAAATAGGAAAGAATCTTCATAAAGAATATTCAAAGGCATTCAAGTACAAGTAATAAATATTATTAAAAGGTGAGTATCTATTTACTCATAGGCAGCTCTATAATTTACTATAAAGCTATTACAATTCAAACATCATGGCATTGCTACATGAACAACATAGATATAGATAGATATAAACATATATATAGAGAGAATATAGATATATAGATATACAGATATAAATTAAACAGACAAAAATATCCACAAATAATTCTAAGTATGTCTAGGAAATTGAACATGATTAAGTGAAATTATACTCTAAAGATTTAAAAATAATGCTTAAAATAGACCCTGAGAAAACTGTATAACCTTTAAAAGAAAATAAAATTAGATCTATACCTTATACTACATACCCAAATAAATTACACCAGTGCCACATGGACAGAGCTTGAAAGCTATCACTCTGTCCTAACAAGATATATCTTTTGCAAATATTTTTCTCCTACTCTGTCTTTTTTTTTGTTCTCAACATAATTTTCACAAAGCAGAAATGTTCAATGTTAACAAACTCTAGCTTATCAATTCTTTCTTTCATGGACTGTGCCTTTGGTATTTTATCTAAAATGTTATACCCATGGTCACCTAGGTTTTCTCCTGTGCTATATTCTAGGAGTTTTATAGTTTTGCATTTTACATTTAGGTCTGTAATCCATTTTTAGCTATGTGTTAATTGAAACTATTTTTCATCAAAATTTGGTAGCCTTATATTATTTTCTTGTAGTATCTGATACTACTGATAATTCCGATTTTAATGATTTTAATTGCTTTGTAGGTAATCTCTTTCCATCTATAAAGTTTTGTTTTTCTATTTTTCTTTTATCTTTTCTGTGTCCAGCAGAAACAAGCCTTGGTAAGTTTCTGCTGGACCATTTAAAAGTTCTCTACACTTAATACAACTTTGTAAACTAAAGAACAGTATTTACTTTTAGCTCTGAATGATTTTTTAAATTCCTTCTTTGATTATTTGTATATTTGGTAGGTAGCCTGAATCTACCTCAAAGTCACTCATGGTCTAATCTCTAGAACGTGTATAGGTTACATGTCAAAAGGAATAAAAGATGAAGGTGGAATTCATATTGCTAATCAGCTGACCTTAAAATCAGGTTGTTTTAGATCACAGTGGTGGGCCCAATGTAATAATCAGGTCCTTAAAACCTTAGTGAGAAGAAGTAGAGAAGGTATGAAAATGCAAGTGAGGTCAGAGTGATATGGTCAGGAAAGGACTCAAGGTGGCTGTGCTGGACTTGAAGATGAAGAACAGGACCATGAGTAGAAAAATGAGGGCAGTCTCTAGAAGCTGGAAATGGCAAGGCAAGGGATTTTTCCCTCACCTTCAAAAAGTAATGCAGTCCTGCTGGCACCTTAATTTTAGCCCAGTGAGACACATGTTGAACTTCTAATAGACAGAATTGTAAGACAATAAACTTAAGTACTTTTAAGTCATTAAGTTGGAGGAAACTTATTAATACAACAATGGGAAACTACTCAACACTCTCATCTTTTCTTTGTTCCTAGCATTCTATCATAATATTACATTTTCTATTATCTATCTTTTTAATATTTTAGTATATATGCATAAATATATAGTATTTAAAATATTTAGTATAGATATATGTAATATATATATAAAATATACTGAAATATATATTTATATATGTATACATATACATATTATATATCTATTTTTTGAGTTGATATCTCTTTTCTTACTCATTAAGACTTGTCTCTATCATATCCTGATAATTCTAATTCATAACTTTGCTTTATATATTTTTAATTTGCTTAATGATATTAGGTTCCCTGTATTATTTCTGTTTCCTCTGGTGTTTGTTTTATTGTTTGTACACTTTGTTGTTTTCATACAATTTTCCTGTTTTTTTCTATTTCTCATTTTCTTTTCTGTCCTTCTCTCCCTCTCTCTTTCCCCCCTTCTTCTCTCCTTTCCTTCACTACTGATTTACATACTTGTTTTTAAAAAAGAACTAGATTTCATGGAATTGATGGCTGTTACCAGTTTTCTCTGCCCTTGTGAAGTTGTTTTCCCCCCAAGAGGCTTCTCTTGTGAATGACAGCTGTTTACCTATTTGGAAAAGGGGATTCAGGGTAGTCTCTCAATTGTCTTTCCAACTTTTGTATGTACGTGTATATAGTTGTGTATGATTTTAGACTCTTGATTACCCTTTTCAAGGTCTATATATAAGATTTCCATTTCTTGGACATACATGATTTTCATGATAATGAAACTTTTAAGAACACATTTTTCTTGTTTTTTTTTTTACTGGAAAAAATAATCTCTTTTAACAGATGCTATTACATTTTGTTTTTGTGTGTGTTGCTTTTTTCAGTAAGGATTACAAATAACTTGATTTTAAAGAGAAAGGAAAATTATTTTATTCCAAAAACAACTGACATTCATGTTTTCAAGCTATGCCTTGAAACTTCAGTCCAGAGATATTTGCAGAAATATTTTCACTAATTAGTAAAAATGCCTTCTGTCCTGTACAACAGTGAATAAAAATAGTTCAGTGATTTGGGGTAACTCAAGTCCTAAATGAAAGGAAAACATAAGTGCTTTTTCTAGGGTTTGAGGTCTCTGCAACTTTGCATATATTTCTATATCCATTTTCTATAAACAAAAACCAAAACGTAACAGATTTAGTTTATTTTTTATCCACTAATTTGCTCATAGTCTGAGGACTCCTTTGATCGCTCAGTCACTCCTTATCAGAGCTATCCTTTGCTACTTTGTTAGCAACCAGTCTTCTTTGGTGAACACAGCTCATAAAGGACAGCTGTTATCCCACTTTCAATGCTCAATATGAAGACCCATTAACGTACTTCAGGGCACTGTGAAGGGGGCTTCCTTATGTCTGTGCACATGTGCATGTTTGTGTTTATTTGTACTGATACTGTGGTTTTATTATAGTAGCACTACTCTGGCAAACATTTTTTGTTTCTTACCAAGAAGCACCTTTGTGGGTTTCATGCCAAATACATATTTGCCTTATTCTTCATACAGCTACTGTTTAATGATTTTCTCAGTTTGAATGGCCAGGCACTTGGTCAATATTTGTTCATTTTCACTCTTTAATTTGTATGCAAACTTATAAATGGAGTCAACTCCCACCACGCTGATGGTAGACTTCACGTGAACATACTCAAAAGAGAATAGGGGGTTTTCCCAGAAGCTGATTGAGAGTATTAATGCTGTAGAGGGACATAATGGCAAACACATATGGTTCTTACTCATGCTTTCCTGCTCCTGATAATAGACAATGACAGGCTCCAGATCACAATGGTCAAACCTAGCAGAGATGATTTTCTACTATACATGACAGGACTATGTCTAGGGGCATATATCTTATGTAGTATTTATCTTCATTTCTATGCCATACAAATATAAGCCTGTCACTTTCTGGGACAATAAACTTTCTCTGGCTGTAACATAGTCAAAACAAATGTCCTTAGCTAGAAACATTTCTGAATTATGTGACTAGGGTACTTTGACCAGGTTAAAAAAATAAAACTGTTTTTCCTCTTTGTTTAATATTTAAACAAGATGAGTTAGTCTGATCTATGCAACCAAAAAAATAGAACTTCTATAATAACAGGCACTGATCATTGTTTAATAAATAACAAAGTCATATTGTTTAACTAATAATTATCAGCATTTAAAAATGATAAGCCAAAAACTGCATTCAGCTTTTTAAAAATTTATGAACTCAATCATTCCTTACAATAACCCTGTAAAATTGGTACCTTTATTTATCACCATTGATGAAGAAACTGAGGCACAGAGAGGTCAAGTAACTTGCCCATGATTGCCCTGGGAGATTTCCTAGATGTCTGTTTCTTCAGCCACTACCACACTTATTGAACTGTACTTTAAATTCAGACGAACCACTTTTCTCTTGATTGCAAGGAACTCATTTAGCAAGCCTAAGTTGTAATGCTTGGGATGCAAGTCTGAGTCCAAATCTGAGAACCCCAGACCACGTAGCCACTTAAAAACATTAGGTACTGTTCTCAGCCTTGTAATATAAGTTTGTATTTGAAATGACAGATCTTATTATGAATGGTATCCTAAGACGGAATATATCAAACAAGTGTTAAAATTTCTTTAGTGACAATAAAAAAGTGAGAAGGTATGTCCCTCAACACTAAATGAATTGATTTACTTTTGGGTGAACACAGAACTTTGTTTGCCAAACTTAATCTGAAAGTACTTTGTGAATATGCTGCTATCACTGCTATCTCCTTTAACAAACAACAATGGAAGGATACAGCCTGTTCGAGTACAGAGAGTATGGATAAAGACAGCATTTGCAGTTCAGTTAAACCTGTACCTTAATAGTTTCTTTAATTTGAGGGAGTGTAAATTCACAATTTCCATTATCTATGCATAATATTAACACATAAACTAATTCCGGGACAATAAAACTGCGCTGTATGGATACTGTCATCAAGTGATGCGGTTACTCAGGAATGCTATGTAATCTAAAATGCCCGATAAACCCATGGCAGCCAGCAACCAAAGAATTATCCTAACTCTGATTCATCTGAGAGGTCATTTATTCCAATGGCTTGCACTGTCATCCTTACCTTTTCCTTTTGGAATAAAAAAAGTAAACATCAAGTCTTATTCTAATATTCAACTTCCTATTCCCATGTCATACAACTGGTCACTTTTCCCACCAGATGACACCAGATGCCAAAAACAGGTCTGTGTGCTTTGGGGTCATGACACAGGTATTTTTATAAAGATGAATTCCTGTCTAAAAATCACTAATTCTAGACTAAATATATAGGGAAATGATTGGAATCAATTGAATATTCCAGAGGCCAGCAGGACAAATATATGTGTCTGAGTAAGTTCCTTAATATTCTCAATAAGAAAAACAATAATATTCTTATTGCTCCCAAATTTAATACATTCGATATCTCCAAACACATTCAAGGCCATACGTGAATATGTGTGTATATAATGTTAGAATTGTATATTATTTGTGTTATAGTCTCCCTTCTTTTTACAGCACTATGTTGCCTTTAAGATTTGACCTTTAATGTTGACTTCGTATATGGCTGAAGTTTTATACAGTAAGGTAAGAAAGTTCAGGAATTTCTTTCTCCAATAGCTTGGATACCCCTTCTTAATACTTAATTTGTTTTTGATGGATTTGCAGAAGACAGTCCAAGATAGCGATGCCAGAAGAAAACACACGACAACCAAATACTCTGGAACTCTTACAGTGTGTTTTCATGGTATGCATCAGAAGTCTCCAGAAAGCTTTCTGCAGAATTGGCAGTGAACCGAGAACTAGTTAATGTGTCAATTCCTTTCAGCCTGATATTTTTCATTTCCTATTATGTATTAAAAATTGCAAAATATCAGAAGAAGGGCAGTAGTTAAGAACAAAATAAGCTGTTGTGCTAAAGATACTTAGCACCCATGTAGACTTACAAATGTATAAAATGCGGGTCCCCAGTGCTCCCACCCTGGTAGCAGAACTATACTGGTCCGCAGCCTGTTGGGGACTGGGCTGCTAGCAAAGTTCACAGAAACTCTGCCTCCTGTCCTCCCAGCCCCTCTGTCTGTCTTCCACGAGACTGGTCCCCATTTCCAAAAAGGTTGGGGACCACTGCTCTAACCAACTGAGCTACCTCAGAAAGGCCTCTTCCCTGACTTAAATATTTCAACCGATAATCCAAAAAATAATGCCTAAGAAAGTAAATTTTAGTAAATCTTGTTCTAAAGAGCAACTAAAATAATGTGGCCCATGATAATGTAAAAAAGAAAACTAAGGAAGAGACAAGAACCCCAAATTCTGTGATTAAGCTTCACATTCTCAGGCAAAAGGACACAGTGCTTCACTGATGCCTTGGCAACACTCGTTGCTCAGAAGAAGCCCAGTAGTCTTGCCTCAGTCACTGACTCACTGTCTGATCCTGGGAAGATCACTTCCCTCTTTGAGCCTCTAAGTTTCCATAAAATGAGGGGGCTGGAACAGGTTCATTTTCACTCTTATAACCCAGCTGTTACTTTTGTCCCGATACTCCAAGATTGTGGGTTCAATTCTTGGTCAGGTACATACAAGAATCAACCCCATTGCTCTAAAAATCAATCAGTCAATCAATAAAACATCAGGGAAGAACATTGCACTGCAGAAAGTTAACACTTGCTGACAAAAATTAAATCAAAATATTTACAATGCCTATTTATAGGCATTATAACTAAGCTATTATTATATTTCCTTGGGTATTCTCTGTGCACTTTAGAAATTTGACTGTGGGAGCAGGGAATGGAATGGGCAGAGGAGGGCAAAGGGGGAAAAACTGGGACAACTGTAATAGAATAACAATAAAAAATAATTTAATAAGAATAGTATTTGCAAAATGATTTCAAAATGTACAAATACTACTTGTAAAGTATGACCTACTGGTTAAGAGCACTGACTACTTAGTTTGCCTGGGTCTTTTTCCCACCTCCACCACTATGGGACCTGAGGACTGTTACTTAATCTCTTTTTGTCTCATTTCCTCATTTGAAAAATAAAGGTAATAACTATAGCCATTGTTCTTGTTCACTTGAACAAGAAACAAAAAGGTGAGGGGCCTGAGAAAAGCAGCTCTGGGTGAATCAGATTTTCTCCTACTTTTAACTGTATAACAGGGAATCAACTCCCATAGTAGGGAGTTTCGAGACAGAAGAGTGACATGGTTAGTGTCTTTTATATAGAGTTATTCAAGCACAGACGAACTGACCATCCATCAGGAACACTGCAGAAAGGAAAGTTTTGCCCTAGCTATGAGAGCGAACAAGATCACTTTCAGCTCTAAAACCTACAATTTTAATTTAATTACTAATTCCAGCCAACTTTAAAAGTGACTTCAAATAATTTCAGATCTATTCACCTACTCTTACATTCTTTACACGCTCAACCAAAAAGACCTTGAGTGACTATTGTATGCTGGACACTGTTCCAAGGCTGGAACAGAACAGGAAATAAGTAGGTAACACGATCTCTGCCATCGCTATGGAGCTGGCATTCTTTGGGAAGAAGTTTATTACAATACAAATGGACACAAAAGGTAATGGTTATTTTTATTGTTTTTCTACTACCATTCTTGAAAAATTGGTAAGTACTATGAAGGAAATAGGAGATGATAAATAGTCACAAAGTTAGTCTAGTAGGTTAATAGAGAAAAATATCTTTAAGAGATGAGTGTCAAAGAATAGAAAGGGGTCATTTATGGAAAAATTTTTCTGGAAATAATATTCCAGGAAAATGGGAGCAGCAAATGCAAAGGCCAAAGGCAAGAGTAACCTTAACGACAATCAAGGAATAAAAATAAGCTAAAAGGTTAGTTCAGGAGATAACCATACAAATCTACACCAGCTGGTCCCTAATTTCAAATATATAAGGATATTTTCTTGCAATGCGTTAGACACATATATCATCCAAAAAGCACAGTTGATTGAAATTATGTTGGAAATTCTGACCGAGAAGCCTGACAAAGCCACGACCCTATTAAAGATCTCAGCCATCATTTTCAAAAGCCTCACTCTGGCAATCACCTGCAGACATTTAACAGGAGTGTTTAATATCCTTCCTAAAATATTGGGCAGGGAAGAGAACCTTCCAGCATGTCTGCAACATGAACCTGGACTATCACAATTGAAAATTGGCTGGAACTTACCCTGCTGACGGCTTTGCAAGCCGTCCAGCATTTAAAGCCTTGGAGCCCTGTCCATTCATCTGTAGCTGTGTTTATGTCTCTCACTTAAGCAGTTTTCAACACACTTCTGTGTTTCTTTTGATATAGGGAAGGTGCAGGTGCACGTCTGACTGTGCCAGGGACTGTGTCCAGATCTGGTCTTTATTGTTAAAACAGACATCTTAGCGTATTTGAATCACTGCATATGCCATGTTTACTCTTGTGAAGGTAGGCCAACTGTCCTCCAGCCAAAGATATAATTTAAAGTTATTTCTCCAGCTTACTCCTCCACTTTTCCCCATTGCTTATGCTAAATAATTCAGCTCACTGCTCCAAAAGGGAATGTGAGTCACCCATCCCATCTATATCCTTTCAGGGTTAGAGAGAAGGTCAAACCATTCAGGGAAAGGAGTATGTACTCAACAGACTTAGAGAAAAACTCTGGCCATCTAACTCAACAAATCAAAATAATTACTTTAATTGGACCAAGATTTTATTTTTATTTTTATCTAATTTCCTGAAAAGGATATACCATGTGAGGAGACTGGGAAGGCAAGGGAGTGAAAAATTCATTGCAGCCAGCCTGTTTCTAAAGTTTTCTCTGAAGCTCAAGTTTTGGAACTTTTGCAGTTATGAATTGGAACTCCATGTGTTACATAATGTATTTCTGGAAAAATGCCCAAGCGCTCTATGAAGGTCTAATACTAACATTAATCTAATGAATGATATATTAGAAAAATGATTTGTGTGCATCCTAATGGAAAGCATATTTTCTGAGCAAAGCTTGTGAATTGAAATGCAAAAAAACAAAAAAAACCCAAAAACCTCCATCCACTAAACATAGCTCCCAGCTACCGCATCAGCAGCGAGTGAGATGGGTTGGTGCACCTTCACGGAATGCTGAGTGATCGCTCTGCTTTGAGTTGCCTGGGGGGAAGCATTTTCCAGATCTCGAGCAGGTGTCTCAGAGAGACTACCTGAAAGGAAAGAAACTGAATTTTCCTTTTTTTGAGCCCCTGGATGACTCTTTTCATATATAAGCTTATTTTTAAATACCAGTTTATTTTTCAAATTCAACAAAACCCAAGCCCCTGTTTATCCCAGGGGCTTAATTTGGTTAAACTTGATATATCACATTGTGGCTGACTTCATATTTTACTCCAGAAGCCATATCATCTTTTATCTTTTATTTATACTGAACTTCATATTCATTTCTCAACTGAGGCAGGTATTTCAGCAAGAGCTGGCATTGATCTCTAATCTTTTCTCTCTTTTTTTTGTAATGCATATTTTCTGACCCATAAAAACAATAATGATGGAAGTTTTTTCAAAAAGAAAAAGCAAGAGTGTGAGATTTTTTTAACATGCTAAAGAATCACCTTTTATAACCCTGTAGGTAACGTGGCCTTAAGTAAAATCAGCATCCCAGTATTTTTTTTAAAGTGCATTTGTCTTCAGAAGGAATGGAGACTGAATTGAATGCTTCATGTAGCTGACTTCTGATTAGTAACAGGTGAGAGTGAAGAGAGGCTCTGAAGAGAGGCTTACATGACTTAGGAGATGAGAAATTAAATGCTCTTTGCCAAGTACAAATGAATTCGTGGGTAGAACCTAGAGTCAAGGCCAATAGATTCATAATTGCATTTTAAGGAATCTAAATCCCATCTAGTTGTCCTGTGACGCAGCCAAGAGGAATTGCAAATCAAGGTATATATAGAACTCAGCTGTCTGGCAACTGTAACAGCCCGTTTCTCCTGTTCTGAGCTCCCAGTAGGCAAAGTGGAACTTGAATCTAACTGGGAATCCTAGGGAGTCAGAGCCACTTTGGGGCTGAGCCATTGAGATTCACATACACCTAAGATGCACCAGAGCAAGCAGCTGAATTTAGACTTTTAGATTCAAACAAAATTAACTGATGGCTCTTCAACTTCAGCTCCCATCTGAAAGTCAAGTGCTCTCTTGAAGGCCTCTTTTCTCTACAGCCAGGGCTCTCCTAATACAACCAGCATTTTTTATATTCTGAACTCTTTCTTGGGCTCTGTGTATTTTTTGAGTCCGACCATCTGCTCCATTTCCTCAACACTGGGAGAATATGGATAATGTCCCCTGTGATGCCTCAGAATCAGAGGTGCTCTGTCAATATCTATCAAATGTTAATGTCATACTGCATGTAGATCTTCAGTCTGGAGTGAATATTAGGAAATGCCATCATCTTTTGCTGCTCTGGGATGATTATAAATTAGTGCCTTCTAAGGAAAGCCCAAGAGAGCACAAAACTGATAGCTTTTTGAAGAGTCTTTGTGATTGGAGGTCACTTGATAGAAAAAGGATTGAACAATTGAACTGTGGTCCATTAGTGGCTCTGTCACCAGCTAGCCACAAATATTTGAGCAAACCATTTAACTCCCTGATCCTCAGTTTCCTCATGTAAAATGTGGTGTCAAGGGCAAACAGTATCTCCAATTTTACCCATTCCTAAAATGCTATCACACAGAAAGGAGGAGGGGCACCATTTTATTAATGTCCCTGACTCTCTTTATCTAATAAGAGATCCTATCACATTACAGCATGATCTCTTTCTCAAACTGGATTTCCAGGATGGTGCTAGAAGGCCCTCACAGGGTTAATTTGCTTAGCTTTTGGTTTAGATTCCTCAGGCACATTGTGTCCAGCCTTAATATTTTACACTGTAAGCCTTATCATCTTTTATCTTTTATTTATAGTGATTCTTATATTAATTTCTCAATAGCAGCCGGTGCGGCAGGAGGGACAAGTCATTGATCTTCCAATTTATCCACTACTCTTACATATCCTGAGGTCGAGGCAGCCTGGAGAGATTGATGGAGCACTGGCACCCGCCCAGCAGCTGTGTATTCCTCATGCATGAAAATCAACCACAGGAAACCGAAATTCGACAATTGGCAGCAATATCAACCACCTCTGTAATAAATATAACAGGGCGTTCTTTAATAATTGAATGGGGTGTCTGGGATCAGTAATGAAAAACCTCCTGTGTGAGAGTAGCAGTGGAGCTTTGGGCTGATGGGGAGGTGGTACATTTGGGGATGAGGGTGGAGGTGTGGGAAGCTGTTTGCAGATGTCAGCCTCTCATGCAACATTCTTATTTCTTGATTCTCAAGCAAGTCATAACAGAAAGGGAACAATACTTCCTTCATTTTCTGTAAATTCAAATACTTTTTTGAAATTTTTTTTAATTCTGCAAGAAAATCAACAGATCCTCAGATTATGTTATTGCCCAGCAATGTAAAAGGAAATGGACCTGAGCTACATACATACACTGCATTAGTCACAGATACCAGACGAGAACACTTGTACCCAGAGCTTTGAGTCACAGGTTCTCTTAAGAGCAAACCACTAATTGATTCTTAAAGGTCTTCACTCATTGTCAAGGCTGAGCAGTGGCCTCCAACAGGCCTAGCTGTAGTCTTAGTTGACTCGTGCCCCCCTGACATGAGTTGAACCCTGAGCAGTTACCTCCCCACTGCCGCCGGCTCCTCTACTAACCTTTCCTGTTTAAGCTCAGGTGTTGCAGACTTATTTGATTGTAAGCTTGTGCTCGTCTGGATTAAAACCCTCCTGCTAAGATTTAGCTCTCTCTTTTATTGTCTGTGGCTGGGGAAACAAATGCTAAATGTGGAAGCAATATTTCCTGTTAGGCCACATATATGATGCTATAGTCTCAGGACAGCAGAAGAGCCCACAGGTGCAGCTGACATGGAACTACACAGAAGAAGCAAAGCTTCCCTATTACCAGTCTGTAAATATATTTTGTCCTCTTGGTTATTACTCAGCATGGGTACTATACAGACACTCTTATTATCTCTGCATTTTTTATATAGTAGAGTAACTAATAATGCCCTCCAGGGTTAAACCGGGGTGTCAAGCTGCTCAGAAATTTCAGGCACAGAATTGCCATGAAACTATTTACTTCTAACAAAACATGCTACAGAGATTTCGAGTGTACATGGGGTTTGAGCAGTGTTATGATTTTCACAGATAGGGCTCACAGAGCGTTCCACCCAGTGTGCACTTCATCTTCCTCCGATGAACAGAGGCTGAGTCAATCCTTTTGCATGTCAAAATCACAATAAATATATCAGATGACTTAATCTCATACAGGACCATTGTCTGATATAAATACACAGACAATAAAAATGTTTAATTCCTCCAGTAGGACGACACAGTTTATACAGTTTTTGAAATTTTGTTTCTCTCTGCTCCTTCAATTTAAATGCTATTTTCCCCTTTTGTCCTCTACTTAGGCTTTATTCCATAGTTAATTATAGATATTAAAAAATAAAAAGTTCAAGTGGAAATGCTCCTAGACAAAATGAAAGACATGTAAAGTGTAATATGTTAAGAAGGTCAGACTCACTGAAAATGATGAGCGTATTTTCTGGACAGCACTTCACCCGGTGTTGTTATTAGGAGTGTGGTAGAAAGAAGAGTAACAGTAACAAGTAGTAATTATACTGTGTGTTTGTAGAACACATAATCATCTTCAAAATATTTGTACATGTATTGTTTCACCTGAACTTCAAAACAACCCTATATGGTAGGCAGGCGTATTCTTATTCCCATTTTATAGATGGAGAAACTAACATCTGCTGATATTAAACAATTCACCCAGCTAGGAAGCCAGAGAATCAGGTACTCTAACTACTAGTCTAGCGTCCTCCCTATGAGTTGATGAAGCTTGTTATAAAGCAATGATACTAATAATCAGGAGAGGAACCAAGAACAAAATATCTCTAGAACTCTATTCTCCTGGTAAGAGGAATTTGGAAGTACCTATAGTAGTATGAAGGTTGTTAGAGATCAACTAGAATCGGGGGCTCAGTAAAATGTGTTATTCTAGGCGGGGGGTGGGGCAAGGTATAGATAATTATAAAAATAGATTATGTAAAATATACAATTTGACATTTGCTGAAAATAATTAAAATTTGGGAACGTAAAAGGCTGATATGCCTTGCAACTGTTTAAAAACATGTATTTCCTAAAGAAGTACCCTTCAGTTCCCTAACCATATTTTATAGTCTTAGTGGTGGAATTTATGTGAACTATTTCATTGGCTGTTCCCATCTGAAATATTACTTCCTATGAGACAGGAATGTTGCAACATATGACTGTTTTATGGAAGCAGATTTCTGGAGAATTTGGGGCCCATCCGCAGACAAATCACTTACTTAATAAGCCCATGAGGAGTGAGAATGTAACATGCAGGGTCAGGATAACTGATGTCCATTACTGAATAGTCAGGCAGGCTGTACTTTCCAGGAAATGGGTACTTTCCAGCTGCAACTCTCCCTGCCTCCCCGAGCACTCTCGCTGGGAGAGTCACTCTGTGATGCTTCATGTGCCTGCTGACCACTGGCTACATGCAGCAACTTGGGCACCCTCACCTGCTTGGAGGCCCTCAGAGTGCATCTTGGTGCTAGACTTGGAAGACCCTTCTCTCTACCTTGAGAATCAGGATATCAGGTGAATGTTATAGGCAGCCAGAGGATCCTACTCAGTACAAGTTCAATCATGTTAGCAGATCTTTGAAGAATCACCAATAAAAATATATAAAGTGGTTGGATGCAAGTGCCTAAGCAGCCTAAGCTACTTCATGCATAATTATCTTTAGTTTAACTACATGCCCTTCTTTACGATGCAGTCTACTATTACCAAATGAACAAACCTTAAATATGCTAAATGGAATCAAGTGGTACAGAGGAATCAAAAAGGAAAAAAGTGATAATTCTAATAATTAAAAACAAACTTGACGTGTTTTTTAAATAGCCAAGGAGTCCCTGAAGAAGAATTAAAAAAAGAAAAGAAAAGAAAAAATGCTAAGATGGAACAAGTAAGAAAGAGTATTTACTGCCACTAAGAATATGAATAAGAACCTGCATCACTGGTTATTTAGGCATTCAGTAAACTCTCTTTGCTTTATCTGCACTAAAAGCTACCTAACATAAATCCCAGAACTGCTGAGAAACATGCTTGTCAAACCTTCTCAATGGCTTGGGACTTGGTTATATAAACTTTGGGAGACTATTAAACCTGAAGTAGGAAGCTCTTTGAAAATAGATGTTCTTATCTGTTTTGACATATTCATCCCCTGTAAGAAAATTTTGATTCAAAGAACATTAATAATATTTTTTAAGCAGTTGAGAAAACATAGTACTTCAAAAGGCTTAAATCTGGAAGCATTTCAAATATGAGGTTTAGGATTACCAATATGGTTTTTTAATCTCCTAATTATTTGAGATTGGGGGTACTTTTATTTATGTCTCTTTGTGGAATCACTGGAAATATCAGTGAAACACAACAAATTAAGAGAATCCCCCTTGAGATGGGAGAGCATATTATACATCATGACTTTCTCCTAGTGACTCACAATTTGTCTTTAATCAATCCTAAATCCAAGAAATTCGATGGCAATAACTTAGAGCTCATTTAAGCATCTGTGTCTTACAATCATCAGAACTGCACTTATCCTTGAATAATTATGATTTCTGTGTCTGTCATATTTACCAAAATGATACCAACAAAGTGTCTCAACTGCCACAGGGATCTTCAAATTTCCTTCCCCTTTTACTCCAGCTATGGCTGCATAGTCTCCATAGCCTCTGCCATGCAGTGTAATCAGACTTCGTAATCTTAGCCATTCAATAGGTACATCATGGTATCTCCTGCGGTCTTAATTTTCTTTTTTATTTTCCTTATTTTTTTTATTTTAATCATTGTTCAAATACAGTTTTCTCCTTTTTACTCCCAATCCAGTCCCCCCTTCCACCCTCCCCACTTCCCTTCCATTACCACTCTCCCCTTAGTTTATGACCATGTGTCCTTTAAGTTTGTTCCTGTGAACCCTTCCCACTATCCCCTTAAATTCCCTCTTCTCTCCCCTCCAGTCACCGTCAGCCTGTGCTCTATTTCAGTGTCTTTGGTTATATTTTGCTTGTTTCTTTGTTTTGTTATTTAGGTTCCTGTTAAAGGTGAGATCATATGGTATTTGTCTTTCACTGCCTGGCTTGTTTCACTAAGCATAATGTTTTCCAGCTCCATCCACGCTGTTGCAAAGGGCAGGAGCTCCTTCTTTCTTTCTGCTGCATAGAATTCCATTGTGTAAATGTACCACAGTTTTTTGATCCATTCATTTACTGATGGGCATCTTGGTTGCTCCCAGCATCTAGCTATTGTAAATTGTGCTGCTATGAACATTGGGATGCATAGGTTCTTTAGAACTGGTGTTTTAGTGTTCTTAGGATAGAGTCCCAGCAGTGGAATTGCAGGGTCAAAAGGCAGATCCATTTTTAGTTTTCTGAGGAAGTTCCATACTGCTTTTCATAGTGGTTGCAGTCCCACCAGCAGTGCACTAGGGTCCCCTTTTCTCCACAACCTCTCCAACACTTGTTGTTTGTTGCTTTGTTTATGATGGCCATTCTGACTGGTGTGAAGTGGCATCTCATTGTGGTTTTAATTTGCATCTCTCTGATAGCTAGCGATATTGAACATCGTTTCATGTGTCTTTGGATTTTCTGTATGTCCTACTTGGAGAAGTGTCTGTTCAAGTCCTTTGCCCACTTTTTAATTGGATTCCTTGTCTTCTTAGAGTGCAGTCTTGTAAGTTCTTTATATATTTTGGAGATTAAACGCTTGTCTGAGGTATCATTGGCAAATATGTTTTCCCATACAGTTGGTTCTCTTTTAATTTTGATACTGTTTTCTTTAGCTGTGCAGCTTTTAATTTTGATGAGGTCCCATTTGTTTACTCTTTCCTTTATGTCCCTTGCTCTAGGGGACATGTCAGTAAAAAAGTTTCTACGTGAAATATCTGAGATTTTCCTACCTACGTTCTCCTCTAGAACTTTAATGGTGTTATGTTTTATATTTAAGTCTTTTATCCACCTTGAATTTATTTTTGTATAAGGTGTAAGTTGGTGCTCAAGTTTCATTTTTTTGCACGTGGCTGTCCAGTTCTCCCAACACCATTTGTTGAAGAGGCTATTTTTATTACATTTTATGTTGCTGCCTCCTTTGTCACATATTAATTGGCCATAGAGACTTGGGCTTATTTCTGGGTTCTCTGTTCTGTTCCATTGGTCTATGTGCCTGTTTTTATGCCAGTACCAGGCTGTTTTGATTACAGTGGCCTTGTAGTATAGTTTAGTGTTGGGTATTGTGATCCCTCCTACTTTACTCTTCTTCCTCAAAATTGCAGCAGCTATTCGGGGTCGTTTATAATTCCATATAAATTTTTGAAGTGTTTGTTCTATGTCTGTGAAATATGCCATTGGTACTTTAATAGGAATTGCATTGAATGTGTAAATTGCTTTGGGTAGTATGGACATTTTGATGATATTAATTCTTCCAATCCATGAACACGGTATATGTTTCCATTTGTTTGTGTCTTCCTTGATTTCTTTCTTCAGTGTTGTGTAGTTTTCTGAATACAGGTCTTTTACCTCTTTGGTTAGGTTTATTCCTAAGTATTTTATTTTTCTTTTTGCTATTTCAAATGGGATTTTTTCTTGATTTCTGCTTCTTCTGTTTTATTGTTGGTGTACAGAAATGCCTTTGATTTCTGGATATTGACTTTGTATCCCACTGTTTTGCCAAATTCATTTATTAGGTCAAGCAATTTTTTGGTAAAGTCTATAGGATTTTCTATGTATACTATCATGTCATCTGCAAACAGTGACAGGTTTGTTTCCTCCTTTCCGATATGGATGCCTTTTATTTCTTTTTCTTGTCTGATCGCTGTGGCTAAAACTGCCAGTACTATATTGAATAGAAGTGGTGAAAGTGGACAGCCTTGTCTTGTTCCTGATCTTAGTGGAAAAGATTTTAATTTTTGCCCATTGAGTATGATGTTGGCTGAAGGTCTCTCATATATGGCCTTTATTATGATGAGGAATGCTCCATCTATTCCCACTTTGCCAAGTGTTTTTATCATGAATGGGTCCTGTACCTTGTCAAATGCTTTTTCTGCATCAATTGATATGATCATGCGGTTTTTGTCTTTGCTTTTGTTTATGTGATATATTACATTTACTGACTTGTGAATATTGAACCATCCTTGCATCCCTGGAATGAATCCCACTTGGTCATGGTGTATGATCTTTTTAATGTTCTGTTGGATGCAGTTTGCCAGTATTTTGTTGAGGATTTCAGCACAATGTTCATCAGCAATATTGGCCTGAAGTTTTCTTTCTTTGTTGTGTCTATCTGGTTTTGGAATTAGGATGATGTTGGCCTCATAAAAAGAGTTTGGGAGTCTTCCATCTTTTTGGATTTTTGGAATAGTCTGTGAAGGATAGGGGTTAGCTCCTCCTTAAATGCTTTATAGAATTCTCCTGTGAAACCATCTGGTCGTGGGCTTTTGTGTGTTGGGAGTTTTTTGATTACTGCTTCAATTTATTTTGTTGTTATTGGTCTGTTCAGGTTTTCTGCTTCTTTTTCATTGAGTTTTGGAAGATTATATTTTTCTAGAAAGTTGTCCATTTCACCTAGGTTTTCAAATTTCTTGGCATACAGCTCTTTGTAGTAATTTCTTACAATCCTTTGTATTTCTGTGGTATCTGTTGTAATCTCTCCTCTTTCATTTCTGATTGTGTTTATTTGGGTCTTCTCTCTTTTTTTCTTGATGAGTCTGCTTAAAGGCTTGTCGATTTTGTTTATCTTTTCAAAGAAACTGCTCTTGGATTCATTGATCCTTAGAGGTCTTAATTTTCATTTAGTTATATTGAGTAACTTCATTCATGTACTTATTTGCCATCCATCTCTTTAGTGAAGTCTCTTTCCAAATATTTTGCCCATTTTTTAATTTAAAATTTTTTTCTGTTCATCAAGTTTTGAGAGTTCTTTATGTGTATATGCATAAATCTTTTCAGATATATGATTTTCAAATATTTTCTTCCACTCTGTGTCTTTCCTTTCATTATCTTAATAATATCTTTCAAAGAGCAGAAGTTTCAAATCCCAATGAAACCAATCTAGTTTATTGCCTTTTCTTTTATGGATATTGTTGTAGTGTCATCTCTAGAAAATTGTTTTGTAACACAAGGGCACAAATATTTTGTATCATTTTTTTAAAAAATATATTAAATTTAGCCCTGGCTGGTGTAGCTCAGCGTATTGAACTCGGGCTGCGAACCAAAGTGTCACAGGTTCGATTCCCAGTCAGGGTACATGCCTGGGTTGCAGGCCATAACCCCCAGCAACCACACATTGATGTTTCTCTCTCACTCTCTTTCTCCCTCCCTTCCCTCTCTAAAAACAAATAAATAAAATCTTTTAAAAAGTTATTAAATTTATTGGGATAACATTGGTTAATAACATTACATAATTGCCCCATGTTTTCATATAGAAGCTTTATAGACTTATGATCTATTTTGAGTTAATTCTTTATATGGCAGAAGGATTAAAGTTGATCTTTTCATATGTGGCTACCTATGGACAATATCCATGCATTATATAAGCTTCCAGCACAATTCATCCAAAAGAAAACCATCCTTTCTCCATTGAATTAGCTTTGAACCTTTGCAAGATTGTCTCTGGATGTGTGGATCTATTTCTGCCATCTACCTTCTGTTCAATTGACCTATTATATTTGACTCTTCTTAGAATCATTATAATATGTTCTTTCCCCTATTTCTTCTCAGTTGCTCATGTAAATAGACTCTCAGGAATATAGCTTCACCATTTTACTGGACATACCTAGATATATCTGAAACATATTTCATTTTTTATTTTGTGCTGGTAAAAATGTGGAAAAGGGAAACCCTTTTGCACTGTTGTTGGGAAGGCAGATTGGTACAGCCACTGTGGAAAACAGTATAGAGATACCTCAAAAATTAAAAATTGATCTGCCTTTTGACCCAGCAATCTCACTTCTATAAATATATCTGAAGGAACCCAAAACACTAACTCAAATAACATAGGCACCTCTATGTTCATTGCATCATTATTTACAATAGCCAGGATATAGAAGTAGCCCACGTGTCCATTAGTAGAGGAATGGATAAAACAACTATAGGACATTTATACAATGAAATACTATTTGGCTGTAAAAAAGAAAAATGTTTTACCCTTTGTGACAGTGTAAATAAACCTAGAGAATATTATGCTATGTGAAATAAGCCAGTCAGAGAAAGGCAAATACCGTATGATTCCACTCATATGTGGAATCTAATGAACAAATGGAACTAACAAGGAAAATGGAGACAGACTCACTGATGGAGAGCAGAATGACAGATTATGGGGAGTACAGAGGAGGGGGGGACTGAGCATAAGGGAAAAAAGCTCATGGACACACACAACAGTGTGGTGATTATGGGGTGGGGGATGTGAAAGGGAACTAAATGGTATTGGAAAAAATACAATAAAAAATGAAATGTATTTTATACATCAATGGAACTTGGACTCAAACTAGCGTCACTTCCAAAAGGCACTTTTAAAATTTTGAGATGTAAGCCCTGGCTGGCGTAGCTCAGTGGATTGAGCATGGGCTGCAAACCAAAGTGTCACAGGTTCAATTCCCAGTCAGGGCACATGCCTGGGTTGCAGGCCACGGCCCCCAGCAACCGCACATTGATGTGTGTGTCTCTCTCTCTTTCTCCCTCCCTTCCCTCTCTAAAAAAATAAATAAATAAAATCTTTAAAAAAAATTTTGAGATGTAAAAACTATGCACTCCTCAACCTTCTAAACTCAATCAAATTTATGTTAATCTTCCCCAAAAGGCTATTTTGGCATAAGCATTCATGTGGGCCAGAGTATGGGAAAGGGATATGTGTAGTCTATCCTAAAAGGTTATTATAGTAGGCAAAGGGAAAAAAATACAAATACTAAAGGATATGTGTAGTCTATCCTAAAAGGTTATTATAGTAGGCAAAGGGAAAAAAATACAAATACTAAAGTACCAAGTGGTAAAATTAAAAAAATAAAACATATTTCTACAAGTGACAAGTGTTTTTAAAAATTTACATTGAGATAAATAAGCAAATTATATAACAAAAATTTAGAGAATATTTCAAAATGTTTTTATTTTCCAAATGCACTGAGATAATATAGAACTAACAAGAAAATTTTTCTGAAAAGAGTGTGTCTTTTCTTTTTTAACCCCCATTGGGTGACTGCTGGTATTTTATTCACTCTATTGTGCACGTGGGCGTGAATAAGATGGAGCTCTTCTCAAAAAGAAAAATGAGCAAAGAATATGTGTTGTCAACTTGTCTAAAACAGTTTTCATGTTCTGACTCATTTTTCTTCATATTAGCATTTCAAGAAACTTTGTTTTTTTTTAATTTGACTATTATAAAACCTTTGGTAACTTCACTGAAATCTCATGAAAATAATATAAACAACTGTAATGAAAAGTGAAAAGATGATAATAGCAATCAGTACTGTGATAGTTCCTGTCAGCGTTCTTTATTACTTATAACAGTCAAAAATCCAAAATTAATTTGACTTTTTGACCTTTAGTCTTTACTTTGGTGAAAGAAGTTCTTTTGAGAAGAAATTTCTTTCTCTTTGCTTATTATTTCTTTGCATTTACAAATAATTAGTGGCCAACTTTGATAGGCTCATCTTAGCATGGGGCAGAGCATGGGGCAGACGGAAGACTGTTCTGCAAACTATTTATAAATCTATGGGTTCACATAAATGTAAAGGTTTGATGTTTGAATATTGTGAAATATAATTTCACTTCCTAGAGAGAAATGGAAACACACATGTACTGATGTTGTTTAAAATAAATGGACAACAGGTTCACAGAAGGCATTCTGTTCCAGACCTGGTAAGATGGGGGTGTGGGAAACAAGAGGTGTGATCATAGTTCTTGTCTATAAGGGGTGTACAATTTAGTTGGAGAGAGGGAGCTCAGTGTCTCAGTGAGAGTGAACCTGAGGCAGGTGTTCCAACCATCACACTTTGATAAAATTTGCTCTATGACAGTCCAGCCTACTCTTCTATTAAAAGCTTTAACTCAGTGTCTAACAAACTTAAATATCAGGTTCAAAGTCTACTCCAGAAATTTTCCTGAGTGCTAACAACCAGCAAATTAATATGATTCCTACACAGTAAACCAGAGTTCTGGAGCTTGACAAGTATATTGAGCTCCTTTAAGAAAGCTCACCATTTAAACCTTGCATGCTAAGTTCCAAAAGAATGAGGGAGGTAATGGATGGCATTCATTTTTAGATGTGGGAGAGAAAAGAGGCTCAGCTTAAGTACAACATTCTGTTATCTTTTCCAAAGTGGTAAACAGCAAAAAAGTCCCCTACCCTACTCAGACTCTAAATAAGCTAAGAAATAAGATGAATGCCTAAAGCTGAAGGTCAAAATGCCACCTAAATTTAAAGACACTTGTAGGCTGAAGTGAAATGATTGAAAAATATATTCCAAGGAAAGAACAGGCAGGAGGAGTAGTGATGGTGACAATATACTTATACCACACAAAATAGACTTCAGTCAGAAATGTCACAATGTAGCCCTGGCTGGCGTAGCTTAGTGGATTGAGTGTGGGCTGCAAACCAAAGTGTCGCAGGTTCCATTCCCAGTCAGGGTATATGCCTGCGTTGCAGGCCATGACCCCCAGCAACCGCACATTGATATTTCTCTCTCTCTTTCTCCCTCCCTTCCCTCTCTAAAGGTAAATAAATAAAATCTTCAAAAAAGTCACAATGTAATGGAAAGGATCAATTCACCAAGAAGATATAGCAATGATAAATATACACTTACTCAGTATCAGAGCATTCAAATATATAAGGTATACATTGACAGAATTGAGCGAGAATTAGGTAGCAACATAATAATAGTAGGAGATTGCAATACCCCACTAAAAATAATGTATCCAGACAGACAGAAGACCAGTAAGGAAACAGATCTCTTATACAACACTGTGTACTAAATAGATGTAAAAGAACATCCCAACCAATAGCAGAAGAGCACACAGTTTTCTCCAGTGCAGATGGAGCACACTCTCCAGAATAGATCACATGTTAGGTCACTAAACAAGTTCTGACAAATTTAAGAAGATTGAAATCATATCAAGTATCTTTTTCTGACCAAAATGGAACGAAGCTAAAAAATCAATAGCATAAGGAAAATAGGGTGTGGAAATTAAAAAACAAAACAAAACACTTGAACAGTCAATAAGTCAAAAGCTGTACCTGAAAAGTAAGCCAAGATAGGTGACTGCCTGAGACTGTGCTGCCCTGTAAAATCCTGCATACTCCAAAGTCTAGCACCAAGTAAAGATTCCTGTAAACTAAAAATCTGTCTGGTGCCTTCTTCATTCTGTTCCAGCCATTTACTCAGCCATATCCAACTTCCTAAAGTCACTCAAGAATCTACAAAAGTGAATCTACAGAATCAGCCACTCTCCTACCTATAACCCACAGTTATTGGTCAAACACAAAGTATCTTAGAGCTGCTGCAGTGAGTTGAATGGTGGCCCTTGAAAGGATATGCTCATCTTTAAGCCTTGGAAACTGTTGAAAAAAGCTACACATTTACAATGTAAAACAAATCAGAAACTATTTTAACCCTGATTTACTCTTAGTACACTAATAGCTAATCAGGAGCCCTGTGCAAAAAACATCTTGATTAGCTGCTAATAAAGCTCTTTGGAAGCAGATCCCTTCATATGCTTCAAATGGAGGATGGAGATCTGAATGCTTCAGGAAGTTCTCACTAAATATACATGCAATCTCTTTATTATTTTAGCCATTTATGGCCTCTGGTCTAGCTCTACCCTCATACTAGCTTTTCTGGTATTAATCATAAAGACATAGGCAAAAATAAAGAAGAGATATAGGTAGGAATGTATAAAATAGTGAAAAAAAAAAACAATAAAAGTGGAGTCAAATGCTACCACCATTTACTAGAGGTCAACTTTCAGCACCAACATTAATTTTTTTGTTATATTTGTAAAGTGATAAGGGAAACATGTACATAATGATTTTAAATTTATTTAACTTTCATTTGTATGCCTAAACACTGCACACCAATAAAATGCTAAGGAAGCATCAACAGATGAATAAAAGGTAGTCCCACAGAGTATTGCCTGGGAGGAAACAGAGATATGTAAAAAAATGCAATAACAATAAAGTGTAGCAAATGCAACAATCAGGCTTGCAAAAGTATGATGGTAACCAAAAGGGAGAGTGTGTTTCCAACACAAAAAAAGACAACTTCATAAAAGAGATAAGATATAATTGATTGAGTTTTGAAAATGGGAGTGAGTTTTCCAGATGCACAGCTGAGAGAATGAAATTCTTGGTTAAGGGAAAAGAATAATTCAAGATAGTGAATTGCTTGTATAATCCTGGAAAGTGAAGAGCAATGATAGGAGAAATGACTGGATAGAGATACAGCATCATAAGTATCTGGAAACACAAAGCCATTAAACTATGACTCAACTGATATGATCAAATTTGCATTTCAACAAGACTACTATAATGGAAACTTTGAAAACCCATTCAAAGGAAAAGAGAACAGTGTTAGTAACTCTCAAAAAAAATTAAGGGTCTGTCATGAAAATCAGAGAACAAAATAAAAAGTAAAAAACATGAAAAAAGAACCAATCAGAAATAAAAAATATAATAACTGAAATGAAAAATATATTATAGAGAATCAATAATAGATTAGATAAATCCAAGGATCAAATCAGAAGTTTGGAAGAATATATAGCAGAAAACAGCTCATCAGAAAAACAAAGAGGAAAAAAAGAATCCTAAAACACATGAGGATAGTTTAAGGAGCCTCTGGAACAACATCATACCAAAATCTGCATCATCATACCAATGTTTGCATCATCAGGGTGCCAGAAGAAGAGAGAGAGCAAGGAATTGAAAACCTATTTGAAGGAATAATGATAAAAACTTCCCTAACCTGGAAAATAGACAAAAGCTCAGGAAGCTCCGAGTCCCAAACATGATGAACTCAAATATACCCAAACCAAGGCACATCATAATTAAAGTGTCAAAGGTTAAATACAAAGAGATAATCCTAAAAGCAGTAAAAGAAAAGCAGTTAGTTACCTACAAAAGAATTCCCATAAGACTGTCAGCTGATGCCTTAATAATAACTTTGGAGACCAAAATGAATTGGCATGCAATATTCAAAGTGATAAAAAGCAAGGACCATCAACCAAGTTTATTCTATCTAGCAAAGCTACCATTTAGAAGTGAAGGACAGATAAAGAGCTTCACAGACAAGAAAAAGATAAAGGATTTCATCACCACCAAACCAGTATTACAAGGCATGTTAAAGAACATTCTTTTAAGAAGAAGGGAAAAAAGGATTAAAAATATGCATGATAAAATGGCAATAACTACCAAACTATCAACAATGACTTTAAATATAGATGGATTAAATGCTCCAATCAAAAGGCATGCTGTGAGTGAATGGATAAAATAAATTAGACCCTTACATATTCTTTATACAAGAGACTCACATCAGATCTAAAGGCACATACAGACTGAAAGTAAAGAGATAAAAAATATATATATTTTTTAAAGATTTTATTTTTATTTACTTTTAGAGAGGGAAGGGAGGGAGAAAGAGAGAGAGAAAAAAACATCAATGTGTGTTTGCTGGGGGCTGTGGCCTGCAACCCAGGCATGTGCCCTGACTAGGAATTGAACCTGCGATGCTTTGGTTCACAGCCCACGCTCAATCCACTGAGCTATGCCAGCCAGGGCCCCAAAATATATATTTTTATGAAAATAAAACAATAACAAAAAACAGGGGTAGCAGTACTTATATAAGACAAAATAGACTTTAAAACAAAGGCTACAACAAGAGATCAAGAAAGACCCAGCAACTTCTCTTCTCAGTATTTATCCAAAGGAATCAAAAACACTAATTTGAAAAGACATATGAATCCATGCTTTTTGAAGCTTTATTTGCAATTGCCAAGATATGGAAGCAACTAATAGATGAGTGGGTAAAAATATGGTGCCTATACAATGAAATATGACCTGGCAATAAAAAAGAATAAAGTCATGCCATCTGCAACAACATGGCTTGACCTAGAGGGTATTGTGGTCATTGAAATAAGTCAGAGAAAGACAAAAATACTATTTGATTTCATTTACATGTGGAGTCTAAAAATTCAAAACAAACAAACAAACAAAAAAACAAACTCATAGATACAGAGAACATTTTGATGGTTGCCAGATGGGAGGGGGTAAGAGGAAGGGTATAAAAGGGGAAGGAATTAAGAAGTACAAATTGGTAGTTAGAAAATAGTCACAAGAATGCAAAGTGTAGGATAGGGATTATAGTCAATAATATTGTAATAACTATATATGGTGTCAGATGGGTACTAGATTTATTGGGTGATCACTTTGTATGTTATATAAATGCTTAATCACTATGTTGTATGCCTAAAATTAATATAATATTGTATGTCAACTATAATTGAAAAATTTAAAAATATTTTTAAAATATTCAAGAAGAAGAACCCAATGTGTCTGACTGTGAATTTAACTTCTGTGGCTAAGAAGTCAACAGGAAGAATCAAACAATAGCAATCTCTAGAGTTTTGCTTGTTTTAAGGATCAAATGGTGAAGTACCATAAAAGGCTCTTACACATAAAACAATATACAAAGAATCTTTAACACTTACAAAGAGAGAAGTGCTATTTCAGTGATCAGGTCCACTGGAATTTATTTGGGGATCGCTCCGAGCTGTCTTTATTGTTCTGTTCCCCTGGTCTCTTCTCAAAGAATAAATTATTTTGGGAACTGGCTGTCATCTATTCACAATTTACTGATTTTGGTATCTTAGTATTAACAGTCACTCAGTCTTTAAGAAATGGTTTATGACCTTTGTCTTTGTCATCGTTACATATCTTCCCTGGTATTGCTTTTTGATATTGAAATAACCTCTGCAAGCCTCAGTATAGTGAGTTTATATCATTAGCTTCATATGTAACACTTCAATTGTAAACATTATTTAAACTCAAGCTTAGACCAAAGTCTAGTAGTCCCCCTCTGAATCATTCACAAGCCATCTCTCCCTTCTTCAAATGACTTCTCTTATGGAAATCCCATAAGAACATCTATATCTTCTTTGAATTGCTGTAGTACTTGCTGCCTGCATCCTTTTTATGTCAGTTGGCACTTTGTGAATGAAAATGAAATTTTTCTATTTGCTCATGTCCTGGCCTTTACTTAAGAATGTGTTCATTCATCTATTTCATACATATCATAATGTTCTAGATACTGTGTTAGGTTCTGGTTCTAGATATTAGTGAAATATAGCTACTGTTCAAAGGGCACAGTCTTTGTGGGAAAACAAACAAATATCAAACAATCTATGTCTCAAATAACTTGGTAATTCTCAAAGAAAATACACTTACTAGGTACAGTAAATATATGTAGTATAGGTAAATGTATAAATACTTATTTGGTATTAAAAACTTGAGATAACCACTTTTCTATTTTGAGGAAATTTGTCTCATAATGATTATACTTCGCCAGGAGCTCAGTCCCCCCATCCTGACTCACTGAGTTTCCTTCTTATTTGAGAATATAAAATCCTTGAATGTACCACCTAGAAAAAGACCTATCTGGCATAAATTTCAGATAGCAAGGAAAAAACCTCACAAGGTTCAGAATTTGAGTTCAGAGAAACATTCAGAAATTCAGGTGATTATCTGGCACTAGTACAACTTGCATGACATGAAAATAGAGTTGTAAATCTCAAAGATTAGGTGATATTTTAAGAATTTCAAAACCTCCTGCTATTAGTTGGAAGTCTTATGAGAATAACCTGCTTTAAAATATTGATAATATGCTTTAAAACTTAATATTCAGCACCCTATGTTTTGACTAAGTGAGTGTCAAAGGGAAGAAAATACTTTTTGGTTCCATTCTTTTTGGGGCCTGTGGTCGAATCATCTCCTTCAGCTGTGCTCTGTCATCTTACCACCTGTAAAATGGAGGGTCATGTAAAAAACATGGTCACAGAAATGTTTTGCTGCTTCATATGTCATTGTCTCCATTTGTTTTAGAATACCAGTGACATCTCAACTATTACTGTAAAGAGTACAGGCTTTATTTTTGGGTCCTCTAGCACAACTCTGTCAAAATAAAAAAAAAGGAAATGGGCCAAGTATAATTATGATTTCTCAAGGAAACAATTATTTTATGGTAAATCTGCAACAAGAACTCAGGTATCTTTATTTCCATTTCATTGGTCATTCATTGGGTTCTGAACAATGCAGAGAAATAGGAATAAAAGGCTTCTGTTCTATGTAAATAATTGGTTCAGGACTTGGCAAGATTGCAATTATAGCACTACATGTTAAGAGGTATTTGGAAATTCTGAAAAACTAAGTGGCATGCATACCAGGTACACAGGAAACAGTAGTACCTAAAGACAATTCTGTGGAAAGAACAGAAATGACAAAAGTGTGGGGGGTGAGGGGTGGGCTGCAGTTTCCAACAGGTTAGTGAATTCTTGTTTCTGACAACTTCAATGTTCTACCCCAACACACAACATTAAAATGCAATAAACATTTGAACTACATCATACCTAATTCTGCATGTCCATTTAAGTCAACAAAATACTCCACATGCCATTTAAGTTGTCATTTATTTTTTATTTTAATTTTTAAATCTATGTCTTTTCAAATACAAAAAAAAAGTTGAGCAAAAGTATAGGGAAGGCTGCAGAGATGAAATAAGATCATTTCGTTCACCGTGAAAATCGAGGTCCAAACAAATTCTTCATAGCTGAAAGTGTCCAATTCCACTATCTTCATGTTGTAGGTAAGGCTTAAGGAAAAATCATGATGAAGGACTCCTGATTACTCAAATGTGTCTTACCTCTTACAATGAGTGCCATTATTTGTTATAGAAATTTTTCTGAGTGACAGAGAAAGACATTCTGGCTGAACACCTTCGTGTCTATAATGTAGATATGCAGTCTCAAGTCATCTTGAAGGTGTCGAGAGCTCACTTTTTCCATTACCAACATTAGTGAAGGACAAAACTTAATATTTTCTCTGCTTTGTGTTAGTTAAATCAAGCTTTCCCTTCATTGAAACAAATGGCCCATAACTGAGTCTGTACTCTGTGCATTCTTGTAAGTTGAATAAAGTTTGGTGGATCTTATTAGCATATTGGGTTTCTATGGAGGATCTACTGAAAAACTGAGCCTAGTTTCACATTTACAGAATAATTATAAAGTGACCTTGAGCAAATTAAGCTTATCATAAAGGAAGGATACTATATTTACTATTACCTACCTTGAGGGAGTCTTATAAAACATTAAATAAAGTAACAAAAGTAAACATACATGCATATATTTTCAATAATATTTGTACACACTAAAATAACTCTACAGATGTATTCTAAAATTTTTGATTGTGTGTTTCTAAACTAGTTCCCACTTCTCCTTTTAAAACAAGTTAACAAAAATCGACTTATTAACATTACTTAAATTAACAAAAATCTTGTATTAGGGAATTCCAGATACTGCTTCTAGCAGTAACCTATCCCAACTATTTGCTGTCCTTGTCTTGTCAGTTCTCAATTCAGATATCCTGGGGATTTGTTTATTAATTTATGTACACATTTTTTTCATTCAGCCAAGAAGTGTTTTTTGTTCCCTTACCAAATTCAAGGGAATACAATTCCCCTTGCTGTAGGGGACATGTGAGTAAAAATGTTTCTGTGTGAAATATCTGAGATTTTCCTACCTACGTTCTCCTCTAGGACTTTAAGGGTGTCACAGTTTATATTTAAGTCTTTTATCCACCTTGAATTTATTTTTGTATAAGGTGTAAGTTGGTGCTCGAGTTTCATTTTTTTGCATATAGCTGTCCAGTTCTCCCAACACCATTTGTTGAAGAGGCTATTTTTATTACATTTTATGTTGCTGCTTCCTTTATCAAATATTAATTGGCCATAGAGACTTGGGTTTATTTCTGGGCTCTCTGTTCTGTTCCATTGGTCCATGTGCCTGTTTTTATGCCAGTACCAGGCTGTTTTGATTACAGTGGCCTTGTAGTATAGTTTAGTGTCAGGTATTGTGATCCCTCCTACTTTACTCTTCTTCCTCAAAATTACAGCAGCTATTCGTGGTCGTTTATAATTCCATATAAATTTTTGAAGTGTTTGTTCTATGTCTGTGAAATAAGCCATTGGTACTTTAATAGGTATTGCATTGAATATGTAAATTGCTTTGGGTAGTATGGACATTTTGATGATATTAATTCTTCCAATCCATGAACACGGTATATGTTTCCATTTGTTTGTGTCTTCCTTGATTTCTTTCTTCAATGTTATGTAGTTTTCTGAATATAGGTCTTTTACCTCTTTGGTTAGGTTTATTCCTAAGTATTTTATTTTTCTTTTTGCTATTTCAAATGGGATTTTTTCTTGATTTCTGCTTCTTCTGTTTCATTGTTGGTGTACAGAAATGCCTTTGATTTCTGGATATTGACTTTGTATCCCACTGTTTTGCCAAATTCATTTATTAGGTCAAGCAGTTTTTGGGTAGCGTCTATAGAATTTTCTATGTACACTATCATATCATCTGCAAACAGTGACAATTTTGTTTCCTCCTTTCCGATTTGGATGCCTTTTATTTCCATTTCTTGTCTGATCACTGTGGCTAAAACTGCCAGTACTATATTGAATAGAAGTGGTGAAAGTGGACAGCCTTGTCTTGTTCCTGATCTTAGTGGAAAAGATTTTAATTTTTGCCCATTGAGTATGATGTTGGCTGTAGGTCTCTCATATACGGCCTTTATTATGATGAGGAATGCTCCCTCTATTCCCACTTTGCAGAGTGTTTTTATCATAAATGGGTCCTGTACCTTATCAAATGCTTTTTCTGCATCAATTGATATGATCATGCGGTTTTTGTCTTTGCTTTTGTTTATGTGATGTATTACATTTACTTATTTGCGAATATTGTACCATCCTTGCATCCCTGGAATGAATCCCACTTGGTCATGGTGTATGATCTTTTTAATGTTCTGTTGGATGCAGTTTGCCAGTATTTTGTTGAGGATTTCAGCACAATGTTCATCAGCAATATTGGCCTGAAGTTTTCTTTCTTTGTTGTGTCTATCTGGTTTTGGAATTAGGATGATGTTGGCCTCATAAAAAGAGTTTGGGAGTCTTCCATCTTTTTGGATTTTTGGAATAGTCTGTGAAGGATAGGGGTTAGCTCTTCCTTAAATGCTTTCTAGAATTCTCCTGTGAAACCATCTGGTCCAGGGCTCTTGTGTGTTGGGAATTTTTTGATTACTGCTTCAATTTCTTTTGCTGTTATTGGTTTGTTCAGGCTTTCTGCTTCTTTTTTTTTTTTGATGAAACTTTTTTTAAGATTTTATTTATTTATTTTTAGAGAGGGAAGGGAGGGGGATAGAGAGAGAGAAACATCAATGTGCGGTTGCTGGGGGTTATGACCTGCAACCCAGGCATGTACCCTGGCTGGGAATCGAACCTATGACACTGGTTCGCAGCCCACGCTCAATCCACTGAGCTACGCCAGCCAGGGCTAACTTTCTGCTTCTTTTTCAATGAGTTTTGGAAGATTATATTTTTCTAGAAATTGGTCCATTTCACCGAGGTTTTCCAATTTCTTGGCATATAGTTCTTCGTAGTAATTTCTTACAATCCTTTGTATTTCTGTGGTATCTGTTGTAATCTCTCCTCTTTCATTTCTGATTGTGTTTATTTGGGTCTTCTCTCTTTTTTTCTTGATGAGTCTGCTTAAAGACTTGTCAATTTTGTTTATCTTTTTAAAGAACCAGCTCTTGGATTCATTGATCCTTAGAATTGTGCTTTTAGTCTCTATGTCATTTAATTCTGCTCTGATCTTGGTTATTTCCTTCCTTCTGCTTGCTCTGGGCTGTCTTTGTTGTTGTTCCTCGAGTTCTTGTAGATGTAGGGTTAGGTTGTTTGTTTGGAATGTTTCTAACTTTTTCAGGTGGGCCTGTATCGCTATGAACTTCCCTCTCAGGACTGCCTTGGCTGTGTCCTATAAGTTTTGGGTTGTTGTGAGTTCATTTTCATTTGTTTCCAGAAACCTTTTGATTTCTTCCCTAATATCATTCTTGACCCATTCATTATTTAATAGCATGCTATTTAATCTCCATGATTTTGAGTGTTTTGGGTTTTTTTCCTTGGGGTTGTTTTGGTTTCCTTTGGGTTTTTTTCCTTGGGGTTGGTTTCTTGTGATCCAAGAAAATGCTTAGTATGATTTCAATTTTTTTTGAAATTCTTGAGGCTTGTTTTGTGTCCTATCATGTGGTCTATCTTTGAAAATGTTCCATGTACATTTGAAAAGAATGTGTATTTAGCTTCTTTGGGATGGAGGGTTCTGTATATATCAGTAAAGCCCGTTTCTTCTAGGGTATTGTTCAATGCCACACTATCTTTGTTGATATTTTGTTTGGAAGATCTGTCCACTTTTGATAGTGGGGTGTTAAAATCCCCCACAATAATTGTGTTGCTGTCAATATCTTTCTTGAAGTCTTCTAAGATTTTCTTTATGTATTTGGGTGCTCCTATGTTGGGTGCATATATATTTACAATGTTTATGTCTTCTTGTTACAGAACACAACAAGGGGGGCCTGGGACAATATACTATTATTGAAAGAAGGCCCCGGGTCCGTTATGTCCGCCGCCCTAGGAAAGACGTCTCTCAATGCCGGAGATTCATGAAAAGGAAAGGAAATGCTTATTTAATGCTATACAGACTTCAAGTAGCGACCTAATGTCTTTATCAAAAATCCTAAAGTCCCTTAAAACACCCACAAACAGACACAGTCCTTCCTTCCTCCCCCTTTTGCCCAGTCCAGAGTACCGTATCTTAGGAAAGGAAATAGAAGTCCATGGCTCAGGCAGTCCTCTGGTTCTTCCCAGTTAGTCCTCCTCTCGACTGGGAGACCTCCCTGGGTTCCCGGCACCCTCAGGTGAGTCGCCGGGATCTCTGCTAAAACCAGGTGGTGGTTCCCCCTTCTAAAGCTGTGGGGGTCCCCACTCTGTCCAGGCCTCATGGTTCTCCCTCTCAGGGCTGCGGGAGTCTCCACTCTGTCAAGGCCGCGTGGTTCTCCTCCTCAGGGCTGCGGGAAGGGGAGAGTCTCCACTCTGCCAAAGCCGCGTGGTTCTCTTTCTTAAAGCAGCATGGTTCTCCCCCTCAGGACTGTGCATGGCTCTCCTTCTCAGGGCTGCGCATGGTTCTCCCTCCTCAAAGCAGCATGGTTTTTCCCTATTCTGCTAAAGCCGCATGGTTCTCTTCCTCCAATGGCTGCCAAGTCTGGGTTTTAAATCCCCGCGGCCAATCTTCCTCTGTAGCCTCATTTCTGACTCCTCCCACACTCGGCTTCACTTGCCAGAATTCATATCCTTCCAGCTTTACTGGGCTGCCATCTTGAGTCTGGGCAGGTGTGGCCCCATGTCCTGGAGCCAATCATCTCCGAGCTCCCACGCAGGCGCTGTAGCTTGGGGGATCTGCCCCGAGTCACATCTTGGTGGGGAAGTTACTTCCATTCCCCTGGTTCAGAGATGATCACAGCTATTTAACATATCCATGCAACCAGCCAAAGGCTATAGATATGTTAAATGACCACGCCAGAGGGTAGCTGCAAGGCTGTTGCTATGCAAAACAGCTCTCAATGGCCCTGCTCCATTTGTCCCTTCCACCAACCCACACCCTGGGTTGGGGGGGGGGGGATGGAGACATCTTAAAATCTCCTGGACACCTTAAGTTCTGGACCCCATTACAAATGCCCACTTGGGGTCCCCCCTCTTGGCTGCACCCTGTAACATTCTTGGTGGATTCTTCCCTTGAGTATTATGAAATGACCTTCTGGGTCTCTCCTTATGGGCCTTATTTGGAAGTCTATTTTGTCTGATATGAGTATTGCTACCCCGGCTTTTTTTTCCTGTCCATCTGCTTGGAAAATTTGTTTCTAGCCCTTCACTTTCAGCCTGTGCAGGTCTTTTATCCTGAGGTGGGTCTCTTGTAGGCAGCATATGTGTGGGTCATGTTTTCTTATCCATTCAGCTATTCTATGTCTTTTGATTGGAGCATTTAATCCATTTATGTTTAAGGTTATTATTTATAGGTACTTATTCATTGACTTTTATGTACGTGTGTTCCTCCCTCTCTCTCTCTCTCTCTCTCTCTCTCTCTTCCTTTCTGTCCTTAAAGCAGTCCCTTTAGCATCTCTTGCAGAGCTGGTTTGGTGGAGGTGTATTCTTTTAGACTTCTTTTGTCTGAGAAGCTTCTTATTTGGCCTTCTATCCTGATTGAGAGCCTCGCTGAGTAAAGTAGCCTTGGTTGCAGACCTCTGGTTCTCATTACTTGGAATATTTCTTGCCATTCTCTTCTGGCTTGGAGTGTTTCCTTTGAGAAGTCAGCTGTTAGCCTTATTGGGGCTCCCTTGTATGTTACTTCCTGTTTCTCTCTTGCTGCCTTTAAGATTCTCTCTTTGTCTTGAAATTTTGCCATTTTAATTATGATGTGTCTTGAGGTGGGCTTCTTTGGGTTCCTCTTGATTGGAACTCTCTGTGTTTCCTGGATTTGTGTGACTTTTTCTCTCATCAAATTAGGGAAGTTTTCCTTCATTACTTTTTCAAATAAGTTTTCGATCCCTTGCTCTTCTTCTTCTCCTTCTGGTATCCCTATTATACGGATATTATTATGTTTCATATTGTCTTGCATTTCTCTTAATCCCTCTTCATTCTTTCTGAGGCTCTTTTCCTTTTCTTGCTCTTTCTGGGTGTTTTCTTCTACTTTGTCCTCTAGCTCACTGGTCCGATCTTCTGCTTCATCGATCCTGCTTTTCATTCCTTCTACTGTGTTCTTAAATTCAGAAATTGTATTCTTCATTTCCTCTTGGCCCTTGTTGACAGTTTCTATTTCCTTTTTCATGTTGATGTAGTTTTCAGTGAGTTCATTGTAGCTTCCCTGTAGTTTCTGGTAGCTCACTGTGAGCTCATTGAGCTTCCTGACGATCATTGCTTTGAACTCAATATCTGATAGTTGAATTGCCTCTATTTCATTTAGCATTCTTTCTGAGGCTTCCTCCTTTCCTTTCATTTGGGGATTGTTTCTTTGTCTTCCCATTGTTTGTGAGAATCTTCTTGTTAGCCTCAGCTTTTTAAATTGATCTGTTCTGGCTCCCTGGGTTTGTGGTGTGAACTTCTGTAGTAGAATAACAGTGAGTTTCAGTGGTGCAGTTTCCTTGATCTCCCAAGCTCACTTGTCTTGGGCTGTCATTTAAGTTGGTTTTGTGTTTGTCTTTGGGTTTTGATTGTTGTTGGGTCTTTCTTTGGTGGTTCCTTCCCACCAGCTGGTTAAATGTGGGTTACTCTGTCCACCACCTCTTGTATTTTGTTGTGCTGCTGAGGGCAGGTTGTGTTGAAGCTGGTTCTTCCGTGTGTATAAGGTTTAAAGAATTCTCTCTTGCTCTTGTTCAGTTGTTTGTATTGGGTACTGTCTCTACTGTTTATTTGTATTTCCAGATAGGTCCTGGATTGAGGTTTGTGTGGTTACCACTCCCTCCTTCACCTTCTTCTGTTGTTATCTGTTAGTGGTTCCTTTGTTGTTGGATTTCCTCTTCCAGTAGGTATCCTGGTGTTCACAGCCTCCACCTATTCTTTTTTGTCATTGGTTGGAGGGGGAAGGCAAAATGGTTTAAGACAGCCACAGAGTATTCTATGAGATTTACAGTAGCAGCAAGTAGAGAAGACAGGAGATCCTTTGACTTTATATAGTCTTAACTGTGATCTTCCACCCAGCTAGCTGATTTTTAGAAAGGATGGAAAGAAGATAAGACTCTTGTTTGGGAAGGAAAGATTGTGAGTTGGATCTATAAAGCAGGAAGGTTGTGGGAGGTCAGATTCTGAGTTAAGGTGAGAGTAAAGCATAGTGAATAGGTGCAGTGTGTGCAAGAATAGAGTTAACAACTACAGTAATAGAGTGTTGGAAACTCTGAAATGGACTAAGATCTGGGAGGGGTGTTGTGAAGTAATTACAATTGCATGGAACAGCAATTATTTACAATAACATTAGGACAACAATCATATGACAGATTCTGTGAGATCTAGGTAACAAGAATAGGGAGTACAGAACCTCGAGTAGTGTGCTAATGGGACACAGGTGAGTTAAGGGACAGTAGATTAGCAATACACTATGGAAAGAGATATCAGGGGAAAGCTGTCAGGTCATACAATATATCCAGCCTAGCAAAGCAGACTACACAAAAAGAAGAAGGATACAAAAATACTATTAAAAAAGATGTAAGAATACTGGAAAAATAGTAATAATACAAATATGCAATAACTTGCAGGTTCTCTGCAATAGCAGAGTGAAGTTTGTCTCACTGTCCCAGCTGTTGTGGTGCCCCTCCTTTGGGTTCAACTTTGGTCTTTTCACAGATCCAGGATTTTGTCTCACTTGTAGGTATTTAGAAAAAAATAAAAAATAAATAAAAATAGAAAAGACAGACAAAAGAAGGAAGAAGAAATAAAATTGGAGGAAAGGAAGTAGGAAGGAATAAAACAAGAAATCAGGAATGAGAGGAAAAAGAAATCAAAAGAGAATAAAAACAATAAATATTAAAAATTAAGAATTGTTAAATAATAGAATCAAATTAAAAAGTCTCTTGGTTTCAAAGTGACCAAACCGGTTTTTCTGCTCTTGCTGGCTGCAGCAGGCTGAGGGGTGATTGGTATGGCTTTTCTTCCTGTCAGCGGCACTCGCACTGGCTCCCACACTGTCTGGGAAGCTAAGGTGGCTCCACAGCCTTGTGCCTTGGGTGTGAGAATCAGGTCTTTCCTCAGGGTTACTGCTGTGGACTGGGGCGTGGGGATGCTCTCCCTGCACGTGCGTCCTCAGCTGGGTGGCAGGGAGGCTGGAGTGATTGATCACTTTGGGAGAATTCCCCAAACAGTGTATGTCTATTCACTCCTTCCTCTTGAGAAATTCCTCCTGTTCAAGCCTGCTGCTCCACGCAATGGCCTGGCTTCTCCCGCAGCCAAAATCTCCAGCCAGACCGGTGACTGTGGGGGTCAGGGCCTGCTGCTCGACCCAGTCCCTCTGGTGTCCACAGCCTCCAAAGGTGCTCACAGCCCTTGCGTGTTTGCTAGCACCTGGATTCCTCACAGAGCTGCTCAGACCTTGTTTGGCTGGGGAGGGAGCAGTTGTCCTGGCTCTCTCCCAAGGACTGTGTGGCAAACCCAGCAGTGGGCCCTGGGCCTGGGGCTGCAGCCCCCAGACCACACGCTGGTCCCTGGGACCCTACCTTGTTGCAGCACTCTTCTTAGGGTCCGACTTTTTGGTTCCGCCACAATCCTTGGTCCCCTTTTTTCACATATGCTGAAGTATGTTGGTTGCTTGCTTCTCTACTCCATAGATCAGTCAGGATTTTCTCCCCTGAGCAGAGGGAAGCCAAATCTGCTCTTTCCTACTCCAACGCCATCTTAGCCCCAAGTTTAACGCAAAATTTGATGCAGGTTCATTGCTCTACGCACTCGGTCATTTTGAATGTGATGGCCAGAGAGTACACATGCTCATTTAACAGTGTCTACCGCCCCCACTGACTAGTACAGGGAAGTCATCATTGTTCATGCATAAGCATTACAGTCCTCTCTCCTTGGCTGCCAAGTTACACTGATATCACACAAACTCATTATATTAACAATGGTGGACTTCTTATGGACAGACCTCATATAATAAGTATAAAGATAAACAAAAATTAAATAGGTGAATAAAATGATTAATATTAGATAAAAACAGAAAGCAGTGAAGAGAGAGAGATTGTTAGATGGTAGAAGGAGGTGAAAATTTGAAATTAAGTGATGAGTAAAGGCTTTATGATGAGAGATGAAGTTTAAAAAGGAATGTAAGGTAGATGTGGGAGAGCAACGTGCACATCTGGGGAATAAATGTTATAGGTAGGGGGAATGGCCAGATGGAAAGACAATGAAGTAGAGAAGTGCCTGGAGTATTTAAGGAATAGAAAGGATGTCAATGCATGGAGGACAGACCGAGCAAAGTAGAGAGGAGAAGGAACTGAAGTCAGAAAGGAAATGAAGACCCTGATTGATAAGGCTTAGGAGGCATTTTGAGGATTTTGGTTTTTACTTTGAGTAGCCCATTAAAGAGATTCAATATGATCTGATGCGTTTCAACAGTATCTCTTAGGATTCCAGGTTGATTAGAGACTGTAGGAGTATAAATACAAGATCAGGAAGACCAATAATTAATTCAAATTCATGATTTACTCAAAGATATGCTTCAACTTACTAAAGAAGTAGAGTAGAGATTGACAATAATGGCCCACAGATCAAAGGAGGCTCTCAGCCTGTTTTTGTATGACCTGTGAAATAATAATGTTCCCACATTTTGAAAGGTTTTTGAAGGAAGAGCAGGAAAAGAAGAAGCTACCAAAACTGCATATGCCCCACAAAACCTAAATATTTAAAATCTGGAAAGTGCTTTCCAACACCTGATATAAAGTATCTGGCTGGTAGTGAGTCTTCAACAAAATTGGAAAGAGGAACACATGAGTAAATTAGTTGCTGACCTGGCTGGTGTAGCTCAGTGGATTGAGCACAGGCTGCGAACCAAAGCATCACAGGTTTGATTCCCAGTTAGGGCACATGCCTGGGCTGCAGGCCACGGCCCCCAGCAACTGCACATGGATGTTTCTCTCTCTCTCTCTTTCTCCCTCCTTTCCCTCTATAAAAATAAATAAATAAAATCTTAAAAAAAAACAAAAAAATTAGTTGCTGAAAATATTGTAAAGTAATAGATATAAAAAAAAAAGCACTTACGGCTTCACCCCTAGCCTTCACAAGCATTGTCATTTCCATTGAACTTTTGAAAATTATAGTCTGGTTTTCACAAAAGTGAACCAGAAGGCATTTTCTCACATAAGCAATATCATAAATAACTGTCAGATATAGTTGAAACAGCAAAATATATATACAATAACAAAATATTTTATAAACCTTTACATTTTACAAGCATTTTCATGTTCATATCTAATTTAATCCTCAAGTCAAATGTATAAGATAGGTATTATTTTCTCGTTAGAAATTACCACATCATAAATCCTTAGTAATTGTTCAAGAAGAGTTGAATGAAATCTTGAGTTTTACATCTGCTAATGCCAAGGTTAGGTTTTTTTAATGGGAACATTGGATGCTAAAATCAACACGTATTTTCAGTTCAAGATAACAGACTAGGAAAACATTGACTTTCTGTTTCTCTTAAAACCATATTTAAATAAAAGTATAGAAATATCAAAATTAATAAACCAATAAAAGCCAAGAAGTTTTGGAAGTTATTAATCACAGAAAGGTTTTGATATATTGCTAAAAAGCAAAAAAAAAGAAAAAATAGAAAAAAGGCTTAAAACAGGGAGACAGAAGTTGTATCAGGAAAAATACTCATTTAATGAGCTCCAGGGATCGCTCAGTATCCTGCCACATTAACTATGTTTAAATTAATGTGGACTGTTGTTGGTAAGCAAGACAAGAAACCCAGGGTGAGAGTGTTCAACTGCAGGTTGTCAGCTATGGCTTATTGCCACTACTAGAAATGCCATAAAATGTTGCCCACACCAAGGCTCATTTGATATGACTGGAGATTGGTGCTTTACAAACTGTTAAATTAGAAATAATCTTACTTGGCAACTATAAACTGCTGTTATTATTAAAATATTTTTATGAACTCTGAAATTAATTATTTAAAAATATGTTGCCTTGACAAATTCTGTCTCAACATGCTTGTTTCTGCTAAGCCAAATTATCTCAGAATACCACTTATCTAATGTTATCTAATGTTATTTAATGTTATGCCATCTAATGTTATTTTGCCTTGTAAGGATGACTAAGATAATATTCTATACCTCAAAAGAAGAAAAAAAGCATTATTGTTCATCTGTTCCCATTTGACAGGAAAAATCAAGAGGTGGGTTTTCCTAGAATACCTTTGTCCAAATTCCCTTTCTTGTCTTGAAGCCCTAAGTTGAATCATCTGTTTAATAAAATTTTTCCTCTTTGAGCAAAAATGATGAAAATAACATGACTGTAATTTGCTATTTTCAAGTAAGTCTGACATTTGACCATCTTTTTCAGAATTCCTATAAGAAATCTTTGTCCCAAATTTGTACCAGTTTGCTATTTTGTTCAAACAAAGAAAATCAAGAAATTGTTCCTTACTAAACTCGCCTCTAATGACATCAAAGAATTATGGTTAAATGTCATAACTGTAAATCATTTCTGCTCTGGATAGGTTAGAAAGGGCTTATCATATTTCTTCTTTTTTTTGAAAGAGAATTTGGATGTGAGCAAGACCTTTTGTGTCCTACAAACCTCAAAGATTTGAGGGGATGAAAGTACAAATTTGCTCTGACCATACTCTAAAAGAATCTCATGAGCAGAAGCTAAAACTAATTTTGTAATGTATGAATTATGTCCAATGCTATTTTAAGTAGATTTTAACCAAAAATATATATTGAAATATTTTCACTGATCTATATGACTCTTAGTTCTGAAACACCTGCATATTATAACATGCACCGATAAGAGAGAAAACACTTCAATAAAGACAAATAAACAAGGTTTGAACTATTGAATAGATAAAGCCATGTGCAGGCTAGGATTATTCATATCTTTCTTGTCATGCTGAAGCTTCCAACTCCTGGACAATGATATTTGTTTCTTTCATCCTGGGACCCCAAGGGTATGTATCCTCTCTTGGGCATAAGAATATCTAAACCTGAAGTTACCTTTAGGTGCTGATAATGCATGGTGAAGAGTGGATCCACCTGGCACGCTCACAATGATCAACTTGTGTTGATCTCACGTCAATACATTGCTCCACTACTAACCTGCGATAATATTAAGCATTTTCTTTCCAGACGTGAATGAGATGCCTTCCTAGACATATTCAAAAAAGGCCAGAGAAACTGGCTTCTAATCCATATGGAATAACCCACTGGTATATTTCTTTCAGAATAGACCAAAATTTGTCTAAAATATAATCTTTGTATATTTAGATCCTTTAAACTAGGCCAAAGAGAAAATCTGGGCTGCAAGACTTAATTACAAATGTGGGATATGCTATGCTGACTATCAGTGGTCCTTGAGCTAGAACCCAGTATGGTCCACAATCAATTTATGACTTGAACTAGAGACCTCTTATAGGAAAATGAATATGCTTATTATGAGTAATTATGTACTGTTTGGACACCCAAAAACCATAAATATCCCTTTTTTAGAGTGCATATTTATTCGCCCACATTCACCACCTGAACAGGTAGTCAAGGCTCTGCAGCCAGTACCATCCAGTATCATCCCAATTCCTTGTCCAGAGGACATAGAAGTAAAGGTCCAAGAAGAACACTAAAAGTAAATGGCAAAGAATAAAGAGAATCATGTAGAGAACAATGGACAGAACACTGGGAATAGCCCTCATAGCAGTGCATATCTGCTACTGACATCTGGGCCCCTGAAGACCAGTGGAGTCCTCAGTTCCCTCTAGTGCAGTCCTGTGCCTCTGGACCTCCATCCCAAGCATATACAAGACAGCTTAAGTGAGAAAATCCAGATGTCTTCCATGGGCTCCTCCTCTGAATGCCAGGTGGTCACATGCTCATACAGCCATGTGGGAGATGTCCTACCTCCTCTGAAGCCTGATTCAGAAGCAGTAGTATTCTCTCATCCAGCCCCATGCTGCTCCCAGCTGCTAGAGTGATCCATAAAGGAAGTGCTGGGTGAAGATCATCTGCCCAGCTTCTGGGTTCATCGATGTTGGGTAAGAGATGTACCATGAAACGCCATTAGACATCCCATCAAGGAGCCCTTCTCCACTGGCATCCACACACAATTAGCTTATGCTGCTTTTGCTACTACTGCTACCACTGCTGTGGGACTGAGTTGGGCTGTCCCCACCTCCTAAGCTGCCTTGTATAGCTAGGAGGCAGCTTGGAGAATGCTGAATGTCAGTGTAACAAGAACTTGGAGAATAAAATGAAGGTCATGGCTGACTGCAGTGCCACTCAGCCTGCCCCTTCCTTCTTTCCATCTGGCTTGGTGATTGCAGACACCCTACCCTTGGCCACTCACACTTGGCAGGTCCCTGCTACTATGGAACAACTTTGCAGACTGATTTGCCTCACCCCAGAACCTCTCTGTCCCTCTACCTTCTCTGACATGTAATCTTTATCAGAAAACAAAATATACAGCCCCTTACTCTCCCCCTGCTATTCACACTTGGTTTTCTTCCTCTTAATTCTAACTGCATTTTGTGAATTCCACTTACTGTGATTGCAGGTTTTATATATTCAGTTATAATTATATCTCCTATTTCTGACCTCCCTGCATCTCTTAGGAACTCAGCCTTCTACTTCCAGCCATTCTCCTGTCACCAAAATGAATCCCTGACACCTATGTGTGTGATTCTCCCTCTCCCATTTTCTTATTGACCCCACTTCTAGTCCCTTCCACCAGTTCCCCCATTTCCACAGCCCAGCCCATCACCCCTGTAGCCCTCCCTTCCCCCATCACAGTCAAGGCATCTGCAGATTTCATATTTCATCCTGATCCATGCTGCCATATTCAGATCTTACCAAGACTCCAGGGTGAGGTCCCTCCCATCTTCCCAAGTCCATTGCAGTATGGAGCAGAGGTACCCTGCAAAAGGAGCAGTCTCTCCACTGGCCCACCTGCTTTGAAGGAATCCTGCCCCTGCCCTACTCCAAACTATCCCATTGGCCCCCAAACCATCATAGGAAACACTGATAGTCAGTAGAAAAGAACCTCTCTCCCAGTGCTCTTGTTAGTATCAACTGCCCCTTATGGGTTCCATAGTCACCTATGTTCCACTAGATGACACTTCTACAAACTTCACTGCCATTTACACTGAGTCTATGGACACTTCTCCTCCCTCTCATGCTATCATTTTTCATTCTTTCCCTGTTTCCAGGGAGAATCACTCCCCATTGTCCATGGCACTTCCTAACTCCGAGAACATACCACCCAATGTCAGCATTCCCTTGGCTAATGAATCCACCCCTTTTTCCTAGAAATTAGTCAGCAGAGGGACCCAACTTTCCAACCCACCCTTGAACACAGAAACCACCTCTCAGCCCACATCTGGGGCCAATGATGGGGCAGCAGCCTAAAAACTCTTCACTGTTGGGAAAAGTGGTAGGCCCAGCATAAGCTATGGGTGTAATTTCTCCTGCAGCCCAGCCTGCCAGAGGCAGCATAATGTGTTCAGGTAGTTCAGGTTTGCAATTGCCAGATTTCACATTTGACACCACTGTGAACGCCCAACTGGCCTTTGGTGACAACCCAAGTATTCTCCTCACTGAAACACCCACTATTGCTGGTGTTGGAGTTGATGCTGGGATGCCTAACACTGGGGACATCAGCTCACAGTTTGTCAATACATCTCTAGGTCCACTTGTGGTTATCAGACCTGCAGCTTCCGTGGATCATGAAAGCTAAAGGGTCAGTATGTCCACCCCAGGTCCCACTCATTCACATCCAGAATGGATGAGTGAGTGAGGCATCCAGAGCACTCAACATTAGTGATGGACTGAGGAAGATACACAGCACTGCTTCTATATCTCATTTTGGTCATATCACCTGGGATCCACCTGGCCTCAGCATGGCTGATGCAGTAGGAGGAGCAAGAGCACCCCAATACTTGGATATACTGCTGGTTCCACCTTAAATCTGGTCATCTGGAGCCCACATAACACAGGTGGTGTGGTGATGGGAGGGGATAACACCATCTGTGTGGTGTTATCTCTTGCAGGTGCTAGTGCTAGGGTTCACACTTGCCATCAATAATCCTGCAGCCTACTACAGAACACCTCCTATACTTGGAAAAGTCACCACTATGAAGAATTGTATGTCAAGAGATATGCCTGATTTCACCTTTCATCAGACCACATGGGGCTCACCTGGCTACACCACACCCATTATAGATACAAGTGTCAACACCATCCCTAGGATACACCTAGTTCCACCTTATTTCCAAGGACCTAGAGCCCCTGTTCAGAATCCAGGTGAAACTAGGGGAACATACATCACTCCCGTGATTGGAGGACCTATATCTCTACTTTCCATCAGTACATTTGGGGTCCACCTATCCAAAATATAAGAGGTACATGTAGAGGAAATGTCTCACCTGTGATGAGAGGCCACTGTGTCACCATGTTCCATCAGAACACTTGGAGCCCAACTACCCAGACCACAGGGACAGTGACAGGGAACGGTCATTACTGAATATGCTTATGGTCCCCCATTCATACAGAATACCTGGGCTCCCCTGACCAAAGCAGTAGTGCTATGGGGGATAGCACCAGATATTTTTAGAGAGAAGTACTTAGTCTCAGTCAAAACACCTGTTTTTAATACCCCTCTGACTGTGGAGGAGCCAGAACTGCAGTTGGAGGCTCTTGCCCAGAGCAACTGTGCCTGTGCTCTGGGCACAGCAAAAGATGCACCTGGGGCACCTGCCCAGGGATTCATAAGAGCTACCAACCAATTCTGTTACAAATCTCAAGAAATTGGGAACAAATTTTTCTCTGCAAAACAGTGTGTAACCGTGAATGGACTTTGCTCTACTGGAAAGGGGCTAGGCTCCTTTAAGTGAAACTTCACTTGTTACTGGTTGACCTGCTGATAATCTTACATCAAACCAGAGGACCACATCTCAGGGGGTTGTGTGCATGGGAGTGTGTGTTGGAGAGTGAGGAGCACACGAGCCCAGTTTACATGTACAGTGGACTTGAGATGTTCAAGTATAGGGAATAGAAGATTGCTACATGTATCAACTGTGTTATCGCTGGCTAGACTGTTAACTTGGTCAACCCAAGCTCTGAGCCAGTTTTCTGTGGAACCATCAGGATGCCCACTACTGTTTATGGATCCTTCCTTTTCCCCTACTCATTTGCCTCAATGGGTTCTTATCTTTCCAAGATTGTGTATATAAGTGCACACAAATAAAAACTTGTTCTCGTTAATCTACCCCTGCTCCTGTATCTATACTCTTTAACTCAGCTGTAGGGGAAGAAAAGACAAATGAATGATGTGTTGAGCCAGACTTGCCTATGCAAAGCTTTATGTGTCCCAGTAACCGGGATGAGGAAGTAACCATGCTTTATGACTACACGTGCTAACTCCTGAAATCTTGTTTTGAGGGATGATAATACAGGAGGAAGTGAGGTCCAGAGAAGGGAGAGGTAGAGTGACCCACCCTTGCCTCTTCCCTCTATGCTTCTATCCCACCACTCTGACATCAGTGGAGGCTAGGTAATCTCTGATGTATCATAGGAAACCACACTTAGTTTTGTTTTTTAAAAAACATTGAAATTTTGTGTGTGTGTCTTCTTATTTAATTTAGACTTAGGCTAGTCATTCTCACACATTCCCACTTCACCCAGAGAGGATGAATTTGGCATTTAGGTTCTTGAGTCTGGAGAAACAAAGTAAGAAAAAGCTCATGCCTCCTCTGTAATTATTGAGAATCTAAATTTACTTAGAATTTATCATACTGTTTGAATATATAAGAAAAGATCCTTTTTAATAACTGGCCTGATTCTTATATAAACTGTTAAAATATTAATTCACACAAGTTAAAATTATGCCCAGTTCTGGCTGACCCTAGAGTTCTGAAGGGTCTCCACTAGACTTAACAAAGGTAAAATTCTTGACTTTGTGGAGCCTGCATCTTAGTTGGAGGGGGGAAAGAAACAACAAACACAAGGAAACTTTTGCTAGGTTAGCCAGTAACAAATGCTATAGGCAATAAAGCAGTATATGGAGGATTGAGATTGTGGGGAGAGAAGGAGGATTTTCAGTTTAAACAGAGGATAGGATAAGCCTTACTGGGAAGGTGGGATCTGAACAGTCTAGAGGCAGGCGAATGAGTCAAATATGTGAGTAAAAATCATTGCAGATAATGGGAATAACCACATCAAAGGCTCAGAGGAAAGCTGCCTGGTGTCCTGAGGGAGCAGTTGGTAAACAAATATGGCTGGAATAGAGTCAAGTAGGAAGGAGGAGGAGACAGAGAAAATGTGGGTTGAATTCCCTGAGCCACCATTTATGGGCTGTATAATCACAGATGACTCAACTTCAGGCATCTCAGTAAACATGGTGCTTTTTCTATGGTCTATTTACTGGCAAAATTTTTGAAAGGTTAAAATAATATAATGTAGGGAAGTAACTTATTAGCCATTTTGTTATTGTTCTGTACATAAGGATAGAGGGTTAACAGATAGATAATAGATTCGTAGGTAGATAGGTAGGCAGGTATGTAGGTACACAGTTTATGTAGGGAAATAGGCAGAGTTACAGGTTGAAGTTTTTGTGTCACCCCCTTCACCAAAAAAAAAAAATACTCAGCTGTTGAAGTCCTAACCCCAATGTGATGTATTTGGAGAAGGCACATTGGGCAGGTAATTATGCTCAGAAGCGGTCATGAGGGTGGAGCTGCCATGACAGATTTTGTGCTGTTAATAGAAGAGGCACAAGAACTTTCTCTGTCGGCCGTGTGAGGTCACAGCAAGAAGGTGCCCGTCTGCAAGCCAGAAGGAACCTCACTTAGCAAACAATCCTGCCTTGATATCAGACTTTGCCACCTCTAAAACTATGAGAAATAAATCCCTGTTTAGGATTCCCCAGTCTATGATTATTTTTAATACTAGCTTCATCAGACTAAAACAGGTAGGTAGATAGAAAGGCAGATAGAGGAATAGATACATGATAAATACAATGATACATAAATGACAGATGAGATAGAGAATATATGTATGATTAATGAGTTCCTTATGCAACAGTGCTTTGATTATTTTCACTAGGCAATTCAAATAGGCAGTCTCTATTTTAAAGGGAGCATAGAAGTGCTTGCTTTTATGAAGTAAATACATGGGGAAAATATGATAACTGAGCTTAAAAATGCACAGAACTGAGCCTAGTGCAACATTTATGAGATTAGCCCTGTAAAAACAAAGAACACCGTCACAGAGAGGCTGTGGACTGCTCCAGGCACCCTGCTGCTGATTCATTTACTTTAAGTTGTTTATTACAGTTCCAGAGGATCAAAGCTCCTGCTGCCTGCTCAGAGCTGGGCTTGCCTTTTGTAGTCAGAACTGCCTCTCAGAAGCAGCACTGAAATCCCGTTTGCTTCTAATTGTGCTGCCCACTCTCCCCATGCCTGACAACATTACCAGGGACACGTTCTTAAACTTCACACTTCTTGACTTTTTAAAAAAGGGCTTCAAGCTAAATATAATGATCCCGATAAGGCAAATATTTAACAACTACATAAGAAATGTAAAAATGATTCTTAATTTCATGTTTTGATGCACTTACACACTTGAAGCTATTTCTAAATAGAAGTATTCTTTTATATTTTATGAAAATAATACATGAACATGAAAGCAACTCAAATAATACTGAAATTCAATTCTCCTCACTCCAATTCCCTTTTCTGGAGAAAGATTTTCACTACTTCGTTGTTCCCTCCATAGTTCTAAACATCACGCTTATCCAGCTGTATCATGACATAGCCACACTAGACAACATTTTACCATGCTAACACGGGGAGGAAGAACTCTCCCACTTCTTCTCCTCCTTTTTATTTTTCAGTGTGTCATATCCATTTTATTAATTTGCTGCTTCCTTTACCTAACTGCCTGCCATTTAGCTGATTTAATTAATAAGGGAAGTGATAGCATCATAAACCACCTGGGCTGGATCCGTGTTCTTTAGTTTATGAGTGTTGTGACCTTCCTGTGCCTCTGTTTCCCCATCTGGAAACCAGGGAGAGGATAATACCTACCTTATGGGGTTGCTAGTGATCATGCAAATAATAATGCACTTGTGGTTGTTAGTATCCAACACACAGCAGCAACCAAGAAGCATTAGCTATTATTATTTATTTCTTGTTTTATCAAGTTGCACCCCCAATCTCATGATTTTCTCTGTGCACAAGACTCTTTGTGCCCCCACAGTTCCTCTGCCTTTCCTTTCCCCTTTTACAACTCAGCTTCTGTCAACAACATGTTTGCTTTTGCTTATGTTGTTAACATTTACATTTTGTCATGCCATTATGGCAAAGTACCTTTGTTTTAAATCCACACTAAATTTGATATCAAAGCATCCGGTGTTTTATCTACAGGTTGGCACTAAGAATTGAAAATTAAAAAAAAAATTGCATTGACTATTTAAGTATTGTTCAGTCCGGAGGAAATAGTGTGATAGGATTATATTTTCTGCTTTGTAGGTATAGTGCTCCTATTTCTGTCTTTCATATCAATTAGTTAAAATCATGCTATAATTTAGTATGCTTTTTAGTCCAACTATCATTTATCATATGGATCTCATTGTTTTTCCTAAAATTTGAATTGTGTTTTCTCTTTTTTCTTGTAGTATTTTTTGTAGAATAAAGGTTGTTTTTTGTGTGTCTTTTTATTTAACATTGTCTACTTGGTTATGACCCTTTCTTTTGCCCTTCCCTACTCAGTTTGGCAGCTATAAGACCAAAATAAGGATGTAGTCCTAGAAGAAAGGAGGACAAAAAGGCTGCTCATACTAATTTTAGGCTTGATCAGAAATGCTCAATAGTTACTAATTATAAAAAATGTCTAATTCTGGCCCCATCATCCTAACATCCTAGCTTTAGGGTAGACCCAGGAATCTGGATTTCAAACAGCTCCCTAGATAGTTATGATACAGGTAGTCTGCATTCCATTTCATGCTAGGGTCTAGACCTTAGAGGAGAGCACACCAATGGCCCCATACATCTCATAATATTATGAATCCTGTATTAAACTAAAAGCCCGGTTAAAATAAGAAGGACATTTTCCCTACATATATTACTCAGAATCAAAAGGTGACTTGTGGGAAATTTGAGAATTTCAGACTCATGGATTCATTTCTTTCTTGCCCTACATATTTTCATTTTAAAAATCTAGAAACTGCCCCTGATTCTGATAAGCCTGCCCCTCCCTGAACCAATCACTGCTGTGGTCCCAGGGTGACGGGATATTACTTGCCTAAGCAGCAGCTCAGACTTTATCTGAGACAGAGCTGGGAATGGTCCTCTCAGCAGTCCCAGCAGGAGCATTGCCTTCATATGACCCTTCCAGATAAGAAAAATGAAGCTTGTGGAATTGAACAAATGCTAAGTGCCATAATATAGAGCTCTTAGATTTGTCCAAGGCCATGGTCAGGGGAGGACAGAAAAGCAAAAGAAAACCGCTCCCAAAAATTGTCTTTCTGAGGTAATATGAGGTCTGTTCAGAAAGTATCCAGCCATACGTTATGAAAAATAGAGATGATTATTGAAGAAGATACAAAATACAAATAACATTGTATACAGGATAATGGCACCTCATTCTCCTTCAAAGTAGGCACCTCAGGACCTCACACAGTTCTCCCAATCCCCATCAGCTTACCCTGTCGTATTTTCCTGAATCTCATCGACAGTCTGAAATCTTCCCTTTCAAAGGTGATTTTAGTTTGGGGGAAAGCCATAAGTTGCAGGGTGCCAAATCTGGGCTGTAAGGGGACTGAGTTACCTGGGTGATTTGATGTTCCACCAAAAAAACTCTGCTCCGGATGTGATGCATGAGTGGACATGTTGTCATGATGAAGCTGCCAATCACCAGTTGTCCATCGCTGTGGCCTTCTGAGTCATCTGAATAGTTTCCACAGAGGAATGTTCAAGTTTAATGCAAAATTTGATGCAGATTTGTTGCTCTACTAACTCAGTTGGATTGGGACAGCCACACAGTATATAACAGCATCTTACTCAACAGCATCTACCACCCCCACTGACTAGTACAGTGAAGTCGTCATTGTTCACACATGAACATTCCAATCCACTCTCCTTGGCTGCCAGGTTACATTGATGTCACGTGAACTGTTCTCATTATATTAACAATGGTTGGACTTTTTCTGGACAGATCTCATGTAGTACCTCATGCACAGTGTGATATCACAGGCTTTCTTAGAAGAGGGTTTTGATAAATGAAAGATAAATGAAAGTTTATTAGCAAAGAGATGGAGGTTGGTAAGAGACAGGAATTGAGATAAAGGGTTAAAAGACAAGTGGGGTCAATTTCTAATCTGTCAGGGAACTAGCCTGTTGTATAGAAATTTAAAAACACTGATGTGGTGAAATACCTAATTTAGCCACATGAATAATTTCCCTGTTTATAAATATATTTTTGTTTTCCTTGAAATAGAATTTTACTGATTTCACCAAAATTATGACAGAAAGTTGAGTAAATTATATGCTTAAAATTTACATTTATTAACAAATATATTTGTACTACTTACACTATGACAAGTATTATTCTAAGTGCTTAACAAACATTGACTCACTTAATCCTTACAATTATAGCCCTATAGTTACTTGTTATACCCACTTTTTTGGAAACAGAGTCACAGAGACTGAATAGCTTGCCCAATATTACAAAGCAGGTGGCAAAAACCCAGGATTTAGGACCATCTAGACTTTTATCACATTACGGTGTCATCTTATAATAAGCCAAATTTAAGGAAAGGGCTAAACTGACAAGAATCTGAACTAAAGGCAAGAAAGAGAAATAAGAACAGGAATCTGGAAACTGGGGAGAATTTAAGTTCAGAAATTCCTGGTGATAAGACTAGAAGTAACAACAAGGGCTTGGTTGAAATACGGGTTGGGTCAAAAGTAGGTTTACAGTTGTGAATACATGACATAGAGGGTTTATTCTTGTATTATTACTTATTAGTTATTGTATTTTTTCCATACAATTTTAAACTGACTGTCCCACCCTGTATTAACTTGGGGTAGCATCTGAACCCATTAAGATATGTTGTCTTCTTAAAACTTCAGCAAGACCAGTTGTATGAAGGAAAGTAATTTAAAAAATCAAAAGGGAAATAATAATATGACTTAAGTGAGGAGAAGGAACCTTTCCCTCTACATAATAGGAGAAGAGAGGGTTTATGAGGAAGAAGAGAATTCTTTCTACCATGAATCTAGGCATTTGCTACCAGAATGAACATGGAGAAAAATGGCAACCATTTAACTAATTTCAATGATACTTCAAAACCAAAGTTTGAGTTTCCAAGAACAGCATGCATGTACAGCATAGTTACTATGTGTTAGATACACTATTAATTGTTTCCAGTCATACATTTTAATTAGAGGAACAGTTCCTATGAGGTATGCATTAGTTTAGTATCAATGCTGCAACAAGTCACCACAAACTTGATGGCTCAAAATAAGATATACTTATTCTCCTATAGTTCTGGAGGCCAGAGGTTCAAAACCAGTTTCGCCGATCTGAAATCAGGAGTTGGCCAGGCTGTGCTTTCTCTGTAGGCTCTCAGGGGAAATTCATTTCCTTGCCTTTTCCAGCTTCTGATGGCTATCAGCATTCCTTGGCTTTTGGCCACATGAATCCAATCCTGCTTCATTTTCATATTTGTTGTAAAATCTTCTTCTGCATCTCATAAGGAAACTTGTGATAACATTTAGGGCCTCACCCAAAAATCCTTAACTTAATCTCATCTGGCATATCTTTTTTGCCATTGAGGAGACATTCACAGGTTCTGGGGATTAGGACCTGGATGTTTTGGAGCAACAATGTTATTTGGCCTACCACAAGGTAGATACTGTATCTTTCTCAGATGCAGGAAATAAAGTTTTGGAAAGTAATTCATCCCAGGTCTCAGTTCCAATGTAGAGATTTAAGTTCTGGCAGTCTGACTTGAGGACACACTCTGCACCATTGAGAACCTGTGCTCTCAATCACTGCATATCCCTAGTTAAGAGTCACACTTAAGTATCGAGACCCCTTTAGATAAAAGGCTAAGTACTACCTCTTCTTCCACTTTGTTCACCCAGTGTATTTATAAACCTTGCCCAGAATTGAAGAGTTCAGAAAACCATTATCAGGCTTACTAAGAGAAAGCACTTGCTGCTTTTTTTGCAACTGGTAACAAAGAGTCTTTAATTAAATATGCCACCAAATAGTGTTATCACCACTTCATATATTTAAGCAAGCAAACAATAACAAAAAGAAGCTATCAATGCAGATGTGTCAAGGACTTGTCTGAAGCCATCCTGGAGGGCAGAGAAAGAGCTGGGGACAGATGCCAGGTGCTCAAGCCTGAATTTATCCTAGCTGGTCCTAATTAAGCACCTGTTGAGAAGAATTGTGACTCATTGCCCAGCACCTGAGACTTTATACCCCAGATTCAAGATGAAAATTAGCTGAGGGGTCACAGATATTTGTATTCATCACTAATCCGTAAGCTGCTATCCCCACCCTTGTGGGAGAGAACCTGGTATTTTCATGATCCTTTCCTGCTTGGGAAAGAACAGATCAGCCTTTGGTTCTCTGGCTGTAACCTACTGTGCTTTGCAAAGGTGATTTGGCTGCAAACTGATTTCCAATGTTGAAAATCAATGAAAAATTTCAGTCAAGTTTTAGACAGTCACAGTACATTTTTCTGAGGATCAGTAGTGCTCTCCATATGCTGGATGACAAGGTTCTGATCTCTGTGCTTATTATACTCCATTTGTCAGTATCTAAAACAGTTGTCCACAGGTTTCCTAAAGAACATTTAAGGTATTTAGGTATAATTTCAGGAGCTGTTCCTGAATGTATCCTCTCATTTCCTAATCAATATTTCCTTGATGGAGACTCTAAATAATTCAGCTTAGTGGGTTATTGGAAGCATTCTGCCCTAGTCTGGTTCATGTGAATCTATAAGCCTTTTAAGGTTCATATACATGGCATCAGATATTTCCCATCATGGCTAGTTTCAGGAGTTGGAGCTACAAAGATAATTGGCAAGTTCACTACCCTTCTCATTTCTTTCCCTCTAGATTGTTGAAGATTGATTTGCTAGAGACTGTGTATTTCAATGTTTTACAAAGTTCAGTGGTACAGGGACAATATTGAAATTCTACCCCAGGGAAACAGACATTTTGTTAATTGTTCTCTTTTTCTTAAAGAAGATATTCATCTTTCACATCGTTACCAAAGACTTCTCTAAGTGCATTGCACAGGATCTACACGAGACTAGAAATATTCCATCTTTTCTGTTGGAAGGTGCCTTATATTCCATAAAATGTAAGTCCACACCATATGAGAACTTTATTTTAACCTCTTATTTATTTATTCATGAAATTTGACTCATCTTTTTTTCTTCCTCATGCTGTTGTGAGGAAGGAATTGTTGGTCAAATCCTTGGTCAGATGTTTATATTGTATTTCCTATTTTGTAATTTATTTTTTAAGTCTGTTTAGATTTCCTTCTACCATGTAAGGCATGGCAAAATACAAATCAAATCCACTGTTTCTGTATGATATCTCAGATTCATATTCTGCTTAGGGAAAGATTTCCTCATAACAAGAATATGATTTCTTATCCCATTTTACATTCTTCTAGGTATTTTTTTCTGACAATGGAATATTACCAAATATATGCTATACAGGCAATCCCTGATATGTATAGTTCACCTCTGCATGAATTTCAGTTCCCATAATTTAGTTAAATAATCCCAGGCCATGAACAACACAGTTCAAATTTCAGTTACCATCACATATTAACTGTGAGGAAGTGCACAAAGTGCAAACACCATAGCTAGTTCAGTCTACAAACAACCATGCAAATAATAGATGTGCATCAAAATCAGTGAACAATCAGGTCACTCTCAAAGTCTGTCCTTGGTCACTGTGAATGTTATTCAGCTCACACAAAGACAGCAAAGCATGCCATTGTCTGCCTCTTTGTTTCCTAGTAAATATACATGTGACAAGTTTATTGTTTCCCCAAGCTTTTTTTGTTGTCATTGATTCTTTCAAATTTTCTACATAGACAATCATGTTATCTGCAAATAAAGTTTGGGGTCGTTTATAGTTCCATATCAATTTTTGAAATATTTGTTCCAAATCTGTGAAATATATCATTGGTATTTTAATAGGGATTGCATTGATTCTGTGGGTTGCTTTGGGTAGATTGCTATGGTAATTTAATGATGTTGATTCTTCCAATCCAGGAACACGGTATATGCTTCCATTTATTGTGTCTTCCTTAATTTCTTTTTTCAGTGTTCCATAGTTGTCTGAGTACAGGTCATTTACTTCCTTAGTTAAGTTTTATTCCTAGGTATTTTATTTTTCTTGTTGCTATAGTAAATAGGGTTTTTTTTCCTGATTTCTGTTTCAGATATTTTTTTGTTGGTGTACAAAAATGCCTTCAATTTTTGAATATTGATTTTGTATCCCACTGTTTTGCTGAATTAACTTATTAGGTTGAGTAGTTTTTTGGTGGAGACTATAGGATTTTCTATGTACACTATCATGTCATCTGCAAACAATGACCGTTTTACTTCTTCCTTTCCAGTTTGGATGCCTTTTATTTCTTTTTCTTATCTTATCACTGTCGCTAGAACTTCCAATATTATGTTGAATAAAAGTGGTGAAAGTGGACATCCTTGTCTTGTTCCTGATCTTAGTGGAAAAGCTTTTAGTTTTGCCCATTGAGTATAATGTTGGCTGTAGGTTTCTCATATATGGGCTTTATTTTGTTGAGGTATGTTCCTTCAATTCCCACTTTGCTGAGTGTTTTTTTCATAAATGGGTACAGTACTTTATCAAATGCTTTTTCAGCATTTATTAATATGATTGTGTGGTTTTATCTTTCATTTTGTTTATGTGATGTATCACATTTATTGGTTTGTAAATATTATAGTATCCTTGCATCCCTGGGATGAATCCCACCTGATCGTGGTGCATGATCTTTTTAATGTATTACTGGATCTGGTTTGCCAGTATTTTGTTGAGGATTTTAGCATCTATGTTTATCAGCTATATTGGCTTGTACTTTTCTTTCTTTGTTGTGTCTTTACCATAGAATTAGGATGATTCTGGCTTCATAAAAAGAGTTCAGGAATCTCCCCTCTTCTTTGACTTTTTGGAATAGTGTAAGAAGGATAGGTTTTAGCTCTTCCCTAAGTGTTTGGTAAAATTCCCCTGTGAAACCATCCAGTCCAGGGCTTTTGTGTGCTGGGAATTATTTTGATTACTGCTTCAATTTCAGTAGTTGTTGTTGGCCTATTCAGGCTTTCTTCTTCTTGATTCAGTTTTGAAGGATATATGTTTCTAGAAATTTGTCCCTTCTGCCAAAGTTTTCAAATTTCTTGGTATACAGTTGCTCATAGAAATTTTTATAATCCTTTGTATTTCTGTGGTATTGACTTTAATTTTTCCTCTCCTGCACAGCTAAAGAAAACATAAGCAAAATGAAAAGGGACCAGCCACATGGGAGAACATATTTGCCAATGATACATTGGACAAGCGTTTCACCTCCAAAATATATAAATAACTTATACAATTCAACACTGGGAAGTCAAACAATCCAATTAAAAAATGGGCAAAGGACCTCCTGAACAGACACTTCTCCAAGAAGGACATATAGAGGGCTCAGAGACATATGAAGGGATGCTCAACATCACTAGCCAGCAGAGAGATGCAAATTACAACCACAATGAGGCAGTACTTCACACTGGTCAGAATGGCCATCGTTAACACATTAACAGACAACAAGTGCTGGTGAGGTTGTGGAGAAAAGGGAACTATGGTACACTGTTGGTGAGAATGCAGACTGGTGCAGCCACTGTGGAAAACAATATGGAATTTCCTCAGAAAACTAAAAATGGAAACTGCCTTTTGATCCAATGATTCCAATGCTGAGATTACATTCTAAGAACACTGAAACACCAATTGAAAAGAACCTATGGACCCCAGTGTTCATAGCAGCATTATTACAATAGCCAAGTGCTAGAATGTTTTAAGTGCCCATCAATAAGTAGTGGATCAAAAAACTGGTACATTTATACAATGGAATACTACAGAGCAGAAAGAAAGAAGGAGCTCATACCCTTTGCAACAGCATGAATAGAACTGGAGAGCATTATGCTAAGTGGAATAAAAACAGGCAGTGAGAGACAAATACCATATGATCTCACCTGTAAGTAGAACCTAAACAACAAAACAAATAAATGAGCCAAACAGAACCAGGGACATTGAAATAAAGAACAAAATGACAGTAACTAGAGGGGTAGAGGAAGGTATATAACAGGAGAAAGAAGGAGAAGGGTCAAGTCAAGAAACAGGTATAAAGGACCCATGGACATGGACAATGGGGTGGGGATTGACTGCGGGAGTGGAAGGTGGGTGCAGTAGGGGAGAGCAATGGGGGAAAATTGTAATTGAATGACAATAAAAAAATTAAAAATTAAGAAAAGGAAAGAAATCCTATCATTTTCAATATTACGAATAAACCTGTAGGATATTATGGTAAGTGTTATAGACCAGACAGAGAGATAAATACTGCATGGTATCACTGTAAAAAAACAAAGACAAAAACAAAAGAAAACTAAACAAATAAATATACTCTTCCTCCCAGGAAATTCTTACTCAGAATAGCAGCCTCTACTATGAGACACATCATTTTCTTTCCTTTTCTTTTCTTTCTTTTTTTTTTTAAACTGGATCACAACCACATGGTGCCTATGTACTTACTAGTGTACCTAGATCATAGTTTACTAATAGTTTTTTCTCTTTGTTATTCATTCCTTCCATTTCTGGCACCAGAATTTCATTTTTCCTTTGGAGAAGTCCCTCTGATTCAGGTAGGTTGCCTGTCTCCTTCCTAACCCCAAGAATTGGGACTGGATAACCACAGTATTTTATATATACAGTATTAGCCTTAAGTACTTATTGCTCTATTTAATATCACTTTTAACATCATCTATTATTTTATAGATATATAGATAGGTAATGGGGGTAAGTAAATAGTGTGGATAGTTGGACTACAGGATGTTTCATGCTCTGGAAAGGACAAAGGAAAACAGCATGAGATTTTTATCATGCTACTCAAAAGGCATGCAATTTAAAACTTATGAATTTTTTATTCCTGAAATTTTCTATTTAATATTTTTGGATTACAGTTCACCATGGCTGACCACAGGTAACTGAAATCACAGAGAGCAAAACCATGCATAAGAGGGAACTATTGTATATCAGTTTTTTAATTTTAGCCATTTGAATAGATATGTAGTATTATCTCATTACTGTTTTAAATTTAAAAATCTCTGATGATGCATGAGGTGGAGCACATTTTCATGTGCTTATTTGCTACCTGTATTCCTTTTTTGTTAAATCACAGGGTTTGGTTTTTTTTTTGCTTGTTTTAACCAATGCCTGGTAACTCCAGTATCTTCTCCTGTGTCTAGCTATATAGTCCTTTTTTCTTTAGCTTTTAATCATTTAGTCTCTCTCCTGGTAGGTCAAGTTTTCTTTTTCTTAATTGAGTACCAATGCTTAATTTGCTTTAAAAGATTATAGAGACACCTTTACATTATGGATGTTGTTATCTTTCTCTTGAGAAGATGTACTTTTTCTTATGGCAGACAGTTATTACAGGGACGGAGAGCCTACTCCATTCTCAATCTGAGCTAATTCAAGTCTGGTCTCTACTCTGTAAAGGCTGATCTATTTTCTGGTTTATCCTTCTTCTAAGGGTGTTGCCCTTTGGAATTAACATTCAAAAGTCTGGATTCACCCTGTTTCCAAGTACCCTTTAACTTGTTAGGCTTTAAACTTAATTATTCCTCCAGTATGTGAGACTATCTAGGTTAGCTTGTCAGCCTCTTTCTTGCTTTTTGCTTGAGCTCTTGCCACTTGGCTTCTGTGCTTAGAGTCTTTTCAACTCCTTGGCTTCTAAACCCCTAGGCTGTAAGTGTTGAATCAGCAAATGCTCTAAGGAGAAAAGTGTGCCAAATGTCCAGCTTGAGTCTGTGTTTCTCTTCTCTCCAGAACTTGTCCCACATGTCTTTTATTCTTTCTTACATTCTGGTGCCTTCAAACAGATGTTTTCTCACTTTATCCAGATTTTCTAATATTGCTCAGCCCTCACATAATCCTATTTTATTGTTGAATTATTATCTCAGTTTTCGCTGGGAACAAAATTTATATTTTATCTCCAAAGTTATTTTTTAATTTTCTATATTAACTTAATTTCTATAGGGACCTTTTTACTTGATTGTTCAATTTATTCCCTGCATTACCAGTAGGAAGTAGGTAATATGTAATCAGCGTGGTTAAATACATCAAGGGGGAAATCACCAATGACTATATCTCGTTCTTTTTATTTTTCCTCTCTTTCTTTGCTCTGTAGCCTAAGTTGGTCTTTTTTGATTTGACCCAAGTGCTCAAACAAGAAACACACTATGACAAACTCCTGACTTATTGCTCAGATGGTTAAGGTTTTCTAAGATTCTATAGGTAAAACCTTGCATACCACATGAGCTTATTTCCTGAGTTTATTTGTGGGATAGTGACCTTGGTTTTTCTTTTTCCCTATCCAATTATATTTGTTCATAAATTCCAAAAGCCCTTCAAGTAACTTCTCCCCCCTTTTTTTCAGTTTTAAAATATACTGTCACATATTTTTAAAAGATTTATTTATTTATTTTTAGAGAGGGGAAAGGGAGGGAGAAAGAGATGGAGAGAAACATCACTGTGTGGTTGCTTCTTGTGCTACCTCAAATGAGGACATGGCCTTAACCCAGGCCTGTGCCCTGACTGGGAATCGAACTGGTGATCCTTTGGTTCATAGGCTGGCGCTCAAACCACTGAGCCATACCAGCCAGGGCTCTCTTTCTTTTTAAAATCAGCACTGTTAAAGATTAATAATTTTTTGCATAATCCTTTCTTAATTACAATGGAATATTGAAAGGTCAAATAATTAAGTATGAGCTCTATTGACCTATGACTCGCATAACACCCCTTTTCTGGATTTAAGCTTGTGATATCCATTTGGTTTTCATTCGCTCTTGAAATTTGTAATGATTTAGCTAATTCCTGAGTCATCCTAATGATTTTTATTGTATTTTTTCCATTACCATTAGACCCCTTATATTCCCCTCCCCTCTGCAATCACCACACTGTTGTCCATGTCCATGAGTCCTTTTTCCTTTTTGCTCAGTCCCTCCAGCTAATTCCTGAGTTATGTAACAGCAACAAAGTGGCCAATTAGCATTAGGGAAGTGAAGCTTAGACCTAGGGACCCAACCAAGGACTAGAAAACCTGCTAACTGATAAGTTTTATTTGTGTTTTATTTATGTTTAATAAGTGCTGAGGGTGAATGGGGGAGGGGAAGTAAAGCAGTTTAATTTAATTTATTATTATAGAACTTTAGAACTTTACATTGAAATGAAAAATAAAATGCCATCATTTCTGGTTCAAGTCATTATAATCTTCTAGTGTAAACAGTAATATTATTTAAGGAAAACAAACAGTAAATGATGGAAACATGGATAATTAATTACCGGGTTGAAGAGAACCGATTCAATTTGTAGAATTTTATAAAAGAAGGATTCCAACAAGCAGTGGCTTCTTCTGAGAAGACCTCTTGGAAGAGGTAGGATTTGAGTTGCGTCTTGAAGAGATAACTATGTAGGAAGGAGAGCAAAGGGCCTTCCAATCAGGGAAAAGGCAGTGTCAGGAACACAGGGCTTATGGAGTAGAGAAAAGAACTGGCCAAACAGAGGGGTGGAGTGGTACATGGGGAATTCTGAGAGTCAGGCTGGCTGAGGCTCGTTAAATAAAGTATAGTTAGATTAAAGAGAACTATGTGGAAAGATTGCTAGAAGACGGTCGAAAACCCTCGAATATGTAGATCGGTATAATAATATTAAGAAATCACTGGTGCTCTGACACTATGTAAATGCCTAGTTTTAAGATATCAGGGGGCATTTCCCTGGCTGGTGTGGTTTAGTGGATTGAGCATCAGCCTGTGAACCAAAGGGTAGTCAGTTCAATTCCCAGTCAGGGCACATGCCTGGGTTGCAGGACAGGTCCCCGGTTGGAGGGGCGCATGAAAGGCATCCACACATTGATGTTTCTCTCCCTCTCTTTCTCCCTCCCTTCCACAATGTGTAAAATAAATAAATAAATAAATAAATAAATAAAATATTTCTTAAAATCTCAGGAAGCACAATAAAAGAACAAACTACTGATATGCTTAATATGTGCCATAATGCCACACACAAGAGAATATACAACATGTGTTTCCATGTATATGATATATGATGTTAGAGGTCAGTATAGGGATTAGGTTGAAGGAGTATGGGATGTGAAGAGGTAAGAGAAACATTTTAGGGTGCTAGAATGTTACATATCTTGACCTGGTGTTGAATACATAAATATATAAAAAGGTGAAAATTTATGTATGATCAGTGCACTTGATGTTTTATTGATTATATGTATATCTTTAAAAAATCCATTAGGATAATTAAGCTGTCAGTTGTATGAAGGGAATTTAGTCAAGGAATAGCTAAGGTATCGATGCAGCAATAATTTATAATGTGCTCACTGTGGACTAGAAAGTCGCTACTGGAAACGGGACAATATGGATACATAAAAGAGCAATTTTGATGGTTAGATGAACTGGATAAATTTGATGACTCGATTTTCAATTTAAGAACTTTGATGGTGTTTGACTACATCTGTGCAAAGAAAGGACCATTAAAGTCAGAGTGGCCCCTAAATATTAGCAAATCCATCCAATTCATATCCCAGAGGAGGTAACTCAGGCCAATACAGATTAAACAGTTTTTATATTGACAAAAAATAAGAAAATAAGATAATGGCAGATCTTTCTCTTAGGTTAAGAAATCTAAGATTTTATAGAATATTAGGATGTTATCTCTGCTGAAATAAATTGAGACAATGGGTTTCTTATGTACCCTTTCCTACTGCAGTGACTAAGAGAGGTGGTAATCAAGAGTTTTTCAAAGGGAAAAGAAAACTTACAAACCCTCAATTAATACACAAAGGGAAACTCATTATATTTGTTAATTAGATGCCGTTTATAAGCTACATTGGAGAATAATAAAGTTATATTTACATAAGATTAACATATTTATTTGTTCCATGTATTCCCAAAAATGTCATGTTCAAGTGAGCTAATGGTTTGGTTACTTACAATCAAACTAGGCACTTGGAGTAGATTATAAAATTGAATAAATCTCTATCTGTGGCCTCTTTGTTCATCTTTGGTGACCTTGAACAGAATTGCTTCTCTTATGTTTTGACAAATTCCAGTATTTAACTAGGGCAAGTCTTCATAAACTCATTTGCCTTGATATGGCGGTAAGGAAAATCAATGAATTAGAGTACCTCAAGATGTAAGTGTGGTCAGATTGAGGAACAAAGTCTTATGTTTGAGGTGAAAGAAAACTAATTGAAATTGCCTGTTTTTAAAGTTTCCAACTACCCTTTACAGTTAAGAAATAATCATGAAGTGAATGGGTATGCTAGCTGGTGAAAGAGCCTACCAAGAATATTTTGTAAGAATTTATGGAAGGCAGTAAAGAGGGCAAGGAAAGTAGAGACCACAGGAGTACTGAAAGAGGTTTTTCTTTCAGAAAGAGAATTAAGATAAAGAATGGCAGATGCAATGGGAAAAAGAAAAAAAGGATACAGAAGCAAAAGGAAAAGTGGAAAAATAAGACAAGTCTGAGAAGAAGAGAGAAAATTGAATTAATGTAAGAAACAGAGAAGGAGGAAACGTAGATCAAATGATGCTCAAAAATTAACATGACACATTTTTGAGATGTGCCAACAATGGCCATATAATTACTCTCAAGTTATTTGTAATATGCATTTCAAAAATGAATACGAACAGAAATTTTAATTAAAATGAGATAAGTGTCAAAACAAAAAGTACTGACAAAAAAATCATAAGGGAAAATAAATAGGGGGCAGTTAGATTAAATTTTGCCCAACAGAATCAGGAAAAGCTTCATAAATGAGATTGTCAAGGCAGATAACTAACTCTTGGGAAAAGAAAGAAAGAAGAAAGAAAAATAAAAGTTAGGAAGTAAAATAAGTAAAGAAAGCAAAAAAGAAAGAAAAAAATTAAAGAAGTGGAGAGCACAAAGAAAATATCACATGACTGGCCTAAATTTACTGAAGGATTATAGAACATTTATATTTTGAGCATTGCAAAATTTGTAGATGAAGATTCTGATTTTTTTATTATAATATGCCAGTAATGATATATTATGCCACTTTTAATCTCCAAAATAGCCAAATGAGGTAGATGTTAGTATTCTATTTTTCATATGGTCATTTTCATATTTTTCACATTGATCTATGGAAAAACTGAATAACTGCTGGCCAGTGACAAGGCAGGGATTTGAATGAATCCATACTAATATTTAATCTATTCTTTATTTTCCAAGTTCTAGAGAGAAAAAAAAAGAAAGAGGTTGACAATTCATTGAAAAAGAGAGAATAAAGAGAAGAAAAATAAAAGGAAACAAAAGCAGAGACATACATTTAAAATAGGCCATCCAGTTAATGCTAGTTGGAAATAATGTACCAACACCACAGCTACACAAGAGTTGTGGGACTTTTAATCTACATTGCCTGAGATACGCAGCAAACCTGATCAAATGTGGACAAGTGCTGAGGGACAGTTTTCTTGTGGTTTATCCCTTCTTTTTCCTTAATCTACTTTCTCTATTTTGTAACAGCACAGAAGCTTCATTTTTTTTAATATGACTATCTCTCCTTTCTTTCCTTTTGATTCAAACTAGCCTCTTCTAGCACCCTGACTCACCTGTCTCCTCCCTGGCACAACTACTCTCTTAATCATTAAGTCCTCAGGACTGTGAGGTTCAGGTCAGCATCAAATGATCAAAATAATCAGCGTCAGGAACAAAGCCTCAGGGCTGTTAACCACAGAGACAGAGTTTCAATCAAACTAAAGATAACATACAGGTCTCAGTTGTGTTTCAGCTCCAGAAAAACCCCACCAACTGACAACATTCTTGCAAAACCAGCAAAGCAATGCCACCATGGCTGACATTAGGATCAGACAAACTGATCGACTAGCCTCTGCATGAACACTGACCAATCAATAACACCATAACCCTGACCATGACCCTAACTTTTTTAGTCACCATGATTAATGATTTTTCCTTATATAATCCATCCTCTGGAAGCCATTGGGTAGCCAGGTCTTTGAGCATTAGCTCACCTGTGACTCCAAGTGTGAGCCACTCTTCGAAAAATAAACCCTTACTTTCTTTACCGCAAGCTCCTGTTTGTGTCTTATTGGGCCTCAATCCATGCAAACAGATCCTTTTAGTCTGGTAACAATTTCAAAGCAAAATTATTGAGGGAATAATACTTGACCAGTTGAGAATTGATTCTTTGTTACCCGTGGTCCTTACCATCCCAAAGTGGTGTTAGAGTGATCATACACTTACGAAGATCAAGTTTTTTTTTCTGTTTTGAAATGCTTACCATAGTCACTGCACACATACCTTCCCTAATTCTTATAACAATACTATATGTATTAATGCTAATTTTCTGACTTTAGATAAGGAAGTGAAACTTAGAGAAATTTTACAACTTGCTCAGGATCACATGGCTGATAAGAGGTAGAGTAGCTCCAAATACCCAGAAACACATGTCGTTCAGTTAGTTGCTCAATACTTTGGAGTTTCCAGGACCTGAAAGCCCAGCAAAATAATACTACAACTCAAAGTTTAAATTACAATTATTCTGAGCTTTCCCAAGTAAGAGAGGTTGGTAGGGTCAAGGAGTTTTGGAATAAATTGAAATAATTGGAAAAGTTTTGCAGGAGTAAGATCTTGACCTCTGTTTAGAGGAAAGACCAGCAAATGTTTTGCCAAGTGAAGTAAGAAGTTACCTCAGGCAACTGCCAGAAAAAAACATAAATCATTAGAGAGTCATTCACACTACTCAGAAACAAAAGGTCTTCTCAGGCCAACCATCCATCCAAATTTCTAAGGTCCCTTTCAAAAGCATGCACCTATGATTCTGAAATTAAAGTGCCAAATCAGGATTGACATCTGCTATGGCCATTGGCCTTTGCCCTTAGGAGCTGCCACCAAAAGTTGCAGGAGAAATGCATTGTTCTTACTATTTACTATGTAGATTCCTGCCTTCCAGGTTTCAGAGATTTCATGGATTTTCTATACATAACATTATATGTAGTGAGAAAAATAAGAATAATTTTATTTTTCCTACAAAAATGAACCACAAAACTGAGGTTATTAATACCAAAACTTGGATGAACATAATAATTATCCTATCATTCCAACTTTTTCCAGATAATTATAAATGAATACTTAAAGACTAAGATACTGTCCTACAGGTTTTTAGATTTATAGAGCAATATGTACAGTTAGTTAAAATCATTTGGGTCAATGTTTTATTTTAGAAATTTAAAAAGGGTAATGTAAAGGTGGTAGTCGTATTAAATTGCCCAATTCTCTTGATTTTTGGATCCCTATCACTTATATGTCCAGGATTTCATATTACTGTTCAAACAAGGAACTTTCTATAGTATGTTAATTTTAGTCTGTGAAGGAAAAATAGTGTTAAGACATGGCAGTTACAAGGAGATAACTGCCAAGAACTTTAAATGGAGATATAATTAAGAGAAATTTGTGAAATCAACACCTTTTCTTAACTAAGTAGAGAAAAACAAAGTCACCTCTCAGTACAATATGTTTTGACTGCAATATGATTAATCAGTGAAGTAATTTGATTACTACATGTAAAAAAAGACATCAGTCAAAAACAGGGAGTTGCCCTGACCAGGTGGCTCAACTGGTTGGAGCATCATCCCATACACCAAAAGTTTGCGGGTACCATCTCCAGTCAGGGCACATACCTAGGTCGCAGGTTTGATCCCAAATCAAGACAGTACAGGAGGCAACCAGTCAATGGTTCTCTTTTACATCGATGTTTCTCTCTATCTCTCCCTTTCTCCCTCTCTTAAAAAAATCAATTAAAAATAGAGAGTTAGTCACCTGTAAAAGTGTAGACAAAGTAGAGAACCAGAGGAAAAAGTTGGCAGTGCACATGTAAGATCTGGCCAGAAAGAGTTAAATTATCCAGGGGATGCAAATTTTCTCCTTTCCTTGGCCACACCTTTTTGGCCACTTTGACATAAAAGGTGAACATTTACAATTCAGGAAAAAAAGACTTTGGGGACTGTATTAAAAGTATAAGATAATTCTCTTATTACGTAGAGCTGATCCACATTTCTGTGGAGTGGATGTTTCTACTATTAATTGCTTTGACAAGAAATTAATCCTAGGGTGGAGAACTAAGACTTGAGGAAATTAGTCCTTAGAGTAGGACTGGGAACACCATTTGTGTCTGAAGCTCAGAGGAAACTTGTCTTAAAGTCCAAGACTTTGAAGGTTCAACATCAGATCTGGTATTGAGGATTGAACTGTCTGACCCTGGAAAAATGGTGACAAGCTACAAGCCAATCATTGCCTGGTGAGAGGTCCCAGGCTGATCTGAGGGTATGTGATAGTTCAAAATCTCTTCTACTATCCCCAAGCTTCAGTAAAGCCACATTCAAATTTCCTGATCTCAGCGCACTGAGAAAAGCTATTAAAAAGCCCAAATCAATGCATGGAACCAAGCAAAGCAGAGAAAAACAACATCCCCTCTCTGTGGCCAGGATCTGGTTCCAAAGGCTGTCACTGGCAAGAAACAGGTGACTCCAGTGGAATGATCTCACAAGCCTTTCTAGAACCGATGGCTGTGATATGGTGGCTGCACCCAGTAGCTGGGTAAAAGAGTATCAGCAGAATTGTTCCTGGGCCCAAAAAGGAAGTACCTTGCAACTGTCTTGGAAACAAATGAAGGACCTTTAAGACAGGCTCATTACTATGATTGGGGGTGGGGGGTGGACCATAGATTTATTAAAAGGAAGTGAAATTTACTTTGAATCACAGACCATTCTCCTGATCACAATACATACTCTAGCCACACAGAACTTCTTCAGCTCTGTTTCCTGGCATAGCCTCTTCACATGACTGGCTGCTTTGCATCTGTCTTACCTCAGCTGGACATGATCTCCTTGTTGAAAGTTTCCTTGAACTCTTAAGCAGGTGCCCATATTGAGATTATTTTCCATCTTATCATCCAGTGTGTTTACCTTAATAATTTGAAAATACATATTTTTGTGGTCAATTTTGCTTTTATTTTTTTTTCTGAAACACAGTGTCTATTTCTCTTACCAAAGGTTCCTCTGGGAACTAGCATGGAGCCTGGCACCTAGCATCCACATGCAAGAAAATATTTGTTAAAACAATGAATGAATGGGCTACAGTTTATATTAGTCTGCTCTCCTTAGACACTAGATTTCTTCTTTTCTGTTTCATGCTCATGTTCTCACTGGGAAATTTAATTGAGATTATAGGTAGGCAAAAACATCAAAAACGCTGATTACTTTTGACATCCAAATTAGCCCATACTGAAAGGAGAAAAAGTACAGTTTAAAGAGATGGAGAATTGTGATTTCTTTATTTTTATCACTATGCCCATAATGTAATGATATTCTAATACTCTCTTTTATACGTTATTTGTGTTTGCTGGTTTAACTGGGTATTCTCCTAAGAAAGAAATTGTAGTCAGCATCCTAAAAATTTCATGTTTCCAAGTCTTAAACTGAGGGAAAGACCCTGGACTTTGGTAAATCCAGGTGACATATTAGCCTCAAATGAGAGAAAGGCCATCAGCCTTCTTTTGTCCATGAGCCCTTACACTACTTATTTTGTATTGATTTCTTATTTTGCAATTCTATAAAGATTAATCACAATTAACATAGGACAACTCTGTAATAAATATATTTGATGCTTATTAAATATATTACCTATATTACTAATAGGAAAGTATATCAATAGGGCTGCAATCTCTTTCCTACCTGAAAACTATCTTTAAAAACGTTTGAGAACAGCCCTGGCTGGTGTGGCTCAGTGGATTGAGCTCAGGCTGTGAACCAAGGCATCGCAGGTTTGGTTCCCAGTCGGGGCACATGCCTGGGTTGCAGGCCATGGCCCCCAGCAACCGCACATTGATGTCTCTCTCTCTCTCTCTCTCTCTCTCTCTCTCCCTTCCTTCCCTCTCTAAGAATAAATAAATAAAATCTTAAAAAAAGTTTTAAAACATAAATTAGATATCTTAATTCAATATGAAAAAATTCATAAACAAATGATGACAAAGTACTTTCATATCTCTATTACCTTATTTCTCTTCTGGTTCTTAAAATAATTATTGATAGTAATTTTGACAGCTTTAACCATATTTTACTATGGAAAAAATTATATACATAATTTTTTATATTGAAGGGGGATATATATATCCCCCTTTTTCAGATTTATAGTTGTTTTTATTCTCATGCCATTATCCATAGAAATCAGTAGTAATCAACTACACAAAATAGAAATAGAAACTAAAGGCTGAGAAAATACAGCAGTTTCTCGTGTTGTAATGAGAGTCTGTATTTCAGAACCTTATGATGTTATACATCATAAGAGACACCTAAAGTCAGCTGAAGTCAAACCACAGTCTTTCATCCATAGATAATTAAAATGACCCTATGTTTCAAGACATAAGTCAAGGATTTTCAGGAGTACAGTAATCTTTAATGGCTAACCTTCAGGAAATTTCCTTCGCAACGTGGGAAAGGTACTGAAAAGAAGCTTATGGACCAAGAAGAGAATTTAATGGGCTCTTAACCCCTTTCAATTGAGGTACAAGATGTGGGATTAGGAAATGGAGCAACTATTTAAGTCTCTTCATTCTATTTTTCACTTGGTTCAGAAAGAGTCCAGCGAGCAAAGCATAGTCACTTGAAATTGTATGTGCATCTCCATTCCTTTGAGTACTGAACTTTCACATTTATGAGAGTCTTATATAGATATCTCTAGAAACTAAAATCCCTATTTCCTACCTGTAAATTAGTGTATTATAGTGATCAAAAGAGTCATTTTTAGTATTATAACAGTATCAGAATATTACATTGAAATAAATGAACATTTCTGTTGGGCTGAGATTACTATAAAATTAAAATGCCAACTTTAAATTGTAAAATGGTTAATTTCCTGACCTGGACTATGTTTAATTGTTACTAATGTGTGTTATACTAATTAAACATGCCTCCTCAATAATTACATGAAGAGGCTGCAAAGCTTTTAAGACTCCTGCTAATCCAGCACCCTCTGGTTGCTTGTTTCTAATTTGTTCATTTTAATGTACCAATTATGTGATTTAGAGCAAATAAACATGTAAAAAATCTCTCTTCTGAGACTCTGACCTCCAAATGTTTTGAATCAGATGGAACAATTCCTGTTCTAGCTCAATTATTCAGTTTTTAGAATAGATTAAAGGTTGAAAAGGCTGATTTGTTTAATTGTGAATAAGTGGATATATCTTGAGCTTTCATAATTTTCATTGTGAATTCTTAAACAGTAAGTATTGTTGTCTGATCAAATCCAAAGAGGATTAAAATCAAGTAAATGCATAATGAATTATTATTCTAGTTTTTCATGAAAGCTCAAAAAAGAATCATATGTTAACCAAAAGAGAAAAAGAGAAAGCCTCTTGCATGAACTGTTTGTTACGACAAGCATCATTATCATAGTATGGATAAAAGAAATATATTTTACTATATCTTTTTACATTAATGGACTGTTAACATATAATCCTTTCATTTTTGTTGTTCATTTATATATGTTTCATATTTCTCTCTGTTTAGATCTAACCATTTTTTTCAAGGCAATATTTCCCACTAATGATACAAGTTCGAAAGTATGCATAGTAAAGCATACCCAGAGTTATTGGATCTCCAGCCTTTTCAGGTCACTCACTAGATAACAATCATCATCTCCACTTAGTGGACTTAAAGGTGTACCCTCCTGCCCAATGCCCATTGAAAAAGTCTGGAATAATTTTTTTCACCTGTGGAGTAAAGTACAGTAGGAAAATGAAAACTTTCCACATAGTAAAACTTACTTTGGCCTAATAACTGAATCAATATTTATGGGAAGCTTATTTAATATATTTTCCTCTTCTAATTGTGAAAAAATAACATGTCCAATGGAAAATTTGGAAACACCAAAAAGTAATAATTACTCATAACTCCATCACCAAAGAATCCACTATATATATTTTAACATAATTTCTACCTCCACCCCCAGTTTCTTTTTTATTTTTAACATGTTTGAGATCATAACCTATGTAATTTGGCACCTAATTAACTTGCTTCCTTGACTATTATAACAAGCATTTTCTAATGTAATGAATAGCATATGAATTGCATAATAGCATTTATGATTTCAGGCCTGTACAACAGTCTACTTACTGTATATGATGATGTATATATTTTTGTTAATTCTTCTAATGTTATGCAGTGAGGTTTCCAGTTTTCTGTGGTTATAAATATATATATCATTGTTCTAGATAAATACTACTATACATGGTGTGGCAGAGGTAAAGCATGCTTGAATGTGGTTAGTAAGGTAATAATATGGATGTAATAATTTATAGTTTTAATTTGAATATTTCACCTAAGATGTCATATGGTGTGTTTGTGTGATGTTGTTATGTTAGAGAGTTACATACTTATGACTTTGTAATAAAAAATGGCATTATTTGTGCTATACCCTATATAAACCTTTGCCAGAAAACAATGTATTCAGATATTTTTTGAACAGGAAATATCCTTATATATGCAGTGCACATACTGGCCATATGGTAAATTTTCAGGAGCTGTCCCACAGATTGTTTTCCTGGAAACAGATGTACATTACTGAATAAAAAATACCATCAGGTATTTAGTAGGCATCAATGTAGGTATCAGTGCTAAGTGAGAGGTGAGTCACTGTCCCCATGGTTTTCTTCCTGGAGGCAGCTCTTACTTTAGAAGCTACTGATAAAAATTCCTAAATCTCTCTCCCTAATCATGAATTCCTATTATCCTTATTTTTATAGATCCCAGTACTAAACTTCAGAAAACTGTATATGTTGACCTCCTCAGAATATATTTCCCCCTCTTCCTCATCTATAATATATTTTCTAGTATATGTAATATTTTCCATCACCTTTTAAGAAAATCAAGCTCTCCTCAGGGATTGCTATAGTGAAGTTTTTATCTCTACAATAATACATAATTTAATAATACTAAGGACTAGTTGACATAGGCTGAATAAGGGCCCCTAAATATATCCACATCCTGTCCTAATCCTAGGAACCTGTGAGTGCTACTTGATATGACAAAAGGGACTTTGCAGATGTGAAGGAACTAAGGATCTCAAGATAGAAAGCTTCTCATGGATTATCCCACAGGTTGAATAATCCAGGTCAATGTAATCACAACAGTCCTTACACAAGATGCATAGGAGGATCAGAGTCAGAGAAGAAGACAATATGGTAATGGAAACAGAGACTGAGTAATGCTCCTCAAACATAGAGGAATACTGGTGGCCACAAGCCAAGAAATACTAGAAGTTAACAAAAGTCAAAAAAACAGATTCCCTCAGAGCTTCCAAAGGGGGTCATGAGGATGACTTCTTGGTTTTAGCCAATGAACCCATTCCAAACTTTTGACCTCCAGAACTATAAAAGAATAAATTTGTGTTATTCTAAGTGACAGAGTTTGTGGTAATTTGTTACATCAGTAATAGGAACTAACAAAAACTAATTTCTGTTTATGATAGAAAATAAGGTAAAAATGTAAAGAAGAAAATAGAAATAAACAATAAGCAAATCATTGTTAACATGTTTGTCTATTTTCTCCTAGATATATCCATACCAACATGTAGATTCATCTGCACACACACAAGCACAAAATGTACATATACAGATAGACATACAGAATCATCACATACTTGATTATCTTATATTATGCTCTCTTCATGTAATAAAATAATTTTATGATTTCCAAAACTTACTAATTTTACTATGGATATCCTACCTACTTACACAGCATAATTCATTTAACCAATTTCTTATTGTCAACCAAAGCTGTTTTTTAAAATTTTCTATATTAAATACAGGGTGATGCAAAAGTAAGTTTACAGGTGTGAGTATGTAAAACACAGAGTTTATTCTTGTATTATTATTTATTAATTATTTAATTTTTCATACAAACAACTGTAACCTTACTTTTGTCCCACCCTGTATACATGTATATGTTTATATATCGTTATATATTATTTTTATCCTTTTAGTAAATAACATTGAAATAAACATCATCATAAATCTTTGTCCACACCTGATCACTTGCTGAGGTCAATTCCTATCAATAGAGTTACTAGTTTAAAGGCTACATATGTTTCTAATGTATTTGATACATACTTCCCTTCAAAAATGTTTTCCTGTAAGTGGGGTTGGGGATGCAGAAGAAGGCTAAGGGGGATAAATGTTGATGGAAGGAGACTTGACTTGGGGTGGTGAACACACAAAACAATATACAGATGATATATTATAAATTGTACACCTGAAACCTGTATGATTTTATTAACCAATGTGACCCCAAGAAATTCAAATAAAAATACAAAAAAATGTTTTCCAATTTACACACTGGCAAGCAGTGCAATAGACTACCCTTACTTGCCAACCTTTCTAATTGTTTCTCATTTCAATATGTCATTTTGAAAGAAAAAAAAGGATTTATGACTGATGTTATTTTTAAAATTTTATTGCTGGAAAAATTGAATATTTTGATAGTTTGTTATTCTTAATATGTGTAAAATTCTATTCATAACTTGTGTTTGTTTTATCACTGGGGTATTTTTTATTGATTTGTAAAGTGTTTCATTTATAATGATGACAATATTATACAGTCTTATTGGAACGTTATGTATGATACACTCTTGATTTTTACTTGTCATAATTTTGAATGTATGCTCTCTGGTTTTATACCCTTCATACCCTAATGTAAGGAAAATATACACTTGTTTACACATTATAACTTACCTTTCAAGTTAAATTGTTAAAACCATTGAAATGTGTTTTTGTGTATCTTTTCCATTTTCATTTAATTCCTTTCTCAATATGGTGTCTTTTTCCTCTTCATTTTCCCTCTCCCTTCTCTTTCTGAACAATTTGGGTTCAAAGACATTGATGAGATTAAGAAAGGTAGGCCTCTTCTGTAGAGTGATGGCCCGGGTGTTAGCCACAGCGGCCTAAGCAGGGTATCTGAGCCCAGAAAGGAAGAGCAGGGTGAAAGAGTTTCCAAGAGCAGGGCAACAGAACCTGAGCAGGGTAAGGGGGCTATGTCTGTGCTAGGGCAGTGCCAGCAAAGTGAGGAGAGTGACTGTGGGAAAGCTGTCACCACCATGGGGTGCTGGAGCCCAGGCTGGGTAAAGGGGGCTTTTGCATGTTGGGATATCCCTGTGTGGGGGTATCAGGGTACAGACAAACTGAGGAGGGTGGCAGCCAGGTGCAGAGTGTTAGAACCCTAGTAGGGTGGAGAAGGGTCTGCAGAGGAGGGCATGGCGGCAACAATGGGAGAGTTTTTACATATAAGGAAATTAATCACATCAGTAAATTAATGAAAGGGTGGTCAGATATCTCATTATGAGAGAAGGGAGCTACAAACAATGAAAAGATGAAATCAGTATGAACCTGCAGTGGTGGATTGGCTTGGAGGTATCAGGATGTGCTCATGCTTTTCAGATACAGAGAAATAATATGGACATAGATGATACGTGTGAATACACACATAAAGATCTGTGCAGCTCCTTCCATGGAGAGAAAGGAACGGGGAGTCGCAGTAATGTAACAGTAATGAGGGTGCCTAGGAGGCAGGTTTTGATTCTACTAAAAGGAACAAATATACTTTAGATAAGACGTGTGATTCCAAAGCCGACACAGGGAAAGTACAACATGAGACCAGAATATATTGTTGAGTCAGAAAGTAAAGAAATGTTCAAAAAATGATGTGGACACACCAAGGGGCAGAGAAACCCCATGAAAAGGGCTCCCACTGCCCAATCTGGGACAATTTGAGCATCAAAGTAAATATGAAAGAAATTAGAACCATTTAATAAAATAGAGAAATATGAATTCATACTGATATGAGAAAAAATTAGGAAGTTTAATGGGGGACAGCACATTTTTATACTTCCACGAGTACTTTCTCATTTAGTACTCATCAATTACAAAAGGGAAAATAATACTTTTAGAATGGAATAGCCTGGTCAAGAACACTTTAATCAGCTGATCAAAGGTAAATATTACTAGTAATGGGACAAAGAAAAATATATGCAACTGGTAGGATGTGGATGTAATGAGAATACAATTATTAATGAACTCTTCCAGTCAAAGATAATAATTTGAATCTAATAAAAGAAAATGGACACACCCAAATTAACAAATATTCTACAAAATAATTGATATAATTTTTAAAGTATTAAGGTGTGCAGTACAAGGAGAAAATGAGGAACTGCTCCACAGTGAAGAAAATGAAGAGACACGACAAGTAAATGCAATGTGTAAAAGTGAACAAAAGCCTTTTCCTGAATGAAGGAACTTGACTGGTGTCCAAAGATCAGAGCACAGATAATTTCCTGATTTTGTTTTTTTTCCCCCGGAGAAAACAATAATATAATCTGAAAATAATAATTTTATACTTTCCTCTTTCTAAAAATTTTTCATGTCCTATTTTACTGGCTAGAGCTTTTAGAAACTTTTTTCCCTTATATTTGTGAAAACAGAAGGCATTCTTATATTATTTGACTTCAGTGACATTACCCTACAGCTGTGAAAAAAAAACACTGGAATAGGAATACACCATCCTATTTATATATTAATATATTACCACTGTAAAAAAAGATCAACTGTTTTTCTGTATTTATTGAGATTAATACATGGTTTTTCTGCTTTGCACTATTTGATGTAATTAGGTACATTAACATGTTTACTTTTAGTAAGTAATTTATATACCCCTGGAATAAATCTTAATTTGGCTGCAAGTAGCTAATAGTCAAATATATAGCTGAATTAGATTTATTAATATTTATTTACAATTTTTCACCTGTAGCATGATATATTTATCTGTATATTTTATTATGCTGTTTACTCATTGTTTTATAGTATGAGACAATGTTAACACAATAAGATTTATAGTATTACACAGTTTTCTATGTAGTAAAACAACAATTAATACATCTCTCAATTATATTCTTTTTGGTTTTCCAAATTACTAGTTTACCTATTCAGTTTTATTAATTTTTTTCTCTGTATACTTTAGATTAAGGATTAGCAAACCTTTTTTTATATAGGGCCACATAGTAAGGGGCTATCTGCCTTTGCAGGCCAAACAGTCTCTGTCACAATTGCTCAGCTCTACCCTTGTAGCATGATATCAGCCATAGACAGTTCATAAATGAATGAGCATGGTATGTTCCAATGAAATCTTATATATATTAGTGCAGGTGGTGTGCTGAAATTGGCCCCTGGACTATACTTTGTCAGTCCTTGCTTTATATTGGATATTATTTTTGTAACTGTTTAAATAAAATTTTAAATTTAAAAATTTTGCTCTTTTTCTTAATCTGTAAAGCACATTGAGGCATTCGTTTTTCTCTGAGTGCAACATCAAAAACCTCTCATAAATTTTGATATGCAATGCTCTTACTACTGACATTTTTCTACATATTATATAATTTAATTTATATGTCTTCTCTAAAAATTACTTAGGAAAGTTTTCAGTTTAATTTTTCAATGCTAGAAAACAATTTAAAAGGCTTGAAATAGGGATATGGATAAAAACAAACAAGGAAATAAAATTAAGTGACATTTTAGTACTAGCAATGGCACATGCCATCCAACGCAAGTGTGATAAGCTCAGGAATCTAACTCACTGTGTTGTGCTGCCAGAACTAGAGTTGTTTGGATATGCAGTGGTCAGAAAGAATCACAGTACAGATGTTATTAACCACATGGAAAAGTACTGAAGGATGTCTGTGGAATAGCCACAGAGAGCAGCTTTAGATTAAGAAATTCTCTGAAACAATATGAAAGAAAATACTTGTAAAGAAATAAAAGGGAGAGTTATAACACAATCCTGCAAAACTCAATAGAGGGTCAAGTTATTGAGTATTATTCACTTTACTTTGTTATTATTTTCTTCTATTACGGTCAGAGAACGTATCCTTTACAATGGCTGCATTTTGCAAGGTTTTGGCTGTTCATTTAGCTCAGTATATAACCAACTTTTGACAAGCATTCTTTAAGTGTTGAGAAAAATGCTAAATCTCTGTAGGATTATTAATTAATTTATTTCTGCATTCTTGATATTGCCAGGACTGTAAAAATATCCATTTTTTATTAGTACTGTATTCCTTTCAACATCTCTTGAATTTCTACCAACTGCATATTTTCATGTTGGTTACTCTTACAAAAAGGATACAGGGTTTTATCTTTTCTTTGAATATTGTACCCTTTATAAATAACACAGTATAGGTCTTTGAGAGGAAGACAGACTAACACTCATGTAAGTGTGTTACCTTGAGGATAATTGATAACTTAACTTTCTGCCATAAACTTGTGGAGGTTTTATGGACTTAATCTTTTTTTTTTTTTTGTAAACTTCTGAGTGAAATCTCCCAGACAAAAATTTCATCACTAGTTTTGGACGAATCATTTTCAGCAAGATTTACAGAAGAAGTCTAGTGGCTAGCTGCCAATGAGTCAGATTTGTATTTTGTCATCTTTAGTATCTTTCTTGGCTAGATCATCAATAAATAGGGAAGGGTGTGAAAATAAGAACACTAGATGGGATTTAGCCCAAAGGCTTGAAAATGCTGGCTTCTTGTAGACTTCATCAATTTGCATGTGTTCCTAATACCAAGACCATGAAGTGGGATGAGAGCAAATCAGATGTGTTAAGAAAAGCAACTGGTGTTCTTAATTATATGCTCTAAAAACATGAATTATCGAGACCCTGGAAAATAGGATAAAAGAGAGAAAACAAATCCAGGGTTTTGTTTTCTCATTCAAATCAAACTAAAAGGAAATTGTTGGCTTTTTCTTCTCCACAGTAGGTGTTTTCACTTACTCAATTACATTCTATAACAATGATTCAGACTCAGCCAGCCTCTGGGGACTGTCCTTCTTGATTGGAAATTCACAAAGCAATCCCCCAAAGGTTAGCTGTTATAAGCTTTATGGATAAGAACTGAGATGGTCTCTGGTTGTAAACTCTATAGTTACATGATCAATTTAGTGGCTCTATTCTCAATTTCTGTGCTAGCTGAATTATGGGGACTGAAGTTGCTCTGCCCCTGCCAGACCATATTCCTCTAACCTTTCTGAACATGAAGATGTCTAGCTTCCAGACTATAATCTCAAGAGACTGTGTATTTTTTCTTAAATGTGTACTTAATTCTTACAGGATCTCAAAAGATATAAAAAAAAAAGGAAATGTGAGCAGAAAGAGAGCAATTCAGAGCTATAGTCACAATTCAAAATAGAGAGAATTTGAAGGTTGTAGATTTACTATGTTCTTTTATGACTTTCTGCTCTCAGGCTATTTCCGTCATGAAAAAAGCTCCCAGATGCCTAAACTGAATGTCACTAAGGTATACTATCTCAAGGTACTATAGCACTGAAGAGCTATGGAATTCCCAAAGAGAAAGGCATTCAACAAAGAATTACATTGCGGGAGGAAACAAATTATAAACCCCTGCTTTCCATTTTGGAAAAGTAATTACAGCTAATGTTTCCTCATTTTATAATAGAAAGAGACAATCAACAGGAAGACTCCCCGACACTGACATTACAATCATATTGCCATCATTAGCCCCCTCAGTCAGTCTGAGGGTATGGGGGTGATGGCCCACAAGTCCAATATATGTTGTACATAAACAGTGATGCAATAACAATATCCATTTTTTTTTGGTCAGGCAATTAAACTTTATGCCAAGCTAATTCAATTTCACTGCTGTTTTATTAAGTCCTATGGAAAAAAAAAGAAATCTGTTCTCTCTGGTAAATCACAAGTTTCACAACACATTTCTTAATACAAACTCCTTGTTCTGCTTTTTTGATATATTAAATATCCAGCAATGAGATTCTAGGGTCATAAATCTAAGGTGATAAAATTAATCCTATTGCTGAAGACAAATAAATATTTTATTGCAGTTTTATGAGCTTTTGTTCCCTCTTCACTTGCAAGTAGATGTTGTTTAGTGGTATGAAGACATTGGGCTTCTGTAAAATGCATTAGAAACAATATAGAAGTAATATAATTCATATCTACAAAACTGTTGTATACCCTTAAGACTGAAAACTCAAGCATATATCCCCCCAAAATTTATAAAGAATAATTTTCAACAGAAAATATCCAGTTCTTATAAACAACTCCATTTATATCCTGAAATCTCTTGCATATCAATTATAGGCACTAATTCTATTATGTGACACTTTTTTTTTGGTATTAGCAAAATATTTGAGTTGTAAGAGGAAAGAAAGTACAAAAAAACAAATATTCACCTAAATGTAATACTTTTGATTCTCTACGGTGCACAAACCCTAGAGGTTAAAATGGAAGTTTTATATGGAAAATCCATTGTGAGCAGGATTGCAAGGACTGGGAGAGGGGAAAGCTCAAGTATTAATAAAATGTGGCTCTCTGATGTCAGCAGATACTTTAATTTGATTCACCTAAACCAGAAAACCTCTCACTAAGACACAGAAATTTAGCAAGGAAAAATCCTGTCCCCTCCTGTATGTAAAAAACAGAAACTGAGGTTTAGAGGTGGAAGATTACCTACCTTGAAAATATTTTCTGCCAGAAAATGAAGCCATTCATAACTGAGACCAGACATGAATTATGTGACTGTCAATCCCTTAAATTCAGTGCCTTTTCTATCATAATGTGTTAATTCCTAAACATTATACAAAAACTTTGCCCATTTAAAACAGGCAAATGTCCACAGGTGTGTTATCCAGTGAGCACTCTAATCTAATCTGCTTTAGTTGGCTTTTGGTCATTTCTACAATACAGTGTTGCTCAGAATATTGCTTTGTGCTTTCCTGGGTCCCCACTTTCACATCGGACACACTCTCTTCTTAAACTAATCCCTATCTTCCCCAGGCTCCAGTTCTGGGGGCCAGAAGGCATAATTAGTGATGGGACTATTAAAAGCACATTTATCTCTGGCAGGAAATAGTATATATATGCCAACTTCACTTATATCCTGGTAAATTACAAGAATACCAAAATACTTAGAAAAGTACCCACCATGTAGATGACAGATATGAATGTAAAAATGAATAGAGGAAAAAGTAAACAGGGTATGGAATGTCTACTTCCAGAGAAGACAAAAGTTTCTGAGACTTTGTATATCAGGCAATGAAGGAAAAGGATTCTTCAAGATGGGGAACAACCAAGGTGAGCCACACATTGCCCCAGTTTACTGACTTGAGAAAATGTCTAGGCTGTAATGCAGGGACAGAGAACCCCAGCAGAACCCCGGATAGTACTTGATGTTGAGAGCCTGTGGAGAAGATGACTACAGTTTCTAGAAATGACTATTGGAGGGGAGAAAGTCTCACAGAAAGAGAACTCCTTAATATGAACCCTTAATAAGAATCCTAATTTTTAGTTATATTTTATTGATTATGCTATTACCATTGTCCCAATTTTCCTCCCTTTCCTCCCTCCACCCAGCTTCCCCCACTGCCTCTGGCAATCCCCACACCATTGTTCATGTCCGTGGGTCATGTGTACAAGTCCATTTCCTATACTGTACCTTGCATCCCCGTGGCTATTCTGTAACTACCTATTTGTACTTCTCAATCCTCTCACCTTAATGACTAGACACATTGCCACCCATCTAAACTCTATTTCCTTGCCTCTTTCTCAGCTAAGTATGGCTATGTGGCTTTTTTGGCCAATGAGATATAAGAAAATGCTATATGAGGAACTTAGCAGAAAAGGTTAACTTTTCCTACTGGCTAGGAAGTATGATAGCTCAAGTTTGAGTAGTCTTTTTGGACAATGAAGCCAATATGCCAAGCCACAGGCATCTAGATTTTTGTGTCTACTGCCCATACTGATGGTCTGTAGACATATCCATAGTCCTGTTTTAGTGTCAGTCATTGGACCACACAGATTATCAAAATCATGTAACTTAATCCCACATACATGGTCCATTTATGCCTGGTAGCTCTCTTCCTTTCTACACACCCTTGATTTCTTCCCTTGAGCACATGAAAATTATCCTGTTGCTCCTACAGCATAATACTAAGGTATAGGAATTCTGATGAAGAGCTAGAAGTCATGGACAAAACAAAGCACCTTTATCACTGGAATCTGTTATCTTTGTAGGATCTGCCTGGGCATCGTATTTGGAGATTTTCTGCCCCTCCATCCCACCTCTCTAGTAATCAGCCCATGAAGATGGCACAGGGATTTGTTCTATGGGACACAATAATGTTGAATTATTCTCTATCGCTTGTTTTTCTTAGAGGGGAAAGCAAGAAAGTTTTGTCCTTAATTAAGCATGCTCCAAAATATTTTGTCTATGCTTCGAACCCTCCTATTTCATTAAGAATCCAGGGTGTGTTTTTTTTAATTTACTATTTGTCTAGATCTTTTTTTTTTTAAGATTTTATTCATCCATTTTCAGGGAGGGAAGGGGAGCAGGGAGAGAGAGAGAGAGAGAGAGAGAGAGAGAAAGAGAGACAGGGAGACATCAATGTGCAGTTGCTGGGGGTTATGGCCTGCAACCCAGGAATGTACCCTGGCTGGGAATTGAACCTGGAACACTTTGGTTCCCAGCCCGCGCTCAATCCACTGAGCTACGCCAGTCAGGAGAATACAGGTTTTTGAAAATCAAAAGTCAGAAAGAGACAACCCCTTGACCCCAATTTCTACTGTTAAATCCCTTCTTTGATTCACTGATCAGACAAAGGGATGGCTAACTAAATAAAAAAATGAAATAAAATTGGAAATTTCAGGAAATATAAAAATATTACCCTACCACACCAGATTTAAGAATCCTCAAACTTTCCTCTTGATTTTTGAGCTGCTGAGTATTTTGATCTTAAGAAGAGATGATTAACAATTTTGGCAGCTTTCTCATTTTATTATATATATATTTTAAATTCCCTTTTGTTCCTAGTAAACAAAAATAATTTAAAATTAATTCATTGCTTCTTCTAGAGTGAAAAGTTGCCCTTTTTCCTGGGTGGTGCTAACTTTCAAACATACTAAAAAATGTGGCATGAAGCCCTGGCTGGTGTAGCTCAGTGGATTGAGTGTGGGCTGTGAACCAAAGGGTCACTGATTCAATTCCCAGTCAGGGCACATGCTTGGGTTGCAAGCCAGATGTCCAGTAGGGGACACTCAAGAAGCAATCACACAATGATATCTCTCTCCCTCTCTTTCTCCTTCCCTTCCCCTCTCTCTAAAAATAAATAAATAAAATCTTTAAAAAATAAAAACTGTGGCATGAAGCAATCAAGTAGAGGTCATATAGAAAAAGCAGAGAATAAGGCCTTATGAAAAGAGGGCAACACCACAATGTTCTATGAATGCACAAAAGATGAACGTAGCATGCCAGAGACATTTAAGGAGCTTTAGACACCTCATACAGGAATGGAAACTCTGAAAAGAGTTTAAAAGAAAACACATGAAAGTAAAATAGCACATTCTTTTATTCATCTTTCTCTTCTAAATTATATTGTTTTAATAGAAAAAAAGGAACCAACTGAGATTTTACCAGCAGCTGCCCTCTCTCCATCCTATCATTCCATAGTTCTCTTCCCCCAAATAATAATTAGTTTTTGAATAATTCTAAAGTAATAGCAGGAGGATATTTTGAAATGTCAAATGACATTCCTTTGTTCAAGTTTTTGTGGCCCATTGCCTTCCTCACTCCCAATGGTTGGGTAGTAGTGATAGCTTTCCATATGCCTTGCCCTTAAGGATAGGCAGTAATAAACAGCCACATTATTATTTTTCCATCATTGAAAACTTGCTGAAAAGACAATTTATTGGAGGTATAAACACTTGTGACTTGTAACAGTTGTGACTTTTGAAAAAGAACGGCACTGTGGACTTAAAATCCAGAGCTTGTGGATTTAACACATAGCTTTTTATTTCAAAATAGAACAAAAAAAGTAAAACCATAGTATCAAGGATGCAGGTTGATGAAATGAGAGTTGTTTTCTCACCGTAAAGTCAGAAGAGACAGGGAAACACTTTTTAGGTGGTTACAATGAGCTAGAAAAAAATTGAAAACAGGGCTAGAAATTAAAAGTCTGTTTTGGGTCTCTAGTCTCTATGCCCACATTTACTGTGGGCCAACGCTGTGGATGAAACCACAATTGAGGATAGAAATAAAGCAGAAAAGGCTTATGTCTGAATTCCCAACTGGCACTCTTAGAAGAGATGGCATCCCAATATGAAGTGGTTGCAAATTATGACATGTGCTTTGTGATAAAAAATATTTTGTAAACATCTAAAAATATAACAATGCTATAAATAGTGATACATCTATACAAAAATAATACTAGGTCAAAAAAATTTTTAGATTAGTAATGTGAGGAGCTTTGTGAATCCTCTCCTCAGTAAACAGTAACTTGTGGAAAGTATTAAAAAAAAATTTCAAGCCCTGGCTGGCATAGCTCAGTGGATTGAGTGCAGGCTGTGAACCAAAGTGTCACAGGTTCAATTCCCAGTCAGGGCACATGCCTGGGTTGCAGGCCATGACCCCCAGCAACCGCACATTGGTGTTTTTCTCTGTCTCTCTTTCTCCCTCCCTTCCCTCTTTAAAAATAAATAAATAAAATCTTTAAAAATTTTTTCAAATCTCTGGAAATTGTCCTAAAGTCATAGAGCAAATAAAGAAACAGCTACCCAAGAAAATCTACTACAGCTTGATAAGAGCAGGGTCAGTAACATTGACCATGACTTGTTCCCTTCCCCTTCCCAGGTCACAGTGATGGAAGCTCTACTACAGACATGACAAGCTAGGAGGATGGAGTTCTTCTTCACCATAGCTCCAAATTCAGGGTTATGGTATCTCCTTAGGAGGGGCAGGCCACCAGTATTTATCTCTGTCTCCCCTAGCTACATGTTACTGAAGCTCCATTCTATTAAAAACAACAGAGAAGTTAAAGACTCTCTCTCATCATCCAGCACCCTGTCATAAGAAAAAGCTCTATACCAGGCTAGTTAGGCTAGGTAGGCTGTTAGGCTGAAAATGCTGGGCCCTAATCATTCTCATCCAAGTTCATGTGTATAGCAAAGACTCCATGACAGGGAAAGAAAGCTGAAAGGACTAGAGGTTACCTTTGTGTAGAACTCTGCTCCTGACCATGGGTTTCTCTGTAAGAGAAACAGTGCTCTCCTTACACCCAAATCTGGAATAGTAGTGTTGTGTTCTGCCTAAAGGAGGAAGGCTTTAAGAAAAATACTTCCACAGCCCTCCCTAACAGGATTCACTTTATATCGAACACTTTATAAGAGCACTGTAGAGTGAGTACAAAGGAAATGTTAGTGGTAAGCAATTAGAAGGGAGCTTAGAGCTCTGTAATAGCACAAATAGAAAAGTCAAACACCTTGGAAAAAAAAAACCCAGGAATAAAACAGCTAAAAGGAACCTTCTTGGAGTTGGAGACGGCCTTAAGATTTGGCCTCAAATACTATTGAAAACAGGAGTTAGAATATTTCTGTTCAGATAGAATAAGGTCATACTTCACAGTAATTTATTTATGGGGCTGTTGTCAAAACCAATAGAGAAAAGAGCTAGAAATGAACAGAAGCTAACTGCTGGGTCTGATACCAATCCAGGCACACCAAACCAGAGCTTAAGAGGGAGTTGATGAAGAGAGGAAAGAGAGAACCTGGGTGCCTATCAGTGGGAAGGAGAAATCAGGGTAAATGCGTACATCACCAGGCCTGCGCTCCCTGAGAAGCAGTATCAGGGACCGCACATTTTGGGAAAAAAATACTCTTCATTGAACCAGTTCAGGCAAGTAATTAAAAAATAAATAAATAAGTAGACTAGCAAACTATGACAGAACTTGGAGGAAGGTGATAGTATCAGAGTTGCTATAATATACGTGTATTATCCAAAATATCCAGTTTTAAATAAAAAGATTAAAAGTTCTGAGACAAGAAAATAAAGCATATATTTGCTTTAAAAGGTATAACCCATATTCAGAGTTTTTTTTTTTTAAAAGCAGGCAGCCCAAGGTTCCTTTAAGAGAGGACAAATGTAGTTAGCAGAAAAAGTTGATATTATAAATATGTTCAAATAACTAAAAGGACTGATGCTTAAAGCATTAGAAGCAGGCATGATGATAATTTCTCATCTATTAGATAGTATCAATTAAAAATAGAAATTAAAAAATGAACCAAAAGAAAATTCTGGAGTTCAAAAGTCCAAAAATCAAATAAAGATATTTTGCTAGAGGGGTACACTAATAGATAAGAATTGGGAGAAGAATAAATCAGTAAACATGAAAATAGATTGACAGAGACCAAACAATCTGAGCAGCAAAAAGAAAATAAAATGAGGAAATATCTTCACCAGCTTCTCAGTCACTAGCTTTGCTCTCTTCTGAATGCACTGATTACCTGGAATCATACTCCTAAGACTCTTGACCTTGATTATTGCCTGGAATTCCTGGCTACCCTGCCCAATTTACTTGATGTGACTCCCTTATATATAAACACTTGCCTGGATGAAGTTGAATTCATCATGACCTCTTTACAATGAGCAGTGGCAGTTGGCTACTGTTCCTCAGTAGCCAGATTTATAACTCTTCCTCGAACTGTTTCCTTTGTCCAGTGCTATAGCTGTTGGAGGTCAAAGCATACTCTCCAATTCAGCTTGCCAATACAGGATATCTAAAAAAAATTACCACACGCCATCATTCACAGCACTAAACCACCGAAGTAAAAGAAAGAAAGAGTTTTGGAATATTTTTTTTAAGCTGAGTCCTCCGCTAGAAACTTCTACATATTTTATCTGATTCTATTTTCACTGCAGACTTGTACTATAGGTATTATTATCCTCATTTTCTGGTGAGTATACCAAGACCTAGAGAAAGTACCTTTCTGAAGATCATGTGTTTAACACTGAGCTGTGATTATAGCCAGCTCTCTTGACTTTCCATCCAGTGCCATTTTTAATTAAACTTCATGGCCTCTAAACCACCTTTATTTTAATCAGAAAGGATATTCAATAAAAAGTCTATTTCCATTTCAGCAGCTCCAGTGAACATAAAAGAATTAATGCTTTTTTCCATATGACAATTTTGTGACTCCTCAGATACTATATAAATTCATTGTCAAATGGCTTTTAACATCTTTTAAATATTCCTTTATATTTGGTTATATTGGCTCTTTGTTTTTGTTTCTTAGCATATCAAGTCTAAATCAAAGGTATAAGATGACTTTCTTCATTGATGGAACATACTAGATTATTTTTCTTTGTATATTAGTTATATGTTATATCTTTTCTAGGGCTGAAACACAGACTATCTCTGTATTTTGGCAGTTAGGTAACTTACAAAGCCCTAGAAAGGGAATTTGCCCTCTGTTTGATAGCGAAGGATATCAAGCTTTGTTTGTCAAAATACACATTCAATCTGGGTTGATAATTATAGATTTATATAATTAATTTTAACTTTCACAAGTTTAGAGGATATCTCTGAACAGGCCTTTGCTTTTACCTTGGTCTTTTGAATTTAGGTTATTCCTGGCTCTTACTACAATTCAAATGGTATGAAATACTCTATATGGTATATAAGGTGTGGCAAAAGAAGGTTTACAGTTGTTTTTATGGGTAATAATACAATTAATAAATAATAATACAAGAACAAACTCTATTGCACTTACAACTGTAAACTTACTTTTGCCCCCCATTTGCATGTCCCTACTTGGAGGCACTTTGATTTGATGTGCCCCATTTTCATTTACATTTTCCCATGAATGTAAAAGTTACTTTTCAAAACTTCAGAAGGATTTATAGAATTTCATTATTTGTTTATTGTATCCTTCTGTCTTGCATTCAATAGAAATGCATTAATGCCTACAATGTGTCAGCCGATTGCAGTCACCTGGATTATAATGTTAACAAAAGGGTCACAGTCCTTGCCATCTGGGCTTCTGATCTTGTGGAGAACAAACAGCACAGAAGAAGATTCAAGAAGGTGGAAGAATTTAAGCAATGGCCCTGAGTTAGAAAAAATCAATATTTTAAATGAACTAAATGATCAATAATGGAACTGGATGACAGTAAAATTAGGCAGAGTGTACAGGGTGAGCCTGCTTCATGACCTCATAACCCCTGTAGAAAATTTTGATTTTACACCAACAGTGTGAGTGAAAGGCTGATTAATTTTCTAAGAATTAATCTTCTCACCCTGTCTGGTGCAGCTCAGTGGATTGAGCGCAGACCAAAGGGTGTCTTGTTGGATTTCCAGTCAGGGCACATGCCTGGGTTGCAGTCCAGATCCCCAGTAGGGGGTACGTGACGCAACCACACATGGGTGTTTCTCACTGTCTCTTTCTCATTCCTTTCCTCTCTTTCTAAAAATAAATAAATAAAATATTTTACAAAAATAATTAATCTTCTCATTACTAAATTCAGAGAACAGTTTGAGAGTCATAGGGTAGCTAAGAGGAGCCTTAGGACAGAGGTGTCAAACTCATTTTCACCGGTGGCCACATTAGCCTCACAGTTGCCTTCAAAGGGCCAAAACAATTTTAGACTATATAAATGTAACTACTCCTTAACTGTTAAGGAGTTGAAATTATATTCAGCCCTTTGAAAGCAACTGCGAGGAGTGAAAATGAGTTTGACATCCCCGCCTTAGGAGATTAGCAGAGAATCAGGCATAACATGGTCATGATCTGGTCTATGCAGAGGACAGATTAAAGATGTAACTCGAAAATGTGATTAGAATGATTTGAGGAAGATTTGGCCATAGAGAGTGAGAACAGCAGAGATGCAAGGACAATCTGATGTAATCATGTCCATGGCAGTATCAGATAAAATAAAGCCAGGTGATGCTGTGTTAACAAATAATCACTGAAACCACATGGTTTATAATAAACAAACAACATTTTGGCTCATGCTACATGTCTAGTTATCAGTGGACAGAGGGATTCTGCTCATCAGAGTCTCTCAGAGATTTGGGATGATGAAACATCCTCCTCCTGAACTTTGGAGATCATGGTGCTGGAAAAAGAGCTCTTCAGTGTCTCATTAACATCAGGTACTAGTAAGATTCTGTTTTTATTTTTCAGAAAAATACTTGGGAAATTTGCTAGAAACTGGGGCTACACTGTTCAGATGGTATGAGAACCTTGAAATCTGAATTCCTGGACTGTAAATCATTTCATTTTCAGAAGGCCCACTTCTTAGGGCAGCTTTCTGTGATGACATCTGCAAGGCGTGCTGGAGACCTGCTTTAGCTGCCACTTACATTCAGATTCTCATCTGTACTGTTGTCTGTGGTGAGGAATGTGGCGAGGTCTTGGTGTTCTGGGTAAATGACCCCTTGCAAAAGAAGTATAAAGTTATCTTTTCCAATTTACCTACATTTATAACAGTCAGTTTGCATTTCAATTCAAATTCTTTGATGAGTACTCTTAATATATTACAGATTCGAAGGTATAATCTCTGTAGCATATTAGACTGTAACTTTTTCAAGACAACTTGTTCACGACTGCATTCACTTACTCAAAAAAACAGTGCCTGGAGCAAAGTATATTATTGAATGATTATTAATGATTAGTTTAATGTATTACATATCACATATTCACATGTAGAAAATGATGTTAAAATGCCATAATATTAATATATTTTTAATGCTTCATGTAAAATACAATGATGTAAAAATTAAGTATTTACTATATGCCAGCTACAGTGTTAGGTGATTTAGCTTCCTCTTACTTCTCATCTTATTTACTTCTCATCACAAGATGTTCTCAGAATTTACTTCCAATGTTTATTGTCCCTATTGAATATACTGTGACATGATGTGTTATCAAAAGACAGAGGATAAATGCCACAAAATTATCATGATCACCATTTTGATTTTAAGTACATTTTATGAAAAAAATATGTTATAGTGTAAGTATAAGGTACTTACATTTTTCAAAAGAAAATAAACAACTTCAAAGAAATTTAAAGTTTACATTTTGTTACGTCATTTGCTCAGATTTTTGCCATAGGAATATATATCAGGTAAGAATTTAATTTAGCTGCATTAAAGGGAAAACTGAAATACCAATGGTTTATCAAAGGTAGGCGTTACTTTACCAGGTAGTGAGAAGTCCAGAGGGCACTAGGTTAGCTCAGTGCTGTCATGAGTATCACCAGGAATCTGATTCCTTCCACCACTGTGCTCAGCCATCCCACATGCATTTGTAAACTCATTGTCAGTCACAAGATGGAACCTACTCTGTTTTATCAATAAATCTGTTTTCCAGAAATAAAGGAGACTGGAAAAGACAAAAGGCTTAGACAAGTGTCAGCCAAGTTTTCCCATTTTAAATGATTTCTTGAAAGTGCCAACCAAAAGCTTTCTATCAAATTCATTGGTCAGAATTGTTTCACATGGGAAACTTTCGTTACAAGGAAATGTCAAAAAAGTAGATTTTAAATAGGAGGGAGGTGGGGAGGTCTGGGCGGGTGGGCTGGGATGGGAGTAAAAGATAGAAAATTGTACTTGAACAACAATTAAAATAAAATTTTTTTAAATAATTTTTTTAAAATAGATTTTTAGCTGGGCAATTGTCATACTCAATAAACTCGGATTGTGTTAGTAAGAAAGTACATGAGAAATAGAGATTGGGTGAGTAAAGTTACCTACCCAAATAATATTCTGAATGTAAGTAATGGCTACAGTTGGGTTCCATCATGCCTTGGGGACATGTCCATTGGTTCTCACAAAGTGGCTACCCTAAGAAATGGGGCTCTTGGAAATGAAGTGAATTTTAGTGTAGACATCAGGAAGGATTGCTTTAACTCGTAATATGTGCCATCCCCCTGCAGAATATTCTGACTGCTGCTTAAACTTAAAAACAGGTCATTGATTTAGCCTGCCATAACTTGAGCCAAGGCTATGTATATCTGAAATTGCTACAGATTTTCAAGCTAAGAATTCTCCACAAGTGTTCTCTGTCTGTCTGCCTCTTGTTGGAGCACTTGCAGTAAAAGTTTTTCTTTTAATTTTCTTAGAATTTGCATTAAGAATTCAACTGTTGAGTGGCTTTACCTGGACCATTAAAATATCAAATTCAATTTAGTTAAGAGAACTCTACGGTGGACACATGTCATCAGAAGAAAACCGAAGTGGCTCAGTTATGGTGCATTGGTGCATAAACAGCAATGCCTTGGGCACATTTTTTCCCCCAGGAAATTAAAGTCTCTGAACCAAGACTGATGGGACTGTCCTGTCCCCAGGGGCTTTTTAATTTTTTTATTATGGAACCATATTGTGGTCATGGGTGAACCAGGCCCTGCTGAAGATAAAGAGGTGAGCACTTTGTTTTCAGAATTCTATCATGTTTACTTCCAAGTAGAAGGACTGCTTCTCAGTACACAAATCCCAAGATTCAGACACTCAATGCCAAACTCTGTGATGTGCTCAGGTCTGGCTATTTTAGGGGAAAATAAATTCCGCTTTTTCTAGTGAAGGTGGGATTCAGTTATTCCCTAAATTAAACCCCCACTATAATCTAGCATTTTCAGTTTACCCAATTCCCGCCAGAAAACAGAATTTGAAGGGCACAGGAAATAGGCAGAGTCAAAAGTAGTTAGGCAAAAAACCATTATGAAGCTGAAAACTCCATAATTAACAATGTAATGTTTCATCTCTCACAGAAACACTGGTAATTAAAATGGACCAACCAACCAACAGGGCAAAGGTGGCCTTGCACTGCCCCCTAGCAAGCATCACAAATTCCTCTATATTATATGATGTCTTTGTTATAAATCTGGATCAAACTATTGTGAGGCCACAGTCCAGACATTTCTTGTTTCTAATCACTATTGAAACAATTTGACAAATTATTGAAGAAATATGCTGCTGTCCACTTACAATTAGAGCAGCAAACCAGAATAATATTCTTTAATTGCAATCTGCAGCCATACACTCATATGTTTTTCTAACTTCCATCTCCCTTTTCCTTTGTTCCTTCTTTTCTTTATTTTTTTAATTACATAGCCTATAGTTTTGAACCTAAAGCACAATAAAAGAAAAAAACAAAGCCTATATGATTTCAAAACTGTTTTTCTCTCTTCTGGAAATTCACACGTGTTAACTGAGCTCATCATTCAGTTCTGCTAAGCAGACTTTTATATAGGACTAGCTGAATTTTACAGTCTATTTATCTTACACCTTTTAATTAAATGGCCTCTACCTGACTCCTGGTGCCCATTCCACTGTCTTACATAATGTATCTGTTCACATTTTCCTTCTGATTAAGAATAAGAAACGGTTACAGGGAGTGAAGTGGAAATATGCGAAAATCACAAGGAGGCACAGCAATTTCATATTTCAACCTGGATGTGTCCTGAGCTTTTAACTCAGGTCAGCTGAGCTTCTAAATGCTGTGAATGATTACTAATTCCACTTGGTTTTCCCAATGACGCTTAAGGTGAGGAGGGAGGGAGAGATATTATAACAACCAAAAGATAGATAGAAGCATAGAACAGTTGTGTTCAATGTTGAGAAAATCAAAAGAGATGTTAAAAAATTAGCTAACTCTTTTGGGTGTTATGAAAAATTATAGAGTGGAAATAATAGGTAGATGGCATTTGATTAAATATTTAATTTAGCTACACACACAAAAACCTCTTAATTTTGAATGTGTTTTGTAGAATGGAAGTTCCACCAAAGTGAAGTAGAGGAAACATTTTTAAACTCTCTTCTGATTATATATGATAGCTGACTTGATCAGGCCAAGTATGTCACCTAATATTACTGTCAAACTAAGTCACATTTCTTATTGCTAGTCCACTTATTAGACCCAGTTTTGCAGAAAGGATGATGCTTAGGATACAAGTTTCCCTCTGCTTATTCACAATATTGAATTATTAACATTTTGCCTTCTCAATTAATTTAAATGGCTTTAGAGAAGTTTACCTTTTGGCACTCAGGGACCAATGTAATTGCATTATAGGCTACTCTTGCCAATTCTGATGTTCAAGAAGAAAACACAAATGTGATGATGCTTTTCTGAACAATGATGACTCAGGAAGAATGAGGGAACATCCTTAATTAGATATTGAAGCTCAGTGTATTGTGGTTGCAGGAAGTTCCTGAGTGGAGTTCTAGCACCTTGTCCTATTAAGTTTTACTCCAGAAAATACATTCACAAAAATGAATTAATACTCCCATTTCCATTTTGATTATGCAGTGAGCTACAGAATCCAAACTCACTAGAAAATGGTGAGAAGAGATTCATGAGTAGAAAACATCTTTAAAGTCTCCAAATAAGAACTATAAACCTTTGCATATATGTTTGCAAGCACATAAACTTCAGGTATAGAAAGTTTTCCCATGGTAATCATAGTGTTTATTTCCTGTATTTGTTACAATCTGTTATGTTTAATTAATCATATGTTTATTCCTCCAACTAGGCTATGGACCCTCCAGGACAGAATCTGAGTTATAGTCAAGTTGTATTGCAAGTGGTGTATCTGGCACAATGCAATTGGTACAAGACTATTTACTGAATAGGATTAAATTGGATTAAGTTAATACTAGTAAATGTCACTACCCAATCAGTCCACAAGGACTGGGGGCTTATACTAGGCAAAACAAACACACTGGCTGGCCCTTTTACTGGGTATTCTATAAAAAGAAGTTTGGTTATGTGGTCTTGATTAAAGCTGATATTGGATTTTCCTAAGCATAGTAATGAACAGTTAACTGATTCCACATTTCTGCTCAATCCCAAAGGGAAATGGGTACCTATCACACAGCTATCTCCAACATTCCAGTACCCTCCCTTGCCCATCACATAAAATAAGCTATTCCTACAGAGACCATTTATGAATGTACTTTGCTTTAAAAAGCACATCTATCTTGCAAATCAATGTTACAGGTGCTGTATTTTAGAGAGCCGTTGACCTCTAAACATTTCCATAGCACTTGACACTCACCAACCCTTTTCTTACACCCATAGCATGTGGTGCACTAAAAAAAATCATAATTGCAATGTTAAAGCATAATCAAACAAACAAAAAAACTCACACAATCAAAATAACTAAATAAAGGCACTTCACGAAAGAATTAGGAAGAAATCTTGTGAGGCAGATGAAGTGGTCTGTGTCGTGATTAGGAGGTGGGCACAAAGCTGGACCCCTGAACAGGACAGAAGATTTCAATTAAGACTTTTGTCTATTGATGGGGTGGGGGCTCTCCCCCGTTGCTGTTGCTCTGAGCAATCTGCCAGAAGCAGGTTGGAGCGCCCTGAGCAAATCGTGTGCCACTTAGAGTGAGAACAAAGAGAAAGAGACTGGAAATGCTGCAGAAATGCTGTCAGTATAACTGGTAAAACCTCAACAGACAGGAGCCACTGGACCAATTTAATGACACAAAGAGACAGTTTCCTCTGATAGCCATTGCCCAAAAGTAAACAATGCGATGGAGTGGAACATAATTCATCGGTAAGCCCTAGGGATCAGAAGCATCAATGGTAATCCCCCAAGTACAGAGAAGTTGTGTGGTTCTTGTCACTCTGCCCCCTCCCCAGTTCTCCACTACATACAACACACACACACACACACACACACACACACACACACACACACACACAACAGAGTCTCACTCGGTGAGCTCGAGTTTGATATTTTGAATTAAAATATAACAATGTTTGAATTTTAATTACCTTAGTTAATATTATTCACCAGTTAAATCTTCAGCAAATTCCTTAAAATCTGAACAATATACAACCCTCTGGACATACGCCATACTTTCAAATCCTATAAATTTTTTCTTTAATTTTCAAATCCTATACATTCTTTACTCAATTCCCTATGATAGAGCAAAATCCTTCCTTTTAAAAATATGTAATTTATGAGAACTAAAGATATGAAGCAGGACTATTTTCTTTGGCACATGCAACATATTTTGTTTCAAAATAATTAATATTGATATTTACATTTATAGTAGTAGACAAAAACATTACTCTGGGAATAGGTTGAACTTATTTTTTAAATTATTTTCTTAATTTTATGTTAAAGTAATGAATGCATATGATTTTAAGTCCCATCTTTTCTAAGGGTTTGGAACATAAATAATAGCCCCTCAACTTTTTATATGATCCAAACTCCTTCCCAAATAATTTTAATTCTTTTGGCTACTTGTTATATTTCTGTAAGTATTTTAAAATAATAGGCTTGTATTACTATTTCTTTAATCACCAATTTCAGATTTTATATGTTTATTTTTCTGATGGCAATTAAATCCACCCTACCACCAGCCAAACATACACATGCACAGGTAGACACATACACATAATACTCACTTCCCTTATCCTCATTCTCCCAATATAATTTAACATTATTTTTAATAGAAAATCAGGATTTACATTATTTACAACCTAGATTACCCAGTAAAGTTATCATTTAAAATGGAAGGGCAGATAAGGAGCTTCCCAGACCAAAAAGAAACCCTAAGGGAATTTATCATTACTAAACCATTATTATAGGAAATGTTAAAGGGACTTATTTAAGAAAAAGATCAAAACCATGAACAATAAAATGGCAATAAACACATACCTATCAATTGAATAAAAAATAAACTAAGGAAATAGAAGGACAGAGACAAAATCATGGATATGGAGAGCATTTGATGGTTGCCAGATGAGAGGGGAGTTTGGAGGAATGGGAGGAGAGGTGACGGGAGAAAGAAGTACAAATTGGTAATCACAGAATAGCCAATGGAATGTAAAATACAGTATAGAAAGTGGAATAACCAAAGAACTTATATATACGACCATGGTCATGAACTAAGTGGGGGGGGATTGCCAGAGGGAATGGGGGGTACCAAGTGGAAGTGGGCAAAAGGGGAAAAAATGGGCAACTGCAACAGCATAATCAATAACAAATAATTTAAAAAATAAGTTCCCAGGTAGAGCCAATACTGATTGTCCATGGGCCACCCTTTGTAACAAGTGTGCACAAACCACAGCAATAGGTGCCTATAAGTCAGTACCAGGTTCCTAGGAATACAGATGTCAGTAGTTGGGAATTCACTGAAGATGTCTGCAAATTATTTTGGGTCTTTCCTACAATGGGCTTGATCTCTGGCTGGAAGATGTAGATACCCAGAGTCTCTGTCCTGGGTTAAGTAAAATGGACCAAAAAACAGGCTTTTTAAGGTGTATTCTATGTCACTGTAAAGGTTCTTGATGTAAAGTCAGTAAAAGCCAAAATCATTTTCTTATTCATCTATAAAACCATGCTCTCTGAAACAGAACCTTACTCTAAGTAAGAGTTCAGTAAATGATTGTTGAACTGGATTAAAGGTGAATAAAATCTTTCTGACCTTGTATTTCTAATTGCCACATTAGTTGAAAGTGAAATATGGGCTAATTCTCCCAGAGTGTAATTGCTGGATTCATGCTTTCAGATTCTTTCTGTTCATACAGACAAGAAATGTCTCAGTATTTTTCTCAAGTTAAATTCAGCAGCCTTTGAACTATACCCTTAGCAGTGTTCTTACCTCAGAAATAACTAACTTTACTACTTTCCTAAATAATAACATGGATAAATCACAAGAGCTTTTCTGGTTTGTCTCATCACAAATTCCTTATTGTACCGAACTATTTCTTAACAATCCAATGCAGTGTATAACATCACCAATACTTTTCAATAAAAGGAATCACTAATAAGTGGAACCTAATCAACAAAACAAACAAACAAGCAAAATATAACCAGAGGCATGGAAATTAAGAACAAACTGACAGTAACCAGAGGGGAGGTGGGAGGGGATAATGGGGGGCAAGAGGGGAGGGTTTTCAGGGACACGTATAAAGGATACATGGACAAAACCAAAGGAGGGTAGGATCAAGACTGGGAAGTGAGGATGACTGGGGTGGGGGGAAATGGTCGGAGAGGATGGAGACAGCTGTACTCGAACAACAAAAAAATACTCAAAAGAAAGAAAACAATATCTTAATGATGCTAGTATATCTCTCTAGAATTTTTATAAATGGGTACCTGCCCTGGGTTGATCGTGACATCCTAGATTAAAGCCCCTGTTCTCCCATTATTTAGCTGTATAGACACACTATAAAATAATAAGAGATACACTGACTTTCACCTGCAGTGTCCAACAGAGAGCTCCTGCAATCCTTGTAAATAGGAGTGTTAGCAGAATCTACTGTTTAATATTTAGTTTTTGACCCTGATTCCTGACACAGTACTCCTAAGACCTTTCTAATTTACTGAGTGATAGGAGCATCTAACACAGAGCTCCTGAATCCTTTGGGATTACCTGAGTGATAGGAACATTTTTAGTTCTAAGGAAATGACTCTTGGTTGTCTCCTAAACGGCTCTTGGATGTGGGCTGGTCACTAGAAAGACCAAGCCATGACTAAAAGCCTGGAACTTTCAGTCCCACCTCCCACTCCCTAGAGAGGGGAGAAGAGCTGGAAATGGAGTTAATAATCAATCATGTCTATATGATGAAGCCTCCATTAAGCCCCAATGGTACAGAGTTTGGAAAGCTTCCAGGCTGGCAAACATATCTATGTGCTTGGAGAGTAGTGCACCCCAACTCCACAGGGAAAGACTCCTTCACTCAGGGTCCTTCCAGACCTATGCAGCTCTTCCGCTGGCCTTTTACTGGTATCCCTTATATCTTTTACATAAATCAGCAATAAGTAAACTGTTATTCCTGAGTTCTCTAAACTGCTCTAGCAAATTATCAAACCTGAAGATGGGATTGTGGGTGACTCCAATTTGTTGCCAAGTTGGATAGAAGTTGTGGGTCATCTAATACCTCCTGTGTGTGATTGGTGTCTAAAGTGGGGGCATGGTCTTGTGGGACAGAACTTATGACCTGCAGGGTTTGCATTATGGTTACTGTCAAAATTCAATTGCAAGATACCAGCTGGCATTGAAGAACTGGTCAGTGTGGGGAAAATCCCACACATCTGGTATCAAAAATATAGGAGTGTTAGTAAAGGACAAACACAGTGAATTTTCCTTTAGACACCCACATATCAAGAGAAAATTATCATAACCTACTTTTAGACCCTCCGGTCAAGCAAAAACAATCACACACAACTGTCTGAAGGGACAAAATATTCATAAATGTAAAAAGTATACTCAATTCTTGGTACAAGAGTTGGAGTTTTGGATTTTCACTTTTTAAAGTGCTTTCATATTCCTTATCCTGTCTGAATTTACCTAAGAGCATTTTGTAGTGGCAAGGTGAGGGAAGGGGTATTATGAACACCCTATATTATATAAGAATATGTATGTATATTTGTGTGTGTATGTATGTGAATATACTAAAACCCTAAAAGCCTAAGTCTAAGGGCAGAGGAGCCTTCTTAGGGAATTATTAGCATATCATATTGGTGTCTTTTCAAAGAGGTATGTAATACCTTGTAGTTTTTTTCACAGCCCAATTATTTTATTTTTAAATGCCTTTCTAGTGTGGCCAATGTCCACAATCAGTAAATACAGAAACTACTATGCTGTGAACAGAAATGCTCATTAAAACAAAAATTGCTTGCCCATTTGTTTTCTAGCATTGCTATCTATTGATATGCATTATGTCAGTGATTCATTGACACATATTTTGTCAATGGTTAATGTTGGTGATTTGATGTCATTTCAAACCTGTAGCCTTACAGTCTCACACATCCACATGAGTAGACACTACATCCACACAAGTAGAATCTGTTTCACTGCTTCAAATTTGAAATAATAACACCTATAATGATGATCAAATGATAATTCAGTTAATTACAACACAATTTATTTAAAACTTTTTCTTAGAAAGCCCCAATTTTGAAATATTAGTATAAGAATGAAATCTTTTAAGGACTCATCTTATGGAATTTTGGCCTGGAGTTTTTAATAGTTCTTTCAGGAAATATGATAAAGGAAATTCTTGTATATATGGCATTACAGCAGGGGCCCCTAACCCCCAGGTCATGGGTCTCTATCTGTCTGTAGCTTTTTAGGAAGGGGGCTGGACAGCAGGAGGTGAGTGGTGAGCAGGAGAGTGAGCAAACTGGTCCCTGGTGCCAGAAAGATTGGGAACCACTGCATTACAGTATATCAAATTTTAAATAAATATTCTGCGGCAATAAGCAATGGTCTTATGACTCAAGAGATGTTGATTGGTCATTTCTGATCAACCATGTAATATTTAATATTTTGATTACATGAATGGTAGAGAACCATTTTTGTCTCTCTCTTAACAAGGGAAAGCAAAACAAGTCATTATGCATGCATCCTTCCTATTCCTGTATAATGCATCCCCTGCATGTATTGTGGAGCAAAATCCTGACATGAAAGTTTATGACAGAGTGAGATTGTAAAAACGTATTTTTTATTTCAGACAATTTTGCTATAAAAGCATATTTCAGTCCTTTAAAATAACAGTCGACAAGATTTACTGTATCAAATGTAAGTTTCACACCTCAGTCAGTGGTAGATTTCAAACAAACCCCAGCAGCTGAGCTGAAATTGGCTCTTAAAATCTTTAAGTTAGCTTGTTCCCAGATGAACATCATTTTTTTAACTTGAAAAATCACACATCATGCCGCACACAAGTTCTTTGATTTGCATTTATCCACTTTATTATCCTTTTCTTATTGACAGAGACAAGAGCCAAGTCAGTACTGCATTAATCCAAAAACTAAAAATAGATAAGCAATATTGTGAATATTAATGCAAGGTGACAGCTCTCATTTCTTTCCATTCCAACCTACCTTTTAATTTGAATCAATTTGTACCAAATGTGTTTAAAAATCAGAAACTTAAAGACAACCAATTTCCAACTCATTGACCTATAAATTGGCCTTTGATTGCAGTGCACTTCTGCTGGCGCAGGGAGAATAGGAGTGGGTGCTTGAAATTGCAGATTCCTTGGGGAGGGTGTAATCACATGCTGAAAGAGCACCCAGGCATTTTAACATCCAGGGTGGATACTGGAGGACATCTAGCAAGTTTATGAGACCCAAGAGAGGGGAGAAATGGATGTCGATAATCGTTAACACCTCACTCTGTGGGGAGCCTGTCTAGTTCTTGGCAAGAATTTCAAGCTTAATGTTTCCTGGATAGCTTTCTCTTCTTCTCTGTGTTGCTTTCACTTTCTTGATGTCTGAGTAAATAAACACAGATTTAAATGGAAAGAGAGAGAGGGAGTGAAAGAGAGACATATTAAATGAAGAAAAATTCAACAGATTTAATCTTAAATTTGTTTTAGCTATCATGAATATTTGGCCTTAATATCCTCTTACTTTGCAAGTTTATCACTAGTAATGACCAATATCTGTGTAATGCTTTTAGGACTCCAAAGGGCTTTTATGTATATAATATTTGCATACTGAAACATTTCTGAGGCAGGAATATCACTTCCATCATACAGATTGCAAAACTGAGCCTTGAAAAAATTATCTAAACAAAATCTCGTGGTAGAAATTAAAATACGCTTTTCCAGAATTCAAAGTCCATGTTCTTTTGTCTACACTACATTAATATTTTCATCTTTGAAATGTAAACAAATTTAAAATAAGGTTTCCTGTTTAGCATATTAAAAAAGTAGACCTATATAGAGTGCCTAAGTAATAAAGATACTAAAGTAGATCCCTCCATATGTAAAAGCAGACAGAACATTGATGTCAAATGCCTTCTGATAGCCTCTTTTCCTATAAGAATAGGCCAAAGAAATGTGAAGATTTGGGATAAAAATAAAGATGGCAAGCATGAGACACTTTCTCTTAGGTCTTATTTCTGTGCCCTTTGGTTTTGTTTTGTGTACAGAAAACAACATATGAAAAGGAACCATCTTTACCTATACAACAATATGAATTTCTTAAATATAATATTTAGTCAAATAAGCTACATATAAAATACATACTTATTATTAAATGTATATAATGCAATGCAGTTACACTAGCATGTAAAATAAACTAGTGTATAGGTCATTCAGAAGTCGAATTAGTAACTGGGAATGTGGGGGAGAATGTCTTTATCTGGGTGATGGTTAATCTCTGTGCTTATTTTGTGAAAATCTGTGAAGCTAAACATTTGTGATATGTGTACTTTCCTGTATATATAATACACTTAAATACAACTTTTAAAAGAAAAATGCAGTGGAGCCTTAAGATTGCATCTGTAGCCATCATGGATACACTGGAGGTATTAACTGCAAGCTTTATCAGGCAGAACAGTAGAAAAGCACAGGCATTATATTCAGATGCCTGAGTGGGAAGTCTTCACTCCTCTGTGACACTTATTATCTGTATGTTCTAAGGGATGTTTCCTAAGCTTCAGTTTCTCTAGTACAGTTCTTATGGATTTGCCCCCTTCAACCACCTCATAGTCTTTTTTTAAGCACAAATGCAAACACTGGAAATTAAGAAACCACAGAAAATATTTATAGCATTACTCTTTAATAGCCCTTAAATCTCTTGATCTTAGTGCTATATCAACAAAAATGTCAAATTCTCTATTAGGAAGGTTAAGTAATATTTCAATATGGCCACCAACTCTCCACTGTGCCGTGACTCCACACAGCAGATATTATTTCTGACTCATGTAAAGTCCAGTTGGTATTTCCTGGTTTAAGGCCTTAAAGGATGTCCTTGTCTAGGTCTTTGGGTTCCTTGCCATTATTTCTTCATTTTGAAAAAAATAGAGAAGCTACATCTATTTCTTAACTTCCTTGTTCCGAAGAGATTTGCATCACTCCCACGCTCATCCATTCAGAGGCAGCAGCCACGGGGCCCCATCTACTTGCAAAGAGACAATGGAAAGTAGGAATATTTCTTCATCCATTAGCTGTGTCTGCCACATTGCCCTTTATTTCTCCTCCACAAACCACAAATCAATTTTTGAGACTCTGTCAGTTGGGCATTTCTCACCAAAACTCATAGAAACACAGAGATCATTTGATCTATAAACACACGTATCCCTCTAGAACTGGGGTCCCTAACCTCTGGCCTATGGACCGTAGGGACAGGGCTGCTCAGCAGGAGGTGAACTTGAATGTAATCATCACTCTCCCCAGATTGATGGAAAAATTCTCTTCCACAAAACCAGTCCCTGGTGCCAGAAAGGTTGGAGGCTGCTGCTCTAGTACATCTCTTCTGAGCAGTTGACTTCAAACTCAATCTGAATACCAGGGATTTGCTCACCACTTCTGTGAGATAGCATACATTCATGAACAAACATTAGTTATGCCTAAGCCTCAACAGCTCAGTGTCAGCTCATACCAATCTGAACTGAATACACTCTACGTTTTTGATCTTCAAGGTGAGAGACATCCTGGTACAATAGAAAGTACCCAGTGCTAATAAATGGGGTCATGATCTACCTTCTAAATTTATAATCAAATGTAAATACTCTAGACTAGAGAAAATTTTTATGTAGGATTTTTTAACCTTCATAAATTAAATTTATGAAAACTCATGGTTAAAATCATTTTAAAGAACTTTGGAAAACTCATTGTTAAAGACTTTGGAAATAAAAGCTATATTTTTATAACAGGAGTACATCAGATATGAGACCTATCCCAAATTACAAAATTGGAACCAACATTTGGGGTTCAAAATTACCATTCTGATACACATTTCCCCCATTAAAGTAGGGGGAAATGTCATAAAATAAAACTGAGATAATGTTTGTGTCTAGGATACCCTGATGACCAACTTTTAAAAAACATTTAATAGATCTGGTGAACTATTTTACTGTTAAATTGATTACTCTGCTCCCTGTTAGTTGACCCAACTTGCACCAGGAACTGTAATTATATCAACAATAAGCATAAATTGTATTTTTCCTCATTTTTCAATCTTTTTGTACTTGCAGACTTAAGATGGCAAAATATAAGGGGACAAGTATATAACTTTGGAGAGTTTTCATCATATAGCCTTTTTGCTCTAGGAAGTGGTTATTTTATTTGAATAGTCATATATATACATACCTCATGCCTGAAATGAATTTTCAAGATTCAATGTCTTTATGCTAAGTATTCAGCACTGCAAAAACTACCGCTTCTGAAAGTGTATATAGGCCAGGAATGAAATGTTCTATTTTTACAATGAGACACAGATTTACTATTAAAAAGTAAAGCTTTCATTTCCAATGTTATAAGGAACAGCATTTCAGTTTTGGTGAATTAATTTAGGAAGCTACATAAGTCCCATGTAAGAATTTTCTCTAGTCTATGCATTTACATTTGGTTATAAATTTGAACATTTATTAAGATCCAATACTTGGCTTTGGGTATTTGAGCCAAATAAATATCAGTAGCTGATAGGCAAATGATTTATTTTTGTTGTACTATTTTCAATTAAATTTGGTATCATAGTTATTGGTACAATTTCAGGTATTAGTTATTAAAATGTACTGACAGTATTTTTTTTTCTGCCTCAGTGAAATATTTTTAAGTCCCCTTTCTTCCTTAAAGCAAAAAGCAAGGTGGACACTTAATAATGAGAGGAGATATTTTAAGGTGGAAGAGGAGAGGAATTATTCCTATCTTTTCCATCCACCTTTAAGCAACGGCTCTAAGTCTACTCATCAAGTGAGAATAGATGGCTATTATGTAATGTAGGGCCTGGAGGTTCAGTATTTCTCTGATAAGTCTGTAGACTTCATGGTCACAATTAAATATAAAGGCTCATTATCATCTTCATTAACCACTACACACCTATTAGCTAGCATTATGCCTAGCACATCATAGGTGATTAAAAAATAATAAAGTGTGTGTGATAGCAACTCCTCTACTTCTTGGCCAGTCCTGATATTGTAGACCCTACCTCAATATTATATAGTTAAACCAAGTAGGCAATCACCCTGAAAGATTTTTAAATGACCAAGAAAACTACTAATGCCCCAAACTATACTTCTTCATCTGAAATACCACTTTAAGTGTCACTCTTTAAAAATGCAAAATGTCACTCTTTTTAAAATGCAAAACAAACAAATATGAACCCAGAGAGTTGGTAACATCTGAAGCCATTTCAAATTATTTACACTTAGGACAAATAAGTATCAGATTTTTTTTTCTCCCCAGTGGCGCTGGTTGGGAGGAGAAAGTCATTCTGTGGTCCCTGGGAATATGAAGTAGGTTGAGAAAAACAGAAATCAGTAAAGATGAGTTTCGATGAATGAGAAATACTAAGAAAGCCTCTGCTTATCTTCCACTGTTGCATATGGGAGACATAACTCAAAGAGCATAGAGATGATCTGGTTATCTCCAGCGCTTGTGCCTGTATATAGCATGTATAAACCACTACTTAGCTCCCTTAGAGTAATTTAATTTGCCAAACATGTAAACTATGATGAATTAAATGTGAAGGTTAATGATTATACAGTTATAATCTGGTTTAAAATATTTTTCACTTCCAGGACATAGTATTTTACTAAATCAGCTCATTCAAATAATTGTTGAGACCATGGTGAAAACATGTATTTCTGTAAATATAAAGTAATCCGTCCTTCTATTTCAAGGATTTACTCAATAAATAAATTAGGCTGATATAAAAATATTATGAATACCATTGCTGTAGTGGGGTGCTAAGGTTGCTGGATCCAAGATTAAGTATATTAGACAGTGAAAGAAAACCAGCAAGATGTATATGTGTATAGTTTACAAATCATATATAGTATGTATTATATTATGCATATCATATGTATATATTGTATGTATAATATATACAAATCATTCATATATGTGTGTGTATATATGTTTGTACACACACACACACACACACACACACACACATATATAGAGAGAGAGAGAGATTATAAGGAACTGCTCACACAACTTTAGAGAGGGCAAGTCCCAAGATCTGAAGGGTGAGCTATCAAACTGGGGACCCAGGAGAGCTGACAGTGTAGTTCTAGTCTAATTCCAAAGGCCTGAGAACCAGGAGAGCCAATGATGTTCCAGTCTAAAGGTCAGCAGGCTGGAGATCCAGGTACAGCCAATGTTCAGTTCAATTTCAAAAGCACAGAAAAAGTCAATGTCCCAATTAGAAGGCCACCAGGCAGGAGAATTCCTGTTTACCCAGTCTTCCTGTTCTGGTCTGGTCTTTAACTTATTAGATAAGGCCCACCCACATTATGGAGGGCTATCTAATTGCTCAGGCCACAGATTTAAAATTTAAGCCACTTTGGAAAACAGTATGAAGGTTCCTCAAAAAATTAAGAATAGAGCTACCATATGACCCAGCAATTCCTCTTTTGGGTATGTACCCCAAATATTTTTAAACACTTATTTATAAAAACATATGTATCCTTATTTTCACTGCAGCATTATTCACAATAGCCAAGACATGGAAGCAACCTAAGTGTCTTTGATGCGTGATTGTAAAAAGAATTTGGTGTGCATACACACAATGGAATACTACTCAGCTATGTAAAGAAATGAAATATTGCCATTTGCAACAATGCAGATGGATCTAGAGACTATCATGCTATGTGAAATATGTCAGACAGAAAAGGATATAAACCATATGGTTTTATTCACATGTGGAATACAAAAAAAGCAACAACAAATGAACAAACAAGCAAACTCATAGATACAGACACAGAATGATGGTTGCCAAAAAGAAACTGGGGTAAGATAATGGGATTAAAAGGGGTCAATTATATGGTGTCAGAAGGAGACTAGACTTTGGGTGGTGAGCACACAGAGTGACGTACGAATGTCATATTACAAAGTTATACACCTGAAATTTACATAATGTTATTAGCCAATGTTACCCCAATAAATTTAGTTAAAAAAATTTTAGATGTTAATCTCATAAAAAAATACCCTTACAGCAATACCTGGTCTTTTAGTCCATTGGGCTTCTATAATAAATTACCATGAACTGGTTTTCTTACAAACAATAGAAATTTATTTCTCATGGTTCTGGAGACTGAAAGTCCAAGATCAGTGTGCAATGTGGTCAGATAAGGACTGCAGACTTCTCATTGTACCTCTATATGGCAGGAGGGGCAAGGGATCTCTATGGGGTCCCCTTTTTTAAGAACACTAATCTCATTAAAGAGGGTTCCACACTCACAACCTAAGCACTTCCCAAGGCCCACCTCCTACTATTACTCTGGGGAGTCAGAATTTCAACGTACAAATTGCAGCAGACACAAACATTCAGACTATATAACCCAGAATAATGTTTGACTGAATGTCCGAGCACCCTGTGGCCCAGTTAAGTTGACACGTAAAATTAACCATCTCAGGCAGGCAGGTTTATGATGCACCATGCCCTGCTCTTCCCAAATATCCTGTTGTGTAATACGTTTTTTAAATAGATGCAGATAAATTTCTTAGAAAAAGAAGTTAAAACAATTCTATAATTGTGATTAAGGCATTTCTAAACAGATATAGCAACTGAACATTCTGAAGTAGATGATAAAAGCAGACTTTCAAGGTGATAGATAGTGCTGCTGAGAAAGACATAGCTGAAATGTAGACTAAGTCAAGCAAAAAAATCCGTATCACTGGAGAGAAGTGTCTTATCAGATACAGCTAAATGACCATACCACAAAATGACCCTGACCCAGACATTGCAGCACCTGGTATATTCCACAGGATAGGTTGGCTACATGTGAAACCAAAGCAATTGTCCCATTAAAGCTGTGCTATTCCAGAGCCAAGCAAATGGGCTTGAGGACATCTTTAACAGAGCACAATGCAGAGGAAATGACTAACTGTGATGATTCCCAAGCCCCACCAATTTGAGAAAGCATTGGATAGACAGCAGAATTAGAGGGTACCAGAGCATGGGGGGAACCAGGATCCTGTGTGGTGGGAAGACTCTCAGGGCAGCTGTGTCGATGGGAGCAGCCATCCACGTGAACTAGGGAGCTCAAGAAGGGAGCCCCATTGGCACATCCCGAAACAGTTGGGCGGCACGGGGCATTTCTTCACGGTATGGTGATTTAATGAAAATTTTTATGTAGCAAAATAGTCTATTAATAAATTAACTTTCAGTTTGTATTTCACTGCTCTAGACTCATAAAAATATATGAAAAAAGCCTCACTACAATCTTCCTTTTCCATCTCCCATATATACAGGGATGCAGCCAGACTCTCGCTCTTTCTCTCTTTTTTTTTTCAGTTTTTAGGTCTCCATTTAACAAGGGACTCAGTAAACAGTCTTACCTTTGTGTTTATTTTTTCTTGATTCACTATGATTTATATTTGCAAACATTTTGAAAAACATTCTTGAAAATATCTGGATATTATACACATATACATATAATTATATCTTTCAAACTTACAAAAAGAAAGTCTCAATGTAATAAGGCAAACAGAGAAGTGACAAATTGTAGATATGTACCACATCTTCTTTATCTGTTTGTCTATGGATGGTCACTTATTTGCTTCCACATCTTGGATGTTATATCATGCTGGGTACACCATAGGAAGTATAGTCAACAATATTGCGGTAACTATGCATGGTGTCAGGTGGCACTAGATCCACTGGGGTGATCACCTTGCAAAGGATACAAATGTCCAATCAGTATGCTGTTCACCTGAAACCAATATAATACTATGTGCCAACTGTAATTGAAAAAAATGTTGTGGCCAATTTTTACTCTATTTTCTATCTATCTATCTATCTATCTATCTATCTATCTATCTATCTATCATCTTTTATTCCCAACTATTTTAGTGTAGTTTTTTCAAAGTTCAAAAGATAGTCCTCTCCTAAAGCCATATTATCTAGTTCTGATTAACGAAAGTGATTTAATGATTTCCAATTTGAATTTCAAAGACACACTTTTACTCCAAATCTGATAAACAGCAATAAATATGTGTTCTCTGTCATTAATAAACTTACATTCTGAATTTAAATAAACTTTCTTTTTTTTATTTTAAATAATTTTATATTTTTCAATTATAATAGACATGCAATATTATATTAGTTTCAGGTATACAACACAGTGATTAAATATTATATAACCTACTAAGTGATCATACTGACAAATCTAGTACCCACCTGACACCATACATACATAGTCATTATGGTATCATTGACTATATTCCCTATGCTGGATTTCACATTCCTGTCACTACTTTATAACCGCCAATTTGTACTTCTTAATCTCTTCATCTCTTTCATTCACTACCCCAACCCCTCTCCCATCTGGCAACCATCAAAATATTCTCTATAAACATTCTGTCTAAAAAAAACACCACTTGAAAGCAAAAAAAAAAACACACACACACACACACACACACACACAATAGCCAACAAGATATTTTGCACTTTAGGAATACTACTAAACAGGTTTTCCCAACCAGAATGAAGACTCCACCTTGACCTCATCCAGGGTGAGAGCAGCAGCTGAACATGGCCCTGGAGCACCCTCTGACCTTGGAAGCAGTGCAGGCTCTGGGTGCCAGGCTCTGGCTCAGGCTCTCTCCTCCTTAACTCTCACAGCCTCTTCAAAATGGGGTGGGAAAGCAGGGGAGACACTGTCACTGGTCTTGGACAAAAACTGCAGGACTTGCATGTTGGTGGTTTCAGGCTGGGGCCTTGGACCCTCAGTAACTCATGGCATGGAGGGCCACTGTTGGACACCTGGTGGTACCCTATGTAATTTTCCTGCACCAAATCTTGGATGATAAGCTTCCTGGGAATCCCCAAAGGATTCCATCTTTCCATCTTAGATGCACAAAATATTCAGGAATTTCCAGATCTCCTTCTCAGAGGCACAGTTGCCATTCAAAAAGATCATACACACCCAGGAGAGGCAGCAGAATCCCTTTAGTTGGAAATCGCCAGCTGTGGCTGACTCCCATCACTGCTGTTGTCTAGGATGCAGACAGGGGTGTGTAAGTGACCACTGGGCTAATCTCAGGAAAGTGTTCCCTGTACCTTCTGTGGACTATCTTCAGCATGTCTGCCATTTTAGGGGGTTCTTTCACTTTATGCTTATACAGCAGGAACTGCACCAACTCCCCTTTCTAGTTAGAAGAGCTTGGCCAGAGCTCTCAATGGAAGTCGAGCCCCAGGAAAAATTTTTACTTTTCTGAAAGTGGCTTTGGGCATTTCCATCAGGTCTTTTGCACAGAATGCTTGCAGCAGCCCTGGTATCAGTGGGAAGGCTTGGAAGTACCAGAAAGTGCAGAAGGAACATCTCTCAAAGCAAAAAGGATGAGATAGCGGCTTCTTCTTCCTCTACTGTAATGGCCTGAGCACTCTTGAGACCTTGGGTCTCAGCTCTGTCATGGTGTCATTTCTCATCAGCACAGAGCTTACCCTTCTGACCACAAGGCATGACAGCAGTGGTCCAGGACAGCATCCCAGAGTGTGAGCCCATGGACAGGTGATTTGGGCACCTTGACTCCAGGCCCGTGCTGCAAATCCACTCTCAGTTCACTTTTGCATTTCTTTGAAAGAATATAAACCCTGAGCCATGGTCCACGAGGATGACAATTCCCAAATAGCTTTTTGTCTTTGGAAGTCAAGACCACCCAGAGGATCCAAGAGCAGCAGGGAAAATGATAGTGCATGGCAACTGTCTCATACTCTCCTGAAAGAGCCAGTTAATTTTTCAGGAATTTTGTTGTTAAATACAGCTCTTATTAAAATTATATTAATTGACTTTGAAATAAAGTATAGAAAAACAAAGTTAATGAATACTCAAAACATAACTTCTAATTATTTTACTACATTTATGATTATTTGTGCTCTTGAGGTTATTCACTTTGTGTTCAAATTCTATGGAGGAAATACCATATAAAAATGTGCTATTGTACATCTTTTCCCAACTCGGCCTTCAGTGATGACACGTTGGTAACTTCAAACTGGCTATGGTGGGAACATTCACACCACAGGAATCAGCGTTTTTACAGTGAGCTGGTTGCTAAACATTTACTGACACCAGTAGGTGTCAAGGTCCTGTGAGGATGATGTGATCCTTAGTTAGTGTAACATCATTGAGTAAGAAGAGGAAAGTGGTTGCAATTTGCATACAGTACCCATAGTGCAACAGAATTTCTGAATGTGCTGTGTTTATGGGAGTGTATTCTAAATCATGATATTTTGGAATCTCCACCACTTTTGAAGGGATCATTTCAGTCTGATAAAAGAGTATTGGTAGGGGTGACCTTTGCAATTCAGGACCAAGAGTTTCTCCACTTAATTGCAGTGGAAGCCTCAGACTTCTATTGCAAACCAAGGGAAAGGTTTTCCACTATTGAACAATACTGTACATTTGCCAAACTTGGTGGCTTCCATCTGGGTCCAAAATACATTTTATTTATAGGCCAAAAAACACTTGAAATCTCTGACATTGTTTCAACACCTTGAATTATGGAAAATAATTCATACTTGTTATAACATCAAAAAATGCCTTTTAAGAAAAAAGTCAAATGAAGCCTTTCTCAAAGGGATGTTGATTATAAATTTTATTTGTTGCTAGGTTTCATATAGATCAAAGATTTAAAATATTTATATTGTCATAGAACAAATAGAGGTGTGACAGATGCTTCAAATGTCCTTAGCTGATTCTAGAACCTATGTTCTATAGTTACAATCCCCCTTCCATCTTTCAGATGTTTTGAGGTTAAAAGATAACTTTAGATGTGACATTAGAAGGAGAACTTTGGATGTTGGTGGGAGGAAGCATATGACCCTTCTCAAAAATCCCTCAAATCAGGCTTCCTCAGAGATACTCTGAAAATAGCTGAAATATTACAGTTAGTCAATACAGTTAATAAGCTAATAAAATCAAGATACTGAAGTTATTGCAAATTTGTTGGTACCCACTGATTAGTGAGTGAGTCAATGAGAAAAATGGTCCTACCTATTGTGTCCCTGGGTCTACTAAGGAAAACAAAACCATTTTATGTTCAAAACTAAAGAGAATTTAATGCAGCGAATTGGTTACACAAGTCATTAAAGAGCTGAGGCTGACAAGAGTTGATAAGACAATCCAGAGATTATCAACAACAGGAAACTACTACCCCCTCAGGCTGGAAGGTCAAAGGGGGCAGGTGACATAAAATCCCTGAGTCCACAATCACCTGACTAACAGGCTTTTCAGGATCTGGAGCCCCAGAGTTGATGACACGAGTGCCAGAGATGCCACCGGAACAGAGAGGGTGATGAAAACATACTCTGCTGCTCTCTTCCTCTTGTCCCCCAATCTCACACCAGGCATTCTCATTTCACCTAACCGTAAGCAAGTTTCCAGTGGATCCCTGGATGTGTAGCTTCCAGGGGCCAGCAGAGCATGAAAAGGAAAAAGGAATAGATCTGATGGAAAGCAGGTGCAGGCTGCTACAAATCCATAAAACTAACACATCCGTAAAATCCAAAACACCTGCACTATATCTATATCCCTATCCATGCCCATATCTGTATCTATCTATCTATCTAAACCAATAAATTTTCCCCAATGTTCATTAATGTTATGTTGAGAAAAAAATTTCTTTTTTCCCAGGTATATTATCTGAACAAGCTTCTAATTAATCACTGAATTAGAAGTTTACACACTTCTAATTCTTGATACAGTTATTTAGTTTCCTAAATGAGCACAAGATTGTCCAAATATTGAGAGCCTATTACCGATCCAAGAGACTCTTATTTTCCACTATTCTAACGCTATCTACACTCACACTGTGAGAGGCACTACAGAATGGGAAGTTGGATTGATTTGACAGTTAACCCACTGTTTCACCTTGCCGTCATTCAGATAATGCTGAGAAACATGAAATGGCCAAAAGGCAAGAAAAAGAAGGAAGTGGGAAGAACAAGGATACTCCACAAACTGATTGAACTGTGCTGAATGATTGAGAGTTGGCTCTCTTTGTGAAGTGCTTTTATTGTCCCACATATGATCCTTGCATCCCACGAAATAGCTGGATATAACATGTCAGTATTATTATTGCTACTTCTCTGCCATATCCTCTTTCTATCACCACAAAAATAAGAGCCTATAAGAAAGTGCATACTAGCCAAGACTTAGTTTTATCCTTCCTAAAGATACTTCTGTTTTATGCAGATCCTCTTCATAAAGCAATTCTTAAGAGTCCTCTTTGGTATCATCAACTTAAACTAAGGAAACCACCTTCCTCTCCTTCTTGACACATTATTTCATGAGGAGTGTGTCCTACTGCTTACAAAGACAAGCAGAGTTCTTTAAAGAAAAAAAAAGGCCCTCTATTTTCTTTGCTTTCCATGTGCTGTCTATACACTACTGTTAAGCACTTCAAGCACACAAAAGTGTTCTAGAAAGCTGTCAACTCAAAAATACCAACAAGCCTTACAATATTCAAATAACCCTTAAACTAATTTCAAAAACAATCTTACTTCAAAAGTTGAAGTATAAAAGAAATCAAAGGAATGGGGCACACTCCCCCAACAGAGTCTCCAACTTTTAGCAGAACAGAATTCACACTAAATCCCGGGTTACAAGTAGAAGACAAATCAACTTCAAAGCCAATTGCAAATGCCAATGTTTCTTCCCAGTGTGCCTGCTTTGGAGCCATATATCTGCTGACCACTGAAAATTTCCCTCTTGAGTATTTTGTGATACATTAGAGGCAAAACTAAGGGATTTTAGTGTGGGAAGGGACTGCCAATGGTCTGTGATGGGATTCACATAATCTTTCCACACCAGACTCTCTAACATCATCATCGAGTTAGTCTAAGAATTTTGAAGCTGTAGAATTCAGGGAAGTACATTACAATATGTCAGTATTACTATTCTCCTGCTCTGACATTCTCCACTGATTGACAGATGAAGGAGAAGGAAGGGCAGCCACCATTAACTGAGAGTAAATGAAACTGGAATATTAAAATTCAGAATTATGTGAATGACTGAATTGGCTGGCAGAGCGCTCTCCGGTTGAGGGCGGGGAAAGATTGATTCTGCACGTTGACACCACTACCGCACAAGTCTACCGGGACCACTGTTTGTTTGCCTTGAATTGTTTTCTTCACTCATTTCAGTCAGACAGTGTGTTGACTGACTTTTCTTTTTGATGTATAGAAATACCGTTTGACTGAATTTGCCATTTAATTCATACTAATGCACTGTAAAAAAGATACATTCATCAAATTAGATTGGCAAGTATGAAAAATTTTACCCTACAACTAGAGAAGAGTTTAATATTGCCTTCTATAGATATATGTCATATGCACTGGGTTTTGAGGAATTATTCCAGTTTCATGCCACATGCCTTGGTGTTAGTTGAAAAAAAAATGTACATTCATTGATCCATAGGAAAAATAAGATCTGTGAAGTCCTAATTAAAATAATTATTTTGTGAATCTGAGAATCATATAACAGAATCATAAAAAATATTATGAGATAAATTTTACTTAGTTTCTTACATATCAGGAGTTGTTGCTATGTTAAACTTATGAGTATTATTCTAGAAGTTATTTAGAGAACAAATATTTCAAGTACACTCATAGAAAACCTTTTCATGTACAATTTCATCCATCCACTATTTACATTGCTCCATGCCCCATCCCATGACCCTGGTCTTATCGAACACTTGGGAACTGGTGGCATAGGCAGGAAAGAGGGGCAATTTTTGAGTACTCAATTATTATTCAGTTGGTTTTCATTTACTGTGTAACATGTCAATGTTATTACTGCTACTTTTGTTCCATATCCTCCACAAAAATAAGAGCAAGGTAGGACATTTTTTTTCAGCAGATTAAAGCCACTGGGTGGCCTTTCAGGAGTTAAATCCTGTCATGAATATTTTACTTTTAACTGCCCCATTTCCCTCTTTGTCCAGCCTTTGCCCCCAGTCTCATTAGGACCTGAAGCGGGTAAATGAGCCAGCCCTCTTTGACTTGTACTTGGAACTCCCAGGAACTTGACTTGTACTTGGTGACTTGGGTAAAAAGTCTGCCTTCCTTCTACTGACTTCAGTTTCTTGGTCTCTCTGTTTCAAGCTAGTCACCTCAAGCTGCATGTTCTATTCTTGTCAACAATCCCTGTGCCTGCCCCCGCCCCATTCTCTAGGGCAGAAGAAGGACAGGGAACTAATAAGGGCAATTTTTATTTCCAGAAGGAAAGGTGATCACATAACATCTGGTATTTATCTCTTTTGATTGTTTAATTTTTTTCCTAGCTGAATCATAGTATTTGTGCGCCCACACCCGCAACTCAAGGAGGTTTTAGAATACTGTCCCTATCTCAGCATTAAGTCTGTCTCCATTGTCCTTCACTCTTTCTCCCTATTCATCTTTATCCACTGATTTCACAGGCTTTCTGGACCTATGAGGAAGATAAGCCCTTCACAGAACCTCTGCTACAGGACCAAACATATTGAAATGACTTTTTATGAAGATATTGAAACAACAGGAAAAGAATACATGAGAATTGTTTCTCCTGAGGGTTTAATTATTTAGAGGGCCTATAGCAAACTTTGATTGATAAATCTAACCTTTCCTTCCTTGGCAATAGTTGAGCACACTGTGATGAAAACAAGTTAGAGAATGGAAAAATAATATTTGGATTTCAATGAAATAATAAAAATGCAGAGACTGTCTTTGACTTTTGCAAGGTGAGAAAAGATTTCACATTTTGATTGTGTGATGGCAGAAATCCCCTTTAAAAGCAGGCCAGTCTGCATGATGCATTTAAAAATCAACCTTTTCAAATATAACCATCACCCCCACAAGATTTCTTGATTTCTCTGGGGTCAGATAAACCATTGCCTTTCAGAGCGGTCCCCTCCCCCATATGCAAAAGTGATGAACATAATTGGAAGCACAGCAGTGGCTAAAAATACGGAGCTGGCAGCCATTTGTTGAAATATTTTCAGGTATTAAATTCATTGCATAAAATTTTAAATGTCCAAATTCATGCAGATAGGTGTTGCCAACCATCAGGAGGTTCAACACTGTTAATAACTGTGTTTTAGTAAAACCTACTTAGGCACGTCCAGAAGCTCCTGGGTTTCTTTTAATGCTTCTGTTATTTCCTTTGCCCCTTTCCGTACTTCTTTAAAAACATAGTTGTGTGACCATAGGGAAGTTCCACTATGTCCCTGGACCTTAATTGCCTTTCCTTTGCCTATCTAGTTACATGTTTAGAACTGCCCAACATGATTTTCTGTGATAATGGATATGCTTTAGACCTGTAGTGTCCAATGCAGTATTCATTACCCACATGTAGCTAACAAACACTTTTGAAATATGGCTAGTAAAAATAACTATATTTTTAATTTTTTAAATTAATTTAAATATAAAGAGCCCCACATGGCTAGTGTCCATCTCATTTGACAGTACAGATCTGGGGATTTTTACAGACACTCTCCACTCTAATATGCCACAATTCATTAACTTCACCTAAGTATTTTTGCCCTTTGGCAAGCAGAAAATAATTTATGCTTTGCTTGAAATTATTTCTCAAGACCTTTATCAGTTTGGGAACATTATATTCTTAAAATTTTCATTGCTTTATGAAACTTTAATAATATTGGAGTTTCCTGCCCATGGCACCACCTTTGTGATTATGGGAAATATTGTGGATGAACAGGATCATTTCAAGAGATCATGAAGAGAACCCTCCTTCCGGATTTAATATCATTATGAGACTGCTCAGAATGTCAAAATGCTCAATTGCCTAAAGTAAAACCCATACCTTTTTTACACAGTGTTATTTTCTACATGTAGGTGGAAAAGTGTTGGTAGTTACCTCATACAAAATAATATTTAAAAACTGCTCATGCACTTTTGAGACTGATTTAGCATTTGGAGGCTTACATAGCACTTCATCTATCTCACTAATATTTCTCTTAGTAAACAAACACAGTTGCCATGATTACTACATTGTGTCTGCGTTCTGAAAGTCACATGTTCTTTGAAATCAGAAACTATTTGGTATCACAGCCTTTATGCATAACACAATATCATCACTAATTCAGATTGTATTTTAAGATATAGGATAAAATTTAACAATTATTATGGTTATAAGCCTCTAGAAAACTAACCAGAAAACATAAAGAAATCCTTTTATTTTTTTATTTTTGAAGGCCAAGAACAAAATAGAGAGAAATGCCTAGTGCAATGAAAAACTGTGTCTCTAATAGCTGCTGCTGTGTGTAGAGTACACATGTGTCAAACTTATTTTAAAATAGCTTCTTATCAAAGGCTTTGAGGTTGTACCCAAAAAATTATATCAGAAGTGAAAATAATCATGTGATCTGACCAGCCTGGATCTTGCATTCAAAATGATTGTAAAGGAAGTAGATTTAAAAATTCACCTTTACTATCATCCAGTGGACCAATTGAAACACCATGGAAACCACAGCTTTATTGGAGATAAGACATGGTCAGCAAATTGGACCATTACCCACAGTACAGTCAGATCTGCAGAGAATACATATATACTAGTGTGCATTCACCAATATATAGGAATTCTTTATTTCTCTGGCACTATTAGACAACAAGGTATTTTACATTAGGAGAATTTCTTAAAATAAAAGAACTACAGGTTTAAGAAGGTATATTTTAACCACCACTTTTAGCAATTTTTTTCTAAAATTAAGAAATGTAACCATTAGTGTACTTAATGTTCCCTTGATAATTTGAGGCCATCTCAATGTTTGTATTAACAATGCAGGTGGAAACAGGGCAGGCATGCTTATTAAAACTCAACAGAAACAAATGGTAATCAAAAACAATCTAAAGTTCTGAATTTTTGTATTTAATTTAAAAAAAAGATTCCACAAATACAAGACAGAGACTTTAAAGCATCTACCATCTTTCTCCCTAGTTTCCTTCTTTCTTTCTCTTTTCTTCTGACCCAGAATGTTCCAAAAAAAAAGTTTATAGCTGATTGCAAAACAGACTTTACTACTTGCTTACTCTCACACAAACTTCACATTATGTCCATGACATAAACCATGTTGAGGTAAAATATACTGAGATCTGTTGTTAAAATAAAATTAGACACCAATTTCTAAACATACAGAGATTACAGCAGGGTGTCAGGCACTAATTCCTACTAAATTTCTCTCCATTTCTAATAGGTATTCTCATTTACCCTATTCTAGACTGTTTGACTCCTCTCAGCTTCATCCTCTAACATACAGTCATACTCTTTGTGGTCTTAGTTATTCATTTGTTAAATAATGAATTACAAGACTTAGAATTATAGGGTAAAATAAAAAGCTTGAAGCCATTTGGAGGGTTTATGCAACACTGCCACTAAGTAAAGGGCAGATTTAAAGAATCTACACTGGGCACACCCTGTCCAAATTCTTTCTCAAGAAGTATCTGAGATAAACCTAAATTCAGAGTTAGTCAGATTGGCCCAATTTCTCAGGTTGACTGGCATTTATTGCTCATGGCCCTGAAGTCTCTGGCACTTTCTGAAGATGGGGTGGCCTTTGCTGCTCACTGCAGAAGCCAGGGCCCCACTGGGCCCACTGTCTGTCTGAATCCCAGATTTGAAGCCAGATGCCAGCCTCCCCAGCCTGTGTTTCAGTTTCTGCATTGCTCAGATTGAGTCCCCACAGATTGCCTCGCAGCTTGAAACCTTACCTTCAACCCCCCTCCCTGACCTGGGTGGTCACCTTCCTACTCTAGGCCTCAGCTGCTTTAGCTGTAGAACGACATACTATTCATTCTAAAGTGTTTTTTCTAAAACTCAAAAATGCAGTGGTTCCCTGAAAGTATTGCTTTTTTGCTTTGTTTTAATTTTGGAGATACTCACGGCACAGTTACTCTCAAAGGTAGTAAGTTCTATTAGATAACTAAAGTCTGTTTTTATAGTTAGATGTACAGAGGTGAAAGATGACTTATGGTTTGAGACACTAATAATCCATTTTCATGAGAGTAATGAGAGGAAGGGGGAGAGAGTTAAAAAATACTAAAGGATTATGAAAAATTACATTAGCCAAGGTGTAACTAACTAGTCAATATTTGAACTTGCTTCACATATCCGTTCCCAGTTTTCCTTCATTTCCCAAGAAGAAACCCCAGTGAACTGAGTCCCCTGCTCCGTAACTGCACATTCAGTGGTTTAGTCTTTGGAAACAGTTACTATTGCTGGAAGAAGAAATATTCCCTGTCAGTCCTCATTAATGTTTAGCTATCAAGTGCATTTGAAATAAATTTATTATTCTACCTGATCTCAGTTTAATACATTTTAAAGGGGAAAAAATGCACAAGAATTTATAGAGTCTCAGTCTTTCACACTAAAGTGTGAGATAAATTATAATATTATTTGGCCATGAAATTAATAAGCCATAGAAACCACACCATTAGCAAGGTATACAGAGGTAAACAGCAGGCAATGATCATGATATAAAACAAAATAGACTGTGCATATTGGTGTAGCTGCTAATACAGGAACAATTAAATAGATTCATTTTTGGCAGGTAAATTTTTTAAGCGCAATTAGTATGAATTCTACATGCCAGTCAAGATATTACGGGCCAGTTTCTATGGTCTTTATTCAAGGACTCTGAGAAAGGGTTACTGTGGATAAATTCAGACATTTCCTCAATATAGAAGTCTGTCAACACACACTCTGTGTAGCAAAATTTCCACAGACCTTTTCATATTGCTTTCATATTGCTTTTCATATTGATACATATTAGTTAAAACTCACTGATTGTTCACTAAAAATATATGCATTTTATTATATGTAAATAATACTGCAATGAAGTTGATTAAAAGCCAAAACAAAAGAAAGCAAAACGAAACCTCTCAAGACCTCAGAGAAAATGTGCCCTGTCTTCAGAGTACCAGATTGGAAATGTAGCAGTGGCCCTTTCAATCTTGGGGATTCCTGGGCTTATCTAGACTATTTTAAAGTGTTAGAGTTTCCTATCAGAAAAAAACTACCCATGTTTCATTACCTTGGATTCTTCTCTGCCTCTTCTTTTAACACAGTGAAGTTTTAGGGAAGGAATACCAGCTCTTCCACTATCACATATTCTTAACAAAACTATTACTTATGAAATACATTTTGGCTAGTTTTCAAAAATCTAGCTTTGGGGGACTCATAAATATTAACAGTAAATTATTATTTCTGTTAAAACTTGGAAAAGAAACATTTTGAAAATGAGTAGCTGAGATTTGAAATTTTTGTTTTCTGTGGTTCTCCCTTCCCTAAGGGAAAAATGGTAGGTGTGAATGTGAGTAGGGATGAAGAACACATACATAGTGTAAAAACCCTATTTTGCTGCACTGGAGTGCAAGTAACTTCTATTAGGCCCCTTTCAACAATATCCTATTGTTAGAATCAATAGAATATACTCTCCATGAAGGCCAGGATATTTATCTCCTTTTGTTTTGTTAATTTTACTTTTCATTGATGAATCTCCAGCACCTAGAACAGCACCTGGCAAGAGAAAGTAATCAATGAATATTTGTTGAATGACTAAATTAATAATATGTCCTGGTGGTTAGTATGCCTTTCACACTGTAATTGAGTTGTGCTTTCTACAACAGAGCTTGAAAAGAATCTTCAAGGTATTTGTAGTCAAGATTATCAAAATCAATTGACCTTTCCCCTGAAATGGTCCCACAACTCCAAATAGATTGTTTTGCTTAACTTCATGGTTATTTCCAATAGGAAAGCCATTACTTTCACCAGATTACAAAACAAACCACATTATGGATATGTTTCTTAAAGGTGTTTTTTGATATAACAGTTGATCGTTTTCTCATGCCTCTTCACCTTAACTCAAACCTTGTTTTCTGCTAATGGCCTCAGATTCCCCGCTTACTCACTGGGCTTGGGCCTCTTCTCCAACTCCCACTTCACTCCAGAAGCTAAGGAAGAATCAACACCTCCCTGCTCTTTAATACCTCTACGTCATTATCATAGTGTGATTGTCCTGAAAAACAGCCAAATAATTGTTATATCAGAGACATCTGAGAGTTTGTAGCTGTAAAATAAGGTACAGCATCTACTAACGAATGTACAGATTCTGTTAAAAATATACCAGTTTAAGAGTATGATAGTACAGCAGAGATTGTCAAGTCATTCATGGTGATCAGTGTGGGAAGTACTCTCCTTCTGACAGATCCAATGACATACAATATTCTTTCCCTGTCAAGTTATAAAGAAGCATGGCAATGGACAGTTGCCTTTTGTGGAAAAAAGACTTGAAGTTTGTGTGTTTTCTTGAATTAGATTCCCCATTAATTACTTAACCTATAAAGAGGTAATTGTTATCAGAACTGATGTAAACAATAATATGCTACTTGTTCTTTCTGCTTGTTGACTTTTCCTTTTTTATTCCATTTGACTATCTAAAACACCAAAAATATGCATGCCTTTCTATTTTTTTACAGAATCACATGTGTGTTTCCACATGATGAAAACATCATTAAACTAAAATACCATATGTAGGCCTCTAGGAAGCAGAGTCTATTTGAAGTTCTAGAAAATGTGAAAGCATTCATATTCACTGAAAACTTTACATTCTGAAATTTGCCCCAAATTTGATCTATTTTATCTATGAATATTTTTAATTTTCTACAATAGTTATTTGTTAGTTTTATAATTACATAATGAATATGTTAAAAATAAATCTTACAATATTCTTTTACTCATGGCAGTTTTTAAGCACTACCTGGAAATATTCTGGGCAGATGTTGCACGATATATAAGTACGCAAGCAACGACTTTCAACATCACTGTGCTTTACAGTAACAAGAACTATGCTGAGCCATTTCTGTCCTAAGAAATGGACCATAAAACATTGCTATATAATTCCTAAGTAATCCAAAGTTAAAAGCACATATCAAAATGCAAAAAATATATACTTGCATAAAAAACAAACTTATAAAAGTTCATGAATAAGCCACAACAGATGGGAGTGTCTTGAGCCACTCCCATCTTTAAGGTGGCCAGAAATTATAACAAAATAATACTTTTCACCTTTGGGAACCACACCATCTCCCATACTAATCACCCCATTGCTTCTTTAGACAGAACTGAAAATTAACTGGAATATCAAGCAAAAAATAGTATTACTGATGTATAATCTCTGTTTAAAGACAATGGCAGAAGGAACTTTACTGTTGCAGGCTTCAGATAAACCTCTATATTTCTCAGATTTTATGTTAAATTATGAAATGTCACATTGTGTCTGAAGCTATTATATTTTAATGGTATATTTTAATTCAAAACAATAAATACTGAGAAATATTTCCATTCCAAGATCCTAAGCCACTCTGATTATGTCTGATGATCATGGGGACATTGCTGGAGCCACCTGAAGATGAGCCAAAATGCCATTGTCCTGGCCATCTTGTAAATGATACGGAACCCAATTTTATTTTTTTTTTTTGCTAAGTAATTCCTATGAGGCTGGTGGGATGTCAATGTAAAGTCCTATGATTAGAATCTTTATCTATAAGATGGGGAACAATACCAACTTACTTCTAAATACAATCTGATGCTGAAAATCCACTGTAGGGTATAGACTAGCAAATAGTATATGAATCACACACATCCACTCATTTGGACAATCAACAAATATTCATCTGTAAGTCTACTCTATGTCAATAATGGGCTGGGCTCTAAGAGCATATCGCTGAAACAGACAGACTCATTTGTGGCCCTCTTGGAATTTAACACGTATGGAAATACCTTTATTGTAAATAATCAGGACTCATAAATTCCAGTCAATGCTATTATCAGTAAGTGACCAATATGAGGCAGGATGCTTTCTAAACAGGACTCACACACTTTGTCACTTCACCTTCATTGTTTTTGCTTTACTTCAAGGGATATACCCAACATCAATTTCTCTCAGTGCATGAGGTTGGAGGAAAGTTTACCTAGTGGACAATTCCTTGTGCCCTCACTTTTTGGCCACATTCTCCTTCATGCTTTTGAATTAAGGAGACCTTGATAAAAGTCACTTGCTCTAACTTATTATTTTAAAATACAGCTGCTCCTTCTTTGAGGATTTCTACTTGACCATATGGTGGCAAAGAAGTACTGAAGCAGAAGCAGGTAAATTTCAAAATGACAGCTCTAAAAATATCTACTCTCCTTTTGTTCTCCTTCTCTCCCTTTGCTCTTAACACCTCTGTCCTGACTCATGGCCTTTTAGCCTTCTGTGATTACCACTCCAAAAGGTGTTCCTAGAGCAGGGAATATTTATGGCTTCATTTGCTCCTGAGTCCTTGGTGGAAAAGGATTGTTCTTGATTCTTATTAATTCCACACTCACACTGTTAACACAAAAATCATACTATTCCTTTTATATTTTCTTCAGCTTTGTATGTTTTCTGTTTCCTTTTTTGGGGCCAACACTGAAATGATATATTTAAAGAATCAATATTCTTTCCCATTGCCTTTCTGAGTTTCTCATATCTCTGATCTCATTCTAACCCCTATTAAAGAATGAATCACAAAAATATAAGAAAGTTCTTTGTGCTTTTACTGTACCAGCCAATTATTCTAATTTGTTCTGTCTATAAAGAATGAAATAGGAAATCAACACAAAGGCCGATTATGCGATCTGTTCCAAGGGAAAGATCTGAGAGTCATGTATTACTAATGAAGCTCAGTGAGTATCAAGGGTTGACAGAAGCAATCATCAGGATTTTTCATCCCTTAAATTAGTGTTTGCCACCAGATGCCCATCTTTCATTTTGGATAATATATTTTTTTAAGTCAGGATACAGTTGTACAAAAAAAAAAGATAAAAGAAAGTAACCAACATGACATTTTTAAGTAATAATGCAGTAATAGAGCTATCACCCTTCTCTGAGGAATTCAGCCTACTTTATGGACACAATTTAGTACAAACTCATAAGAAAGCTAACAAAGCGCGAAACCACTTCACAACAGCCTGGAGAGGTAAAGGTCAAAGTGATTATTGCCACACCCAGGAGACAGCGGCACCTACAAAAAAGAGCACAAGACAGAAAAATCTGGAAATCTATGTTCTAATTTCAGTTATTCGTGGAAGCACTAGTGTGATTTGAGTGAACTCAGCCTGCCTCACTTTTTCCAATTACAAAAACATACATCATTCTCTCAGCAGAACAAAATGCCAGATCTGAAAAGTTATACATCGCTTTAGGAAACAAACAAACAAACAAAAAAAATCACAATTTCTAATAAAAATTGAATTACTTCAAACAGTGAATGGAAACTTAATATAAATCTGCCCTGTACAAATTACATAAAGTAATTATTATCTTTTTAAAATCTATGTTTTGTGGTATATTTATTGGGATGAAGAATTTAAGAGACTCATAATTAAATAGTGATTAATTGTTTCAGGAATCAAGATGATTAAGTCTAAGCTTACAGAGAACCTAGTGATGATGTATCAATACCTCATCCCTACCATATATGTGAAAAACAAAATATACAAAGAGATCAACATAAAAATATCCCATATGTGGTGATTTTAATACAGGATCTCAATTGTTTTTGCCATTTTTCTTATCCAGAAGAGATTTTCTACTTGAATTTGAGCAGGCTTTTCACAACTTGAAACAATAGAGCACAGGTCAGCAAACTCTGGTTGGAGAGTCAAATCTAGGTTATTACTTCCCTTTGTAAATAAAGCTTTATTAGAACACAGCTATGTTTATTCGTGTAGGTATTGTTTACGGCTATTTCCACATCAAAGCAGCAGAGTTGTAGTTTCAAAAGAGGCAGTATGGCTCACAAAGCCTAAAATATTACCGTCTGAACTTTTATTAAAAAAATTCTCCAACCCCTGCAGTAGAATATAATAGAAATGGTGTTATATAATATACAAGACTAGGGCATAAAAGATAGTGCAGCTTTTGCTTGGTTATATTGGAATTCTTGAGCTCTGGACACTCTATTTTGAAACCTAACCACCACATTCACATGCTATGTGAAGTCCAAGCCACATTGGCAGCCATGTGTAGGCACTCCAATCCACAGCCCTGTTTGGGTCTGGTCTTCAAGTCATCCCATTCCAGGTGCCAGATACCTGAATAAAAATTATATAGATGATTCTAGCCTTAGCCATTTGAATCCCCATTGAGATTAAGCACAGAAAAGAGACAAACCATCTCCACTGTGCACTGTTTGAATTGCTGACTCACAGAATCTGTGCACACATTAATTTTGTTTACACACCACAAAGTTTGGAGATCTTCACTACACAGCAATATATAACTATGGTACCATGTTTGTGCACAGGAGATCAACATTTTACAGAGGACAGATTTAGATGTGAATGCTGAACACAGTTTAATATTATAACATTGTAAGATATATACATATCTTATTGAATAGATATATACATATAGATATAAAATGTAATGTATATACAAATTTTATACCTATATACACTAATCTATATTACCCATAAAATGAGGGGCCGCTGATAATAGCTAACATTTTTTCCACTATTTTTTATGGTCCAAGAATCGATAAATTCTTGCATTGTAATGATCTTCTCTTGTAATCCTCACAGCAACTCCTTAAGAGAAGTAAATTCTGTATTTACTTCTCTGTATTCTATAGATGAGAAAACTGAGGCAAAAGGAAATAACTTGCCCAAGAGTAACCATCAAGTTAATTTTATAGTCAGGATTTAAGCCCAGGCAGTGAGGCTTTAGAGTCCTTCCTCTTCATCACCAAGGTATACACTGAGAAAGGGGGTGGGAGCTGAAGCCATTATTCAATACTTAATAAGTTAGAAACTTAGCAGGCATCATTGAAGAAGACAGAACAGGGACTCATGTCCAGTGCTCTGGTTAAAAGATAAATTCTCGTCTAGATATATTCCCACTTAAAGAAACAAAGAACTGTATGCTTTTATTATGATTATTAACTTTCGTATTTAAAAAAATGATTAACAAAGAACAGAATTCTACCAAAGAGTTATTTGCCAACAACCCAAGTTACTGCTTGAAAATCAAAATCTCCATTAAGTTCCCATTCCATTAGAAGTCTTTCCCACTGTTTTCAATTCCTTTCTTTCCATTCTCAACTAAAGCTCAAAGCCTAACTTGACATTTTGAAAATAATAGTCATAATACAGTAAGCCTTTGCATTCCAATACCTACTAAAATGAAGGCTTGAAACAATTTTCCAGATAATTTAGGTAATAAAAATATTTTTTGTCATAGGTGCAAAAACAGAAGTTATTTGTGTTATAAAATAAATGTTCACACAAAAAGTTTCTGGCTAAGTACATTGGTTCACATATGGACATGATTCTAAATTGTACTCCTGAGCTATACCCAGTGACTGGTCACATGTAACTTCTAAAGGGATTCATGGAGCACTGAGTCAAATTCATCCTATAAAATGTAGTATTAGTAGTAGTATCAAAAGATAGGGTGGGATTGGCCAAAACAGAAAACAGATGAAGATCCCAGAATAGACAATATCAAGGACAAATTATGTAGTACAACTATAGTAGTCCCTAGAACAGGCCATACAAAATAGAACCACAAAGAGATTTATTATCAAATATGTGAAGCATGAGCCAGTGAAGAATGAGTGATGGATGATTAGAATAGGCAAGTTCTAGGAAGCACAGTCAATCTGCAGTATGAGTTGGACAGACTTAGCAAGAAATATTTCTGTACTCTCAGCCAAGCCTCCCAAGTTAACCACCTGGAAGGGTCAATGTTTAAGATATCTTTGACATAAGGAGAACATAATGTTAATAATCTGAACCAACGTGCATGAATTTTTCTCTCCTGTGTGGTCAGATAGCATCCTAGAGCAAGGGTCAGCAAACTTACCTGTAAAGGGTCCAGTAGTAAATATTTTGAGTTTTGTAGACCATCCATTTTTGTTTCAACTACCAAATTCTGCTGCTGTAGCACAGAAACAATCATATATACCTTAATATATGGGTGTGGCTATAACCAAGTAAAGGTTTATTTGCTATACCAGGAGTTAGGAAGGATTTGATCAGTGGGCCATAGTTTCCTGACCCCAGTTCTGAATTAGTATTCATGAAAATCCATGAATGAATTGTGAGACCTAAATTTCAGTTCTCACTCTACCAATTTCTACTTGGGTAAACTTAGGCTCATTTTTTTCATCCATATGGGCCGCTGTATCAGTCTGGGTTCTCCAGAGAAACAGAACCAACAGAGTGTGTGAGTGTGTGTGTGTGTGTGTGTGTGTGTGTGTGTAGAAAAATAGAGGGAAAGAAAGAAAGAGAGAGCTAAGATAGAAGTTAGTTCAAGATTACCCTTTCTTCACAACCTCTCCAGCACTTGTTGTTTATTAATTAGTTTATGATGACCATTCTGACCAGCTTGAAGTGGTATCTCATGTGGTTTTAATTTGCATCTCTCTGATGGCTAGTGGTGCTGAGCATCCTTTCTTATGTTTCTGGGCCCTCTGTATATCCTCCTTAGAGAAGTGTCTGTTCAGGTTCTTTGCCCATTTTTTAATTGGATTGCTTATCTTCCTGGTATGGAGTTGTGTGAGTTCTTTATATATTTTGGAGATTAAACCCTTGTCCAAGGTATCACTGGCAAATATATTTTCCCATACGGTTGGTTCCCTTTTCATTTTCTTTTTTTTTTTTTAGCCATGCAGAAGCTTTTCATTTTGATGAGATTCCAGGAATGCAGACTGGTGTAGGCAGTGTGGAAAACAGTATGGAATTTCCTTAGAAAAGTAAAAATGGAACTGCATTTTGACTTGGTAATTCCACTGCTGGGGTCAACCCTAAGAATCCTGAAACACCAATTCAAAAAACTTATGCACCCCAATGTTCATGGCAGCATAATTTACAATAGCTAAGTGCTGGAAACAACCTAAATTCCCAGCACTGAATGAGTGGATAAAAAATCTATGGTACATTTACACAATGGAATACTATGCAGCAGAAAGGAAAAAGGAGCTCCTATCCTTTGCAACAGCATAGATAAACTGGAGAGCATTATGCTAAGTGAAATAAGCCAGGCAGTGAAACACAACTACCATGTGATCTCACCTATAAGTGGAACCTAATCAACAAAAACAAGCAAGCAAAATATAACCAGAGACATTGAAATAAACAACAAGCTGACAGTAACTAGCGAGGAGATGGGAGAAAGATAATGGGGGAAAATAGGGGGAGGTCCATCAAGGAACATGTATAAAGGATACATGGACAAAGCCAAAGGGGAGGAGGTTTGAGGATAGGAGAGGTTGGATGGGTGGGACAGGGGGCCATGGTGAGGTTAAAATGGAGATAACTGTACTTAAACAACAATTTTTTAAAAATTAAAAAAAAACAATTGAAAAGAAAAAAACAAATTAGTTTAAGAAAGTGGTTCACACAATTATGGAGGCTTGGTAAATCCAAACATGGCCTGGGAGACAGGCTGGAGACAAGAGAAGAGCAGTAGTCCAAGTCCCTAGGCAGTCTGCTGGCATAATTCCTTCTTGCTGGGGGAGGTCAATTTTCTTTCTCCTGAGGTCTTCAACCAATTTGATAAGGCCCATGCTTATTATGGAGGGTAATCTGTTTTACTAAAAGTGCACCAATTTAAATGCTACTCTCATCCAAAAATACCCTCACAGAAATATACAGAATAACATTAGACCAGATATCTGGAAATGGTGGCCCAGCCAAGTTGACACATAAAATTAAGCAGCTCAGCCACAGTTTCCTCATATTTCAGTGAGGAATTTGATTCATTATATTATTTTGATCTTTTCCAGAGATAATATTCTGCCTTTAATTTTGCACATGGTGGGCAGCAGGGGGGAAGAGTCCCTTTCCCCACTCAGAGGACACCAAAAAGATGAAAATCTGTCTTCTTTCTCCAACCCCCTAGGAAGAATGCCAAAGAAACAGTATCACTAATATCTGCTAGCTAGCATGTGATAGTTCTAGAACTGACCTATGTTCCCAATGGCTCCCATGGAATGTTTAGGTTCATCAGTGGGAGATCTGACTTGCTAAGATTAGAAGCATAAGTGTGTAATGGGTAAAAAGTTTTCCAAGTATGTTCGTCCATGTGGTTGGGAGCCAGAGAAAGGAATGGGCATCTAAAGATACTTGCTCTGAGTCAACACTAATTCTGCAGCATACAGATGTAATTCAGAGAGCCAAATTGCTATCTTTTCCCCTGAGATAGGCACAAATCAAACATATTGGCAAAGAAAGAGTATTAGTCATGATAGACAAATTCCTTAAGATGATCTCTCAAATGATTTGATTCATTGTAGACCAGGATTTGGCTCCCGAAACGACAAGCCAGAGCTTTTCATTCCCATTTCTTTTCCCCAAATATCCATAATAAGTAAGAATTTGGCATTAGTAGTTTTTAAAATTCCCCCAGGTTACTATGATGTGTAACCAGAGCTGATAACCACCAACATATCCAATTCCAGACACATAATAGAGATTTAGAGAGAATTTGAATTGAATTTGGGTTAAACAGTAAAGCAAGTTCTGACTCTCCTGGATGGAGCTAGACAGGGCTTATGGATTTAATGGGATGAAAAGATAAAGAATGCCAGGGAGTAAATGAATGTTTTACATCTGTGCTTAGCTAATTGCCATTCAGATATTCAAAAAAAATCTCATAACACCTAGACCCTGAAATTCATTATTTTTTTAAATAGTATTCAAGTTAATAAACTCTGAGAATAATATAAATCATAAATGAAGACAAGAGATATTATTTCCTGAACTATTTGCATATACATATAATTATTATTTTATATTGATAATGTAAACTAAGTATCTTTCTTTCCATCTAATAGATGAGGAAAATAAGGCTAGAAAAGCACAGTAATTTTCTGAAGGCCATTTATTAAGGGTATGACAGGCAGAAAAATGGCACCTAAAGATTCCCTCACAATTAAGACCTAGAACTTATGAAGAAGTTACCTCACATGGTAAACAGGACTTTAAATATATGACTGAAATTACAGACCTTAAGAGAGAGACATTATCCTGGATTATGTCAGACAACAAATCTAATTGCATGAATCCTTAAAAGCAGAGAAGCATTCCCAGCTGTAGGAAGAGAGATACAGAGAGAAGTTATAATAGAAGCAGGATCTAATAAATGCAATATTGCTGGCTTTGAGGATGGAAAAAGGGAACTTGGAGTCAACCACTACAAATGGGCTCTAGAAAGTAGAAAAGTAGAGGAAACATTTATTTCTAGAGTCTCCAGAAAGTAATGCAGACCTGCCATCACTTTTACTTTAGCCAACTGAGACCCCTGTCAGACTTATGAGATAATACATTTATGTTGTTTTAAGTCACTAAGTTTGAGGTAATTTGTATGACAGCAATGGAAACAAATACAGAGGTCCTACAAGATTCAGGCTAAGGGATTTCTGATCAATATGGGGCATAGGTAAACACAGCCTGCTTTCTCACATAACCACAGCAAAAATTACAACTAGGCTACAAAACAAATATCCCTCGGAATCATCAGAAAATCAAGCTGTATAGAAGTCTGACAACCAAGGAATTAGAGAAGCCACATTTCATCCAGACAGGCAGAAGAGGCAGAGCTGTGGAGATGCAGAGAGGCAGGGAGACACAGAGAGATGGAATGGGCAGTCCCACATGCATGTGTGGTGGATAAAAATTGGGAGGCATACCTCAGGAGCAAGAGATCCCAGACCCACACCAGACCACCCAGCCCAGGATTCTTGTGCCAGGAAGGTAAGTTCCTAACTTCTGTCTGTAAAAACCAGTGGGGGTTGGGGCAGCAGGAGAAACTAAGGGATTCTCAGGAGTCTCCTCTTGAAGGGCCCAAAACGGAGTTAGGACTTACACAGACTCACTCCCTCTGGGCTTTAGTACCAGGGCAACAGCTGGAAGGGCACCAGTGGCATATGGGGATAAATTGAAATGTCTGGCATCAGGGCAAGTGCCAGAGCACAGCTTCCTCCCAGACAAAACTCCAGAGGCCAAGCAGTGCCATTGTTCCCTTTCTGAGACCTCCCCTACACAGAGCCACTCTGTGCGCCACTCAACAAACCTGAGTGGAAGTAAAATTTTAAATCTTCACTTGAAGTAATGAAACATTGATTCCAGTAAGCTAATTTGTATATGAATACTGTAATACCAAGAGTGATCACCAAGAAAACTATGCAAAATAATATACTCAAAAGATTACAAATAAATTTAAATTGAATTATAAAAAGTGTTCAGGTAACCCACAGGAAGGCAAAAAAGAGAAACAGAACAAAGGTAACAAAGAAACAAAAAATAAAATGGCAGACTTAGTCTTCAACATAGCAATAATTACACTAGATGTAAATTCTCTAAATGAGTTATTGGAGGAATAGATTAAAAATAATAAGCATGATCCAATTATATACTCTATATATACAAGAAACTGTATTTTTTCATTTTATTTAAAAATTATTTTTTATTTTTTCAATTATAGTTTACATTCAATATTATCCTGTATTAGTTTCAAGTATACAATGTACTTTACAAAGTGTTCCCCTGATATTTCCATTCTCCAACTGGCACCATACATAGTTATTACAATATTATTGACTATATTTCCTATACTGTACTTTACAAATCCTCATTACCATTTTGTAATTACCAATCTGTATTTTTCAATCCCTTCACCTTTTTCACCAGTCCCCTAGCAATGAGTATCTATGTATCTATGAGTCTGTATCTATGTATCTAGGAATCTGTTTCTGTTTTGTTTGTTCATGTATATTGTTCTTTAGACTCCACAAGTAAGTGAAATCATATGATACCGTGTTTGTCTTTCTCTGACTGACTTATCTCAGCATAACACCTTGTAGATCCATCTGTGATGTAGCAAATGGTAACATTTCCTTCTCTTTATGGCCAAGTAATATTCCATTGTATGTTTGTAGCATCACTTTTTTTTTGTATAGGGATATCATCTTTTCTTTTAATATTACTAACACAACACCTTCTGTTGTGGTTACACTCTGTTCAGTTTTTGTCTTATGAAGGTTCACTTCACTTGATCATTTTTTAATGTTCCTCCCTCCCCTTCTGCCCTCCAGGCAGGTTTTTGAGGAATGGATTAACAGGGAATAGTCCTTCTTTTATTGAAAACACACAGCTTGCTGAAGGGTAGAGGACAGACTCTCCTGGACCAGATAACTGTCTCTTCCTTCAGCAGGGATTCCTTTTGTATTGAGCTCAGTCCTCCTCCCAAACTCTCCAGATTCCCCAGATGTGGGATCTCTTCAGTCTCCTCAATATTCTGGGAAATGGGTAATAAATGGCACCTAAGGCAGGCTGTTTCTTGAAAGAGGCAGATGGCACTGGATAAGGGTAGAGGCCTCCAGCACTTGATATGAAAGCAGTTCTCAAACAGGCCACTGAAAAACACTTCACGGGACTCTTCATTCACAAGGCAAACCCAGAAGGGGAAGATGGCAACCAACAGTATGAGCAGGTAGCTCAGTGAGGTCAAGGCTGGGGCTATGGCCCATGTGAAGCCCTTTATGTCCTTGTCCTCTAAAGTCAGCATCACTGGACGCCCCATGCCCAGGTTAGGCCAATGCAAACAATTCAGTGACAAAAAAAGAGACAGGAATTTGCAGGTTCTTGCTAACTGCCTTCCAGAAGATTGTCCAGCCGCCACTCACCTGGCCCTCCGATAGGGGAATTTGGCTTCAGGGGTTGTTCTCAGTCAGGCCTTGCTCGCCAGCCCTTGCTCTTTCAAGGGTTCTGCTCAGGGGATGGAAACAGGGACTCCAGAGACATCTGCTCAGGAAGCTTCTCCATGGGCTGAGTCCAATCCCCGGTGCTGCTCCAAGACTAAAATCTTCTCTAAAAATTCTTCAGAACATGACAAAAAGGATGGGCAGTCATAGCTCAGCCCGATCCATGTGCTCCACAGTGCTGGCAACTTCGCCCTTCTGTGCTGTACCATCACTTTTTTACCCACTCATTTACTGGTAGGCACTTGGGCTGCTTCCATATTTTGGCTATTGTAAATAACACTATAATGAACATAGGGGTACACATATTCCTTTGAATTACTGTTTTGGTTTCTTCATATGTATACCTAGAAATGGAATTGCTGGGTTATAAGGCAGTTTCACTTTTAATTATTTGAGGAACCTCCACACTGTTTCCCACAGTGGCTGCACCAATCTGCATTCCCACCAATAGTGCACAGTGGTTCCCTTTTCTCCATGTCCTTGCTAACACTGGTTGAAGAAACTTACTTTAAACATTATGATATAGGAAGTTGAAAGTAAAAGAATGAAACAGATATATCGTGTAAACATTAATTTTAAAAATTAGGAGTGACGATATTAATATCAGATAAAGTAGAATTTAGGGCAAATAAAATTACTAGGAACAAAGAGGGATATTCCATAAAGATAGCAGAACTGATCCACCTAGATGATACAGTGATTTTAAATGTATATGTACCAAATAATAGAATGCCAAAATACATGAAGCAAACACTGAAAAATCTAAGAGGAGAAAATTTCTAAATCTATAATGATTACTTGAGACTTCAATACAGCAATCAACAGAACTACTAAGCAGAAAACCAACAAGGATAAAAAACGAACATCATCAATCAACAGAATCTAACTGATATCTATAGAACATACACTATTCAACAACAGAATAAACACTAAAGTGTCTATGGTACATTCATCCATACCATATACTGGGTCATAAAACTTTAATGATCAGATTTAAAATAATTAAAATCATACAGAGTATGGTCTCAGATCAAAATGGAATCAGAATAGACATCAATAACACAAAAATAACACAAAAGTCTTCAAATACATGCAAACTAAACAACACACTTTCAAATAATCCAAGGGCTCAAAAGGAAGTCTTAAGGAAATTTTTAAAAATGCATACAGTAAAAGAAAATGGACATATGACAGATCAAATGCTGTCAAATACAGCTAAAACAATGCTGCAAGGAAAGTTTATGGAACTAAATTTAAAAAATAAGAAAATAGACCTGGCTGGTGTAGCTCAGTAGACTGAGCACTGGCCTGTGAACCAAAGGGTCACTGGTTCAATTCCCAGTCATGGCACATAACTGGGTTGCAGGTCCCCACGGGGGGGCGGGGGGCATGCAGGAGGCAACCACACATTGATGTTTCTCTCTTTCTCTCTCCTCCCTTTCCCCTCTATCTAAAAATAAATAAATAAATAAAAATATTTAACAAGGTAAGAAAATAATGTAATAATGTAATTTTCAAATAAGATACTGGAAAAGGAAGACCAAAATAAAGTCAAAGAAAGGAGAAAGAAGAAAATGAAAATAAATTAGAAATCCAATAAATGTAAAACAGAAAAACAGTAGGGAAAAGTCAACGAAATAAAAGGGTGGTTCTTTGAAATATACAATCAAATCATCTTTACTTTTTTTAGGAAATTCCATAGTATTTCCTACAGTGGCTGCACAAGTCTGCATTCCCACCAACAATGTCCAAGGGTTCCCTTTTCTCCACACCCTCGCCAGCACTTGTTTCTTGAGTTATTAATGATGGTCATTCTGACTGGTGTGAAGTGGTATCTCATTGTGGTTTTAATTTGCATCTCTCTAATGGGTAGAGATGTTGAGAATTTTTTCATGTGTCTATGGGCCCTCTGTATGTCCTCCTTGGAGAAGTGTCTGTTCACGTCCTTTGCCCATTTTTTAATTGGATTGCTTGTCTTCCTAGTATCAGTTGTGTGAGTTCTTTATATATTTTGGAGATCAAACCCTTGTCCCAAGTATCATTAGCAAATATGTTTTTCTATATGTTTGGATCCCTTCCCATTTTGTTGATGTCTTCTTTAGCCATGCAGTAGCTTCTTAGTTTGATGTAGTCCCATTTGTTTATTCTTTCTTTTACATCCTCCACCCTAGGGGATGTATCAGTGAAAATATTGCTGAGAGGGATATTTGAAATTTTCCTGCCTATGTTTCCCTCTAGGACTTTTATGGTGTCATGGCTTATACCCATTTTAAGTTTATTCTAGTGTATGATGTAAATTGGTGGTCTCTGGAACTATACCCTAAGAATCCTGAAACACCAATTTAAAAGAGCCTATGCACCCCAATGTTCATAGCAGCACAATTTACAATAGCCAAGTGCTGGGAACAGCCCAAGTGCCCATCAGTTAGTGGATCAAAAAGCAATGCTACATTTACACAAGGAAATACTATGAAGCAGACAGAAAGGAAGGAGCTCCTACCCTTCTCAACAGCATGAATGGAAGTGGAGAGCATTATGTTGACTGAAATAAACCAGGCCATGAAAGACAAATACCATATAATTTCACCTAGAGGTGGAACCTCATCAGGAAAACAAACAAATGAGCAAAATAGAACTAGACTCTGGGAAATAAAAAACAAATGGACAGTAACCAAAGGAGTGGGGGGAGGGGATTATGGGAGAAAGAAGGGGGAGGGTCAAGGAAAAGAACAGGAATAGAGGACTCATGGGCAGGGACAATGGGGTGGGGATTGACCATAGGAGTAAGAGGGATGGGGTAGGGGTGAGCAATGGGGAAAAAGGGAGGACAACTGTAACTGAACAACAATAAATTTTAAAAAGCAATCTAATCAATAAAACTGGGAAGACTGACAATACAAACAGAGAGGACACAAATCACAAATATAAGAAATGTAACTAGGGATATTATGACATATCCTGTAGAACAAAAAGGGACAAGTTTATGGAAAAGTTTACATTATAAATTCAAAAATACATAATATGGACCAATGCTTCTATACTACAAACTACCAAAACTCAGTCAAGATGAAATAGATCATGTGAATTTTCTGATAACCATTAAAAACACTGAATTTTCCATTTAAAAACAACCAAAAGAAATATTTGGGCTTAGATGTTTACACTTTCACCAAAGATTTAAAGAATTAACACCAATTTTATATGTTTTTTTCAAGAAATAGAAGTAGAGGGAACACTCATTGTATGAGGCCATTATTACCTCAATAACAAAACCAGACAAAGATAATGTGAAAAGAAAAAGGCTACAGGCCAATATTTCTCATGAATTTGGCTGTAAAAATCCTCAACTAAATATTAGCAAATTAAATCCTGAAATGAATAAAAAGAATAATATACCATGTCCAAGTGAGATTTATTCCAGTTATGCAAACTTGGTTAAATATTTGAAAATCAAACAGCATAATCCACCATATAATAGGCTAAAGGGGAAATATCATGTGATGATATCCATTAGTACAGAAAGAATATTTGACAAAATCCACTATAATTCATGATTTTAAAATGAAAACTATGGGAAGTAGAACTAGAGAGGAGATTTATTCAGTCTGATAATGATGATCTGTAAACAGCTGGTACCTACATTATACACGTAATTGTGAAAGATTCAATGCTTTCTAAGTCAGGAACAGGCACTGATGTCTCTCCACTCTTATTCAATACATTACTGCTAGGACCTGCAGTAACCAAAACAAAGCAATAGTAAACCAAAACATAAATTTAAAGGTTAAATTTTCAAAAAAATGTGTTTAAAAGGTAAAAGGTATATAAATTGAATATAAAAAAATGAATCTGTCTGTATCTACTGATGACATGAATAGAAAAATGGAAAAATTCCTAGGAATTTGCAAAGTTCCTAGAAATAAATTAGTTTGTCTGTGTTGTAGGGTACAACATCAACCAAAAATTTATTTTATTTCTATGTACTAGAAACAAACATGTGAAACCATAAATAAAAATACAATGCCATTTGAAATTAATGTAAATAAAATTAAATACTTAGATAGAACCCTAATAAGACATTTACAGGATTTGTGTGCTAAAAATTACAAAATGCTGATGAAGAAAATCAAAGATATCCCAAACAAAGGGAGAGACATACCTTATTTATGGATTACAAGACTAAACATAGTAAAGATGTAAATTCTCCCTGGAGCTATTAGGCCTAACTACAATAACTACTAACTCGACATTTTTTATAGATATAGACCCATTTATTCTAAAATTTATATGTAAAGGGAGAGTCCCAAGAGTAGCTAAAACAATTTTATAAAAGAAGAATGAAATAGGAGAAATAAATCTCCCCAATTTTAAACCTTTGCAGAATTGGTAGATGGGTGAACACACTGGTCAATGAAAGAGAATAGAGAACCCAGAAATAGACCGACACAAATGAACTTAACTTATTTTGACAACAGTGAAAAACAATTCAAAAAAGAACACACTTTTCAACCAATGGTACTAAAACAACAGAATATCCATAGACAAAGAAATGAACCCCAACCTAAAACCTTCATACTTTATACAACTCAGAATGCATCATGAACTTAATTGTAAAAGTATAACATTTTTAGAAAACAAGCAAACAACATAGGAAAATAATCTTCAGCATTTAGCTGGATGAATAATTCTGTCTTAATACCAGAAGTCTGATCCATAAAGGAAAAACTGATAAATTGAATCTCATCAAAATGAAGTAAAATGCTTTGTGTAATAGAAGATCCTTTTAAGAGGATAAATAGATAAATTACACATTGGGAAAACATATTTGCAAATCCCATGTTGGACAAATAACTTATATCTAGGATATATAAAGAACTCTCAAAACTCAAATTAAAAAAATCCCATTAGAAAATGGACAAAAAAAACATGAACAGACATTTCATGAGGGAGGACATACAGACGGGAGATAAGAACATGCTAAGATGTTTAACATCATCAACCATTAGGGAAATGCCAATTAAGACCATAATAATGTATTACAATACATCTATGAGAATAACTAAAATAAAAAATACAGTGATAGCACCAAATGTTGGTGGTATGTGAAAAATTTGAGTCACATTTCTGGTGAGAACATAAAATGATTTAACCACTCTGGAAAATAGTTTGACAGTCTCTTTTAAACTTAAAATAGATTCATCCTACAACCCAGCAATTGCCCTCCTGAGCATCCAAAGAAATGAAAACTTAAGTTCAGACAGAAACTGTTATATAAATGTTTATAGTAGCTTTATTTGTAATAACCCAGTATGGGAAACTACCCAAACGTCCTTCAAGGGGCGAATGTTTAAACAAACTGTGATATACTCTTACCATAGAAAACTACTTAGCAATAACAAGAGTTGGACCATTGATGCATGTAAAATTGAAATGAACTTCAAGGGAATGATGTTGAGTTTTAAAAAAAACACCCTCAAAATATTAAGTAATTCATGATTATGCTTATATATCATTTTTAAAATAACAAAATCAGAGAGATGGAGAACAGATTAGAAGTTGCCAGGGGTCAGAGATGAGAGAAGGTGGTATGGCTATAAGTGGTTAGTAGGGGAGACCCTGTGCTGATAGTACAACTCTGTATCCTGATTTAATTGTGGTTATATGAATTTACACACTCAGTAAAATTGAGTAAAATTATATACATGTCCTCAAAATACGAATGCATGTATAACTGATGTAAGGTGTGAAAGCCCATTGCTTTCACATATCAGTTTCTGCCTACCAATGGAGAAAAGGCATTCCATTACTTACCATGGCAAATGTTGCTCTACTTGCCGGGTTAGTCCAAATCTTTTCCAAATAATACTCCTCTTCACAGGGAAGGGAACTATCCTAACAACAACATGGCTCTCTACCAGGGCAGATGTTCTCAAACTTTAAAGTGCATGAAATTCACATGGAGATTGCTGGATCCCACCAGAGTTGCTGATTCCCTAGGTCTGGGGCAGGGCTCAATAACTTGCATATCTAACACATTATTATGTAATGCTGATAAAGCTGGTTAGATGATCGTACTGTTCTAGCAGCTTGAAATGCTAGGGCAGTAACAGAGGAATTCCTTTCCAGATACAGATTCTAATATCACCAACTATTATTCTTTTTGAGGGGGGAGGAAGGGGTAAGCTTTGTCCTTGATTATACTTCTTGCTCATTTATATCAGAGCCTATTTGAAACACAAACAGAATGAAGAGATGATGAAAGATCCATGCATATATATGTATATGTATACATATATATGTTTTGTCATATGAATTGCTCCTACTTCATGTGTATAAAATAAGTTTGCTCCCTCTGAACTGCTTCTCAAATTTTGCTGCTAATTTGAATTGCCTAAACAACTAAAAAAGAAAAAAGAAAAGGAAAAAGGACACTGGTGTGTAGGTCCCATCTCCAGGGATTTTGATTTAGTGGCTCTAGTGAGGAACCTGGTCATAGCCTTTTTTTTTTTCCCACCCATGGGATTTTTCACAGTTCCCCAGGTAATTCTAATGTGCAGCAAATTTGTGAACTGCCTCTTGGCTTCAATCCAACTAGTGATCAGATATAAATCTAAGACACATGGGCTACTGTTTTAGCTCTGTTGCTAAATCTATTCCATTTTCTTCCTCCTGACAGATTTGTACTATGGGAAATGACTGACAGTTGTGTTAATTCTCTGAAATGGAATGAAATCTCCAATTAGCTAGAGCAAGGGAGGGAGAAGGGGTGAATGCAATAATGTGTATCATTTACTTATTGCCCTACGCATTTAGCTAGAAGCTTTTGCAATTGAGGTCTGTTCTCCTCTTCACCCTAATGGTAATGCTTGCCTTAATTCAGCTATAAACTTTATAAGCTGATATGCAGACAACATCACAAAGTACCCTCTCCCTGCCTAGCCCACTGTTAAGCCCCACGCCCCTTCCCCAAACCACATATGCACAACAATGTGCTCTAGAGCAAAATAAACATATCGACCTTAAATTTTCCTCCTTTCAGCTTCCATCTTATCAGGAGATGTCAGCATTTAGTGCAAGGACAAATGATTACCATTGGTGAGTAATGTAGACAATGCCTTCAAGAGACAAATAGCCCTTGAGCAGCAAGGCAATGTCTTTCAAAGGGTCACTGCTCAAAGGAGGCATTTTCAGTCCTCTAAGCTTAGAGGTCAAATATCCAAAATGAAAAGGTAGAAGGAAGGAAGGAAGGGAGGAAGGAAGGAAGGAAGGAAGGAAGGGAGGGAGGGAGGGAGGGAGGGAGGGAGGGAGGGAGGGAAAGCAGCTTTTCAATCAGTTTGAAATAAGGCAATTTTCTTAAAAAAAAAACTTTAAACCTTAAATTATCTCCCCTTCTTTAAACTCCTCCTCTTATTCTGTATGTTATTCATGATGTTTAATTCTTGAAATAGCACATGGCTGAAAACGGGAGCTAACCTCTTGCCCAGTGTGAATGAAATCTTCTTTTTCTAAGACCCACCCTCAATATACAGTGTTGGGTTTGCCAATGTAATTATTTTCTCTGTTTAAAATAAGTTGCAGTGTTTTGCCTTTTCCATATAGTTAATACAACTGTAACAAACATGTTATGAAGACACTTTGGTGATTTTCCTTACCCATGTAATTTTGAAATTTAAATATACTGTCATATATTCTTAAAATTCTAATGGGCTGAATAATACCTTTGCAAGGATAGAAAAATATATATTTATAATATTCATGCATGATTTGCCCCTGAGATGGGTTGCTGTAATGGGGGAATATTTAAGACTTTCCCCAAGTCATTAAAAAAGCCTCCAGCAAGCAGACCCTGGTCCTCTTCACAGGGAGGGTTCGGAAAGGTTCTTTAATCATAATAATCCTGGGGAGAAAAAAAGTCATGGAAATAAGACATCTGCTTCTATGCCTTGTTGTTTTGCAGGATAATGATTGCTTTAGCAGCTTCTATTGCCATATGTGTACAATAAGTAAATGAACATAACATTGAACAAACACATAAAAGAAGGATAAACCACCCAGCTTAACAAATCCACTCTCACACATGCTGTGCCCTGAAACATGAAAAAAAGAAATCACTGGATCATAAGGATTAGTAAAATAACAGTCCCTGTTAACAATATTGACAGGAGGTGTAAGAATAATTTGTCTGATGTGGGGACTAACAGTCTAGCTGCTTAATTCTTAATACTGCCATCTTTTACCACTTTCCTCCTGATATTAGGCAGATGGATGGATGGGTGATAGATAATAAACATATTTTTTGAAAGGAAAATTTTGACTGAGCATTGATAAGGGCTGAAATTTTACTTACATTTTACTTACAACATGTCTGAAGACTAAAATAATTTTTCACAGAGCATCTTCTGGCTTTATCCTTTACAATTTCATTTTCCTTCTCCAAATTAATATGCTTTCAGAGCTGTAAACTGTAGGACATAGCCATGTTGTAAAATTGTTTTTGTCCTTGTGCATCTGTGTCTTAATGCTAGTTAAGTTAGTAGAACAGTCAGTAGGAGTGTTTCTGTAAGTCAGTCCATAATGGAGCACTATATAGTCAATTACACATGGTAGTGTCTGAAAATCACACAGCAGCCTCAGCTCAAATTTCCACTTAGCCCTCCCCAGTATCCTGTGGTCATTCCAGTACAATGTAATAGAATGAGAACAAACACAAGGGGAATACAATGGGAGGAAAAGAAACTGAAGTTATGTATCTCACTTTTGTAAATTTTGTAAAAATATATGACTACCTGAACTAATCTCTAGGGCTTCTCCTAGGACCTAAAAAAGGTATCCATAAAGGTGTGGAGGCCTGAAATTTAAGCTTCCTTAGCTTCTAAGTAATCTGCCTCTTCCTTGTATAAATGATGGTTGAGAGGAAGAGAGAACAGTTATCAAAGGAATGGTAAGTCATTAGAAATAAGTAGAAGAGAGTTTTTTAACATTAAAGTAAGAGAAACCAGTTGAATGGAGGAATGTAGGTGGGACTGAATATAATCAATGGCAAAGATATAAATGGGTCAGGTAACATTTTTGGGTTACTTACTAAATGATTGGTCCTTTACTAAGTGATTTAAATTATGCTTTCATTTAACCCTTATAATGTATATGTGTGGTTGTGATTATTATTTGCATTATTTTATGAAGGAGGGAATGAAGGCCTAGATAGGCTAAGTAACTTTCCCAAGGTCACATAATTAGTAAGTGGCAGCAATGAACTTGAACCTGAGTCTGTTTGGGTTCATTGTCTGCGCTTACAACCACCATGTTAGAGTGGAAACACATGAGAATCTAATAGCCAGAGAAATCGAGGATATTACTTACATTTCACAATGACCACTAATACATAAAATTTCTATTTATTTTCCAAATTTAATTATCACCATGCATATAAAAATCTTTTACTCCCATTCTTGTTTTGCTAAATTCAAAATAAGATTTCTTTTATCAATAGTGTGATTTCTCTGCAGCAATGAGAATTAACAAACATTTATTCATTGACAAATATATATTGATGACTTTTAACAATACCTATGAAACATAACATAGTTATGAAACATAAGAAATGTAATGAGGGGAATTTAGCTAGTGTTCAGAGCTTTTTTTTAAAGATTTTATTTATTTATTTTTAGAGAGGGAAGGGAGGGAGAAAGAGAGAGAGAGAAACATCAATGTGCGGTTGCTGGGGGTTATGGCCTGCAACCCAGGCATGTGCCCTGATTGGGAATAGAACCTGCAACACTTTGGTTCGCAGCCCACGCTCAATCCACTGAGCTACGCCAGCCAGGGCTGTTCAGAGCTTTTTAAATATCAAAAAGAATCTCTAAGATATTGTCATTATACATAATATTGGTTAATAGTGTTTTGGGAAGACTAATTTTAAATTTTCTGATATTGCTGCATCAGAATTCACAACTGTAATGTTTTCCAAATTGACTATATAATAATAAAGTTGAAAATACACCAGGAAGATATTAAAACTTTTAAATCTGTAGGCACTCACTTACTTAGGATCAACATATATAAAGCAAACATTTACAAATTAAACCAAAAATAGGTGTATCAATAACTTTAATAATAGAATTTAATATACTTCTCTCAATATCTGATAACATAAACAGGCACAACATCAGTTATTATACAAAAGGTCTGAATTAAAAGTTTTAGAAAAATTTACCTAATTGCATTAATGCAAAACAGTGTAGACAACTACTACAGGATATACATTCTTTGCAAGTGCACATAGATCATTACCAAATTTAAACTATGTAGTTTCAGAAATCAATTATCAATAAATATTAAATGATTGAAAGCTATCAGAATATAAACTTAACATAGAAATCAATAACTCCAATGAAGCTAGGAAATCAGCAAATTCTTGAAAATTAGTGATAAACTTCTAAGAAAAACCAACTCTTGAGTCAAAATAAGATGACAAATAGAACAGGAAGATTTTGATCAAATGATAAAAATGGAACATAAAAATGTATATATATTGCTGTTTCAGCTTAGAGCAAAAATTCACATAGAAAAACAGTATGGCCCCAGCTGGTGTAGCTCAGTGGATTGAAGTGGGCCTGTGAACCATAGGGTTGCTGGTTCAATTCCCAGTCAGGTACATGCCTGAGTTGCAGGACAGGTCCCCAGTGGGGGCACATGAGAGGCAACCACACATCGATGTTTGTCTCCCTCTCTTTCTCCCTCTCTTCCACTCTCTCTAAAAATAAAATAAGTAAAATCTTTTTAAAAACTTAAAAAGAAAAAAAAGAACATGTTGGACTAAAAATCAGTGATCTAATCCTCCAGAAGCTGGGAAAAGAACAGCAAATCAAACCCAAAGGAAGTAGAAGAAAGGACAATTAGTTAACCTGTCTGTTTTTAAATCTATGAAGATCTGTGAAACAAATGCTGTCTGCACTGAAAAATAGCACAGAACTGCCATCTCAAAGAGAAGGGAAACAAACCAAAAGAATCTTTTGATTACACACCTTACTGCCTTGGGGTTAGTTTCCAGATTGTTGTGCAGAGAGGGGAAATCTAAAGAAATTCTGAAGGAATTGCTGAGTAGACAGAGATCTTATATCAGGGAACCCAGAACAGGTAAAAATCACAGGGTTACCTACAAGAAAGAAGGAAGCTGTAGTAACAGCTCTGAAGATGTGTAGTAAGGGTCTGTCTTTTAAGTACTTGACTGAATATCTATCTGAATGCATACAAGAGGAAACTACTACTGAAGGTTAGGGAAAGAACTATTTAGTAAAGAGTAAGTAGAATAATTCTCAAACACCCCATAGGGGCAGGAATAGTTTACATATATCCCAGCCACAGTGTAAAACCATGTAATATATGGGCGTCAGATTGCATCTAAAAAATGGCATGGGAAATAATTCAGCCATGTGCTAAAGGGTTTTCTGTGATCCACTCTAAAAAAAATTTAAAGTGGGCTTTGGGAAGATTAAACTATATCCAAGTAACTCCACTTCATGTGAGCACGATACCTAATATCTTCTGAAGAAATACAGTAAAGGCCAAAACATAAAATTCACATTGTCTAACCTGCAATAAAAAAATTTCCTGGCTTGCAAAAGAACAAACAGGACAAAAGTAATTAAAAGAAGAATCAGTAAATAGAAATAAATCTAGAAATAAAATAGATAATAGAAGTAGCTAGTATAAATATGCTCAAGATGCTCCAGAAGGGAAAAAGAAAGTAAGCATGATGAAGAGAGAAATTGAAAATATAAAGAAGAACCAAATGAAATTTTCAGAGTGTAAATATATAATACCAGGAATGAAAAAACAGGCATTGGAAGGAATTATCAGCAGATTACACCACAAAAATAAAGATCAATGAAATTATATATATATAGCAGTAGAAATTATCCAAAAGAATGCATACAGAAAAAAAGACTACATTGGGTGATGAGAACATTTTATATTATTGTAAGAGACAAGATTAGAATGTCAAGGAAAAACAAATATGGAATGATTAAAATATTTGATTAACACAAAGAAGAGGCACAGACTAACAAAAACAAATAAGATAAATTAAAACAAGTAGGAAAAAAACTGATCTAAACACAATTGTATCAAAGGAAAAATTGTGACAACTGTAAGAACGTACATAATATAATATTTAAATTTAAAAAAAAATTACATTCAATGTAAATGTACTAAATGTTCAAATTAAAAGGCAACGGTTGCCAGACTTGATTAAAAACCCAGAACCAACTACTAATCTCACTTCAATACAAAGACACAAATAGTTTGAATGCAAAATAATGGAAAGATACATTGTACCATGCAAATGTAAACATAAGCAAACTGGAGGGACTGTATTAATATTAAACAAAATATACTTTAGGCAAGAAGTATTACTAGAGCAAGAGTAACACTTCATAATGGTATAAAGATCAATGAATCAAAAATATATAAAAATCTGTTGAATAATGGAACTGCAAAATATATGATGTAAACATAGAATCAATAAGATAGATAGATATATATATACACACACACACACACACACGTAACCATTCTTAGACTTTAATACAACATTCTCAGTAATTTCACAAACAACCATAAAAAAATTGGTAAGTAAACAAGTGCACTGAATGTTACTATTAACTGAGTAACTTATTTGGCATTTATAAAACACTGTATCCAATAACTGCAAAGTACATATCCTTTTTAAATATAAATGATCTACTGGTCAATGTAAGTCTTATACTGACCAGTAAGAGACAGGAAGCAGTGAACTGTTCTCCCCAGTGCACTGTTCTGACATGTTTTGGTTCCATAACATTCTCCCTTGGAGACATTCCTCATGACAGAGCCACTGGTTGTGTTTTCTTCTGAAGCTTGTAATGTATCTTATTGCTTTCCCTACATTCCCTTCATTCCTGCATCACTTCAGTTTCTTACTGCCTCGGGCTTTCTTATTGCCTCAGGCTCAGGGAACTGGAACAAAAATAGTGTGAAGGAAGAGTAACAGCAGCTGCCATTACTAAGTATTTACCCTGCACCAGACATTGGTTAATCTGTGGGGTACAGGATGAAAAAGACATGGCTACTTACTTTGAGGATTCATAATATAATGATTCACATAGATATGAAATAATCACAAAACTGCCTAACTACTGAATGTGACTAGAACCTGCAAATAAATCAGTATTGATTTACAAAGATCAAAATTTTCACTGATTGTGACATTTTAAATGCACGAGTAATTTTTACTTCATATCCTCTCACTGAGATTCCTGATTATTTTTTCATACTCATCTTTGGAAAGCCAAAAACATATTAATCATAATTAGTATTAGAGAGGCTTCCAGGCTGGGGAAGCTATTATCTCATTGATGTCATAAACCAAGACACTGGTCAGAGATGGGTAAACACTGGACTTTGTAGCATTTGAATAAGGGAGCAGGGAAACCTCAGGGCCCTGTGTAGTATTTCCCTTATTTATAAAACTTTTTCATTGCTTTGAGTGAGCCAAAGCAGATCAGGCAGTAGCTTTGCTCTCTGCCAATGTGGTCACTGACCAACAGTATTTAAGTCATTCTCTAAAGTTCTTTGGAATACACAGAATATATAAACATTTGATTTTACATACTGCCTTTTATATCTTGGGTTTTCCCAAGCATTTTGCAAAGTAACTAATTTAATTAAATTACTAGGTACACAAGCAAATGGAGAGCAGCATACACTTAGTTTACATAAAGGTTCATTCCTAGGTACACCATCACATTTGTGTACTTGAGAAATATTTGTTGAAATCATACCATGTTCCAGGCACTATGTTAGGTACTAAAGTCTGATGAATGGCGGTGATGAAAAATACAATTAAGAAATAAACAAATAAATAAGCAAGCTAGGCAAGGCAGAAAACAGTTTTTTTGGAAAGTAGAGAAAGGACTCCATGTAGTTGTACATTTGAGCTGAAACCTGAATGAGGAGGCAGAGGCTGTCCACGAATATCTTGGGAAAGAGCAGTTCAGTCAGCAGGAACTACTGTGGTGTTTCTCCACCTAATTTCACAGTTGGTTGAAACATGGACACCTCCCAAGTCTAACAAGAAGCAAAGTTTATCTTTATACCAAGTGTGCCTGAGAGATAGAAAAACCTGTCCCTCTATGACTATCAGGCATCCTGAGTTCTACCTCTGACTGAATCTGTGTAAGAAGTTACTCAACATTTCTCCATTTTGGAAAAAAAAAAGGAAAATATCAACCCCCTTTTCCCTTTTCTGCATGACTGATAAAATTTACATTGAAATTTTTCCTAAAAAAGAAAAGTTGCCATCCTAGCATACTGGTTAATTAAAATTAACCATGTATATGTTCACTTGGCCCTAAATGAAGGAGCTAATAGTAAACTATTAACTTTAGTCAAAAATCATAGCCATTTTAGTTGTAGGAAATCATAATTTTAAAATACCTAAAAATATTTAGTATATGTTCTTTTCTAGACTACGTACTGGTTGCCAGATGGAGTATAAAGGTAAATCATACCTGCTACCTGCTCTTAAAATTGCTCTAAGTCCAATGGAGGAGGTGGACACAGCAAATAAATGATTATAGTGTAATGTTGCCTAGAATGTGCAATGAAAGCAAAGAAAAAAAACACACTAATGCACCTAGAAAGAGAAAGAAAGGCAATGTATAAATACTATTAGATGTGTATCAAAGGGTGATGAAAAGTTAATCAGTTGGAGAGAACAGTTAAAAGATGTATGTAGTCTGTTAATGAGTTTGGATTTTTGTGGGGGAAAAGCTATCAGAGCTAATAAATCATATACATAGTCTTATACATATATACATGCACACACTATAAGACAATTCTGGTGGCAGCTTTGGGTATTATATGGAATAAAAGGAAGAACTGAAGACAGCAAGATCAATGAGACAGTCTAGGACATTTAAGGATAAAACCCTAACTAAGGCAGTGACAGTAATGGTAGCAGGGGGAGTGAAGAGAAATAGTCATATTTAAGACATGTTTTGTCAGTGCAAGTCTAAGATCTAACTAATGTCTTGTAATGGAAAAATACAATAAAAAATGAACTATTAAAAAAAGAATGTTAATGTCTAATTTTAATTATCATGTCTTTTATTTAAAAAATTTAGAACACAATAATAAAGAAAACCTAAAAATGAATATTTAGATATTTAGACATAAATCTCATATATAAAACCTTTATCAATCTTTTTATTTAAAAAGGATGTTTAAAAGTGTCTAGTGATAAGGTTGAATACACTTGAGATAATTTTAATGGTTTGACACTTTTGTTCAGCCATCAAAACCTATTAGGAACATCTTGATGTTCATGGAATGATCAACAAAGACAGGGATATTGTATAGAAAGTCCTGGTCCTTTTCTGCCCTGCCCTTTGTGTTTTGTTTGGTTTTGTTTTTTCACTTTGGGTGATACATTATGCTTCCTACTACATACACCCTCATTCACACATTCATTCATTGAAACAATATTTACAGAGTTGACATATATTAGTTATCACTCAATTAGGTTTATATAAATGGACACACACTTACTGCCATAAACTTAGCTGTTCTTTGGTATCTGCGAGAAGTTGGTTCCAGGCTCCCCATGAATACCAAAATGTCAATACCAAAGTGGTCAAAACCAGTGTCAGAGCTGTGGAAAACTATCAAAGGCTTACAGCAACGAAGCAAACACTGAACTAATACAAAGGCAATTGCAAATGACAGGAAAGTTTTGTCGTGTTTTTACTACTTGCCCTTGCTCTATTCACTTTCCAGTGCAGTGACAGTATTAAAATGGTAGAGTCTTAATTCAATGAGTCTTCAAGTAGCAACAACATTTGTTCCCAAATAGGATGTCCAGTCCTGGTTCTGGAAGGAACAGAAGTGACACAGTTCTCAAGTTATTGTTTGTATCTGTTCTAACCAGTCTGGGGCTACCTGAAGGACTAATACAAGACACTTATCTCTGTTTTGCCTAACCTGGAGCCCAGTCTGGTTGAGTAGCAGTTATTGGGTTGAAATACAATAGACTGCCTAAGGCACAGGAGTAAAAGCTGGGGAAAATCTTTGGGAAGTTAGATACGTAAAAGTACCCATGTATACAGAGAAATTCAAAAAGCCACATGCATATGCAAGACAAAGATGCCTCCTTAAAAAACACAGCAGAAGACTATAAACTTTTATTCTGAGCTAATCCTGAAATTCCCTATCCACCAAGTGTTGAAGAAGTGCCCCAGCAAAGATTCAATCGGCAAAACCTGGAAAAGGTGTGTGGTTTTGTGTATGTGTATGCATGTGTGTATGTGTATATTTTTGGTTTTGTCTGTTTGTTTTAGGTCATGGAATTCAAGAAAACCTGTCAAAACATTTGCTAAATATGAGATAAAGAAACAAAGACTTCAGTGGCCACATCTGATATTTATGGTAATAAAGTTCTTTCAATAGTGTTTTGGAAGTCCCTAAACAAACACACTACTATGACACCAGATGGTAACTAAAAGAAATAGAAATCCCTAGTAAAGGTAAATACATGGGTGAATATTAAAATCAGTATTATTTTATTAGTAGTCTGTAACTTCACTTTTTATTTCCTACATGATTTAAAAGACACATGAATAAAATTATAAATCAATGTTATCAGGCACAACATATATATAGATGTGATTTGTGACAACAATAATATAAAGAGAAAGAATATGCCCTCATATAATTATATAGGAGCAGAGCTTCTATATGCTACTGAAGTTAAGTTAGTTTCAGTTCAAATTATATCATTTAAATTTAGCTGGTAAATGTAATCTTGTTGATAGCCACAAAGAAAATATCAATAGACTATGCACAATAGAAAAAAAAAGGAGAATCAAAGCAATTCTCTACAAAACAATCAACTAAACACACAAAAAAAGGTAATAATGGGAGAAATGAGAGGCAAATGATGTGTAAAACATACATAAAATAATTAGCAAACTGGCAAAATTAAGTTCTTACTTATCAGTATTTTTTTTAATTAAGAGAACTGAGGTCTCCAGTAAAAAGACAGACATTAGCAGAATGGATAAAAAACAAAAAACAAACAAACAAACAAACAAAACCCAGAGGATATAAGATGGTGGAGGAGTAAGTGGAAGGCGCACTAACCTCTTCCCAGGACTAATCTGGAATTACAACTAAATTGTAGAGAAATCATCTCACATAACCAACTACACATTACCTGGAGAGAAGCCTTACAAGCACAGACAGAAGAAAACCCTTCAGCACATCCTGACTGGTAGGGTGTTGGAGGAGATGCGAGAGGACTGACTGGGCTCCCATGGGTGGCAGCTGAAGATCTAGAGGGATATTTCAGTGGCCAGGGTGTTCCCCTTGAGAAGTGTAGGGTCTAAACCCCAAGCTGGGCTCCCTAGCCTACAGCACCAGAGCTGGAAAGGAACCTAGATAGCATCCAGCTGTGAAAAGCATCAGGGGTCTATTGGCCAGGAAGAGACAGCTAGAGACCCAGAGAGGCTTTTAAAAAGCCAAAGCAAAAATATTTGTTTTCAGCCACTTATCCTGAATCCTGGCAAAGGGAGGGCAGAGTGGACTAGAGACTCGAGGACAGTCTGTGGTTGGTGGCTCTGGGGAGAGAACTGAAAGGAACGGCACCAAAATCCCTGTGCTGAGTCATCCCCCATACTGCAGAAAACATCTTTCTCAGGCAGAGGACTCCTATCTGAATGGCATTAGCTTGAGGGGAAGGAATAGTCCCATCCAAAGGAATTACTCTGCCCAACACTGTGGCACTTAAGCTCAATTGCTGAATACAGATTGATTAGATTAACAACTAATCCAATTAGCAGCTGATTAGTTTAACATCTAAGGGAGAAAATACAAAGAAGCAGCCAAAATGGGAAGACAAAGAAATTGGCCCCAAATGAAAGAACAAGAGAATTTTCCAGAAGAACTAGATGAAGTGGAAATAAGCAATTTATCAGATAGAGAGTTTAGAGTAGTGATTGCAAGGTGACTCAACAGCATAAAAAAAGAGAAACCATAAAAATGAATCAGTCAGAAATAAAGAATGCAATATCTGAGACAAATAATACACTGGAAGGAATAAACAGTAGGTTTATTTTGGAAGACAAGAGAGAACAAAATCAGGCAGAGGAACAAAAAGAAAAGAATTTTTTAAAATGAGGAGAACTTAAGAAACACTTTGGACAACATGAAGCATAATAACATCCACATCATGGGAATACCAGGAAGAGAAGAGAGTGAGCAAGTGATTGAGAACATATTTGAAGAAACACTAACTAAAAACTTTCCTAATTTGGTGAAGAAAAAGTTGCACAAGTCAAGGAAGCTCAAAGAGGACCACAGCAAGACACATCATAATTAAAATGACAAGGCTTAAAGATAAGGAGAGAATCCTAATAGCCACAAGAGAAAAGCAAGTAGTTACCTACAAGGGAACACCAATTAGACTGTCATCTGATTACTCATCAGAAACTTTTCAGGCCAGAAGGGAGTGGTGTGCAACATTCAAGGTAATGAAAATCAAGGACCTACAACTAATGTTACTTTACCCAGCAAGGCTATCATTTAAAATTAGAGGAGAAATAAGGAACTTCCTAGACAAGAAAAAGCTGAAGGAGTTTGTTAACACGAAACCAATACTGCAACAAATGTTAAAGGACTTTCTTTCAGATGAAGAAGAAAAAGAGAAAGAAAAAAAAAACAGATGAAAGCAGTCTAACAATCAAATGGCACTACATATGTATCTATCAATAATTATCCTAAATGAAAATGGCTTAAATGCTCCAACTAAAACACAGGGGGCAGCTGAATGGATAAGAAAACAAGACCCATATATGTGCTGCCTCCAAGACACCCACCTCAGATCAAAAGATATACACAGACTAAAAATAAAGGGCTGGAAAAAGTTATTTCATGAAAATGAAAAAGAAAAAAAGCTGGGGTAGCAGTACTTATATCTGACAAAATGGACATTAAAACCAAGGCTATATTAAGAGACAAAGAGGGACACTACATAATGATAAAGGGAACAACCCAACAAGAGGACATAACCCTAGTGACATTTATGCACCCAACATAGGAGCACCTAAATATGTAAAGCAAATCTTGATGGACATAAAAGGAGAGATCAACAGAAATACATCATACTTGGGGATTTTAACACCACATTGACTTCAATGGATAGATCTTCCAGGCAGAAAATCAACAAGGAGACAGCAGCCTTAAATGACACACTAGATCAAATGGATTTAATTGATATCTTCAGAGCATTTCACCCCAAAGCAGCAAAATATACATACTTTTCAAGTGCACATGGAAAATTTTCTAGGATAGACCACATGTTAGGACACAAAATAAGTCTGAAAAAATCTAAGAAGATTAAAATCATATCAAGTATCTTCTCTGAACACAATGCTATGAAACTAGAAGCCAACCACAAGAAGAAAAGTGAAAAACACACAGAAACCTGGATGCTAAATAATGTGTTAAAAAGCAATGAATGTGTCAACAATGAGATCAGGGGAAAATTAACAGATACTTTGGAACAAATGAAAATCCAAAATCTGTGGGACACTGGAAAAGCAGTCCTAAAAGAGAAATTCATAGCACTACAGGCCTAGCTCAAAAAGAAAGAAAATGTTCAAATAAGCAATCTAACTTCATACTTAATGGAACTTGAAAAAGAACAACAAACAAAGCCCAATGTGAGTAGAAGGAAGAAAATAATTAAGATCAGAGCAGAAATAAATTAAATAGAGTCTAAAAACATATACAAAAGATCAATGAATTCAAGAGCTGGTTCTTTGAAGTGATAAATAAGATTGATAAATCTTTTTTTAATATATATTACAAATCTACTGTATTTTTTCTGCTTTGTTCTTTTTTTATTATTTATATTGTTTTTTTTCCTCCAGCATAGCTTTTTTAAAATATTTTTTATTTTAATTGTTGTTGCAGTACAAGGATTGACAAATCTTTAATGACATTAATCAAGAAAAAAAGAAAGGGGACCCAAATAAATAAAATTATAAATAAAAGAGGAAACATAACAACTGACACCAAAGAAATACAAAGGATTGTAAGAAAACATTATGAACAACTATATAACAAAAATCTGGACAACCTGGAGGAAATAGATAAATTCCTAGAAACATACAATCTTCCAAAACTAAATCAGGAAGAATCAGACAATCTGAATAGACATATTATACTAAAAAATGAAATTGAAGCAATAACCAAAAAACTCCCAACAGACAAAAGCCCTAGACCAGATGGTTTCACAGGTAAATTTTAACAAACATTCTGAGAACTAACACTTTTCCTTCTCAAACTATTTCATAAAATTCAAGACAAGGGAAGGCTCCCAAACTTATATTACAAGGCCAGCATTATCCTAATTCTAAAACCAGATAAACAAACTACAAAGAAAAAAGATTATAGGCCAATATCACTGATGAACATAGATGCTCAAATCCTCAACAAAATACTAACAAACTGAATACAGCAATACATCAAAAAAGATCATAAGCCATCAAATAGGATTTATCCTAGGAATGCAAGGATGGTACAACATTCTCAAACCAATAAATGTGATTCATCACATAAACAAAATGAAGGATAAAAACCACATGAGTATATCAATAGAAGCAGAAAAAGCTTTTGATAAAATCCAGCACCCATTTATGCTAAAAACTCTCGGCAAAGTGCAACAGAGGCAACACACTAAACATAATAAAGGCCATATACAACAAACCTACTGCCAGCATCACACCCAATGGGCAAAAACTACAAGCGTTCCCCTTAAGATCAGGAACAACACAGGAATGTATGCTTTCACCTCTCTTATTCAACATAGTACTGGAAGTACTGCCACAGCAATCAGACAAGAAGAAATAAAAGGCATCCAAAATTTATGAATTACTTACAAAAGGAGGAAGTAAAACTGTATTTTCACATGACATGATTCCCCAAAGATTCCACCAAGTAACTATTAGAACTGATAAATGAATTCAGCAAAGTAGCAGGATACAAAATTAATATTCTGAAGTCAGTTGTATATTTATATGTCAATAACAAACTAACAGAAAGGGAAATTAAGAAGACAATCCCACTCATAATTGCTTCAAAAAAATAAAATGCCTAGCAATAAACATAACAAAGGGTGTAAAAGACCTGTACTTAGAAAATTATAAGACACTGAAAAAAGATATTGAAGAAAATATAAGTAAATGGAAGCACACACCATGTTCATGGAAAGGATGAATTAACATCATTAAAATGTCCATACTACCCAAAGCAATCTATAGATTCTATCAAATTCCTATCAAGATTCCAATAATATAACTCACAGAACTAGAACAAGTATTTCAAAAATTTATATGGAACCCCAGAAGCTTTCACATAGTAACAGCAATCCTGAAAATGAAGAACAAAGTTGGAGGAATCACATTATCTAATATCAAATTATACTACAAAGCCATAGGAATCAAAACAGCCTGGTACTGGCATAAAAACAGACACATAGATCAATTGAACAGAATACAGAGTCCAGAAATAAACTCACACCCTTATAGTCAATATTTAATATATTTGACAAAGGAAGCAATTACATACAATGGGCTAAAGATAGTTTATTCAATAGTGTTGGGAAAATTGGACAGATACTTGCAGAAAAATGAAACTAAACCACCTTTTACATCACACACAAGAAAAAATTCAAACCAGATCAAAGATTTAAATGTTAGACCTGAAACCATAAAAATCCTAAAAAAAAACATAGGCAACAAAATCTCAGATATTGCTCATAGAAATATTTTATTGGATATACCTACCCAGGCAAGGGAAACAAAAACAAAATAAATAAATAGATAAACAAACAAATGGAACTTCATCAAACTACAAAGTTTTTGCACAGCAAAGGGAATTATCAACAAAATAAAAAGACAACCCACAGAATGGGAGAACACATTTGCCACTACATCTGATATGGGGTTAATATTCAAAATTTATGAATTACTTGCAAAACTCCACACCAAAAAACAAACAACCCAATTAAAAATTGGTCAAAGGACCTGAATATACACTTCTCTAAAGAGGACATACAGATGGCCAATAGACATATGAAAAGGTGCTCAATGTCACTAATCATCAGAGAAAACAAGCAACCCAATTAAAAATTGGGCAAAGGACCTGAATATACACTTCTCTAAAGAGGACATACAGATGGCCAATAGACATATTGAAAGGTGCTCAATGTCACTAATCATCAGAGAAAACAAATAAAAACCACAATGAGATACCATCTTACACCTGTCAGGAAGCCTGTCATCAATAAATCAAAAAGCAACAAGTGCTGGCAAGGATGTGGAAAAAGGGGAACCATTTTTCACTGTTGGTGGGAATGCAAACTGATTCAGCCACTATGGAAATCACTATAGAGATACCTCAAAAAATTAAAAGTGGACCTGCCTTTTGACCCAGCAATCCCACTTCTGGGAATATATCCTAAGGAACCAAAAACATTAATTCAAAAGAACATTAGCACCCCCATGTTTATTGCAGCATTATTTACAATTGCCAAGGTATAGATGCAGCCCAAGTGTCCATCAATAGACGAATGGATAAGACAACTATGATACATTTACACAATGGAATTCTACTTGGCCATTGAAAGGAAGAAAATTTTGCCCTTTGCACCAGTATGGATGGACCTGGAGAACATTGTGCTAAGTGAAGTAAACCACTCAGAGAAAGACAAATACCATATGATTTCACTCATATGTGGACTCTAATGAATGCACTGAACTAACAAGCAAAACAGAGACAGACTCATGGAGAACAGATGACAGCTAGTGGGGAGGGGGAGGTTAGGAGGTGCAAGCACTGAGCAAAAAAGAAAAAGGACTCATGGACATGGACAACAGGGTGGTGATTGCTGGGGAGTGGGGAGGTATAATGGGAATAAATGATAATGGAAAAAATATAATAAAGGTTATATATTTAAATAAATATATATAAATAAATAAATATTTTTAAAAACACTTGATCCAACTATATGTTGCCTACAAAAACTTACTTGAGATCAAAAGATGACTGAAAGTCAAAGTCAATGAGATATTCCATGCAAATAGCAACCAAAATTTCTAGAATGGCTATGTCACACAAAATAAATTTTAAATCAAAAACTGTTACAAAAAGCAATAGAGGGCATTTTATATTGATAAGTTAAATTCATCAAAAAGATATAACAACTATATACATATAGGTACCACACAACCCACAAATTATGAAGCAAATATTAACAGATTTGAAGGGAGAAATAAATGGGTCTACAATAATAGTTGGATATTTCATTACCCTGCTTTCAATAATAAATAGAACATGTATATATTAGACCAATAGGGGGCTTGAATAACACAATAAAAAGCAACTAAACCTAACAGACATAAAAAGATTACTCAAAGACAGCAAAATACACATTCTTCTCAAGTACACACAGATCATTCTCCAGAATAGACTGTGTTAGGCCAAGATACAAGCATCAATACATTTTTAAGAAATTGAAATCATACAAAGTATCTTCTCTAATCTCAATGGATGAAAGGTAGAAATTAATAACAAAACTATTGGTAGACATCTTCCATCATGCCTGCCACACATAATCTAGAGCAACAAAAGGGAAAAACATAATTTATTATTAAGGAAACAGAGAAGGGACATACCACACCTAAGTCATTGAGACAGAGTGTGTGATTTGTGCCATGGGACAGGGATAGGAAGGGGAATGATAGGTCCAGTTAACTCATGAGCATCATTTATTCATTAAGGTGTGAGTTTCTTATTCAACCATTGGACAGCCTATGATTCTGCCTGATTGGAAGATTTCTTTTACTAAGTGTTGAGTAAAGCCAGCCTTCAAAGAAACATTTAAAAGCATTGTACTGTGGCCCTGACCTGGTGGTTCAGTTGGCTGGAGCATCATCCTATACACCAAAAGGTTATAAGTTCGGTTCCTGGTCAGGGAACATACCTAGGTTGTGGGTTCAATCTCTGGTCAGGTGCATATGGAAGGCAACTGATTGATGTTTCTTTCTCACATCAATGTTTCTCTCTCTCTCTCTCTCTCTCTCTCTCTCTGTTCCTCCCTTTCTCCCTCATCAATAAACATATCCTTGGGTGGGGATTAAAATAAATAAATAAACAATACAAATAATAATAATAGGATCACGCTGAGATAGGCTTGGCAGTATCCTTCCTCTTGTGCCAGTACTTCAGCTGGGTTATTGGCACAGGGTGTGTGCAATAGGCCCCATGTCACCAAATTTAGTTTTGTTTGTTTTGTTTGTTCATTCCCTCAGCATTTTATTTGGCTTTTGTATCCTTGTGAATTTCCTTCATTCTCCACTTTCACTATAAAAAAAAACTTTGTTTTCCTATTCACATATTGAAAAGTTGATACCAATATATTCTGAGTTTTATACGCCATGGATCAATTTTAGATGGCAGAGTCACAGCCACCAAACTCTTTCCAATGACTTTAACACATGATTTGAATATGTGACTAGCAATATGTTCAATGTTAAAGTGTATCTCATGCTTATTATACCTGCTCTAAAAGGTTTCAAACTGTAAAGATATCCTTATCTTTGAATAGTTCTTCTAGTCTGTCTCTTGACATTAAACTGTTAATGTGCAGACTGGCACCTGCAAATAATGTGGTTTTGTAACCAAGTATGTTAACCATCTTGTTTCATCCATAAAGAATCTTAAAGATAAAACAATAGTAACAACTGAAGTAACTACACTTCCTCCTGTTTGTATTTCCCTAGACTTTTATTCATACTCTATCTTTCCCCTAGCTCTATTTACATTAAATATTTTTTGCAATTATATTGGATTGTGTGTGTTCCAGTAAGTTACCACAATACATTATGAAACATAGTAGGTTATAAATGCATGTAAGTAAAAATACATGTAGTGTTCTTAAGTGAAGTTTTGTTTTCTTTCTGAAGTCATTGCTCCTTTTGCCTATAAGGATTTGAACAAAAATATCCAAAGGCAAGAATCCCCAATTTTGAAAATTTACTATGAGTCTTTTTTATAATCTGTAAACTAATACTATTAAGTCTTAGAAGTGAGTAACTAGATCTTAAATTCTAATTTATTATAAACAATAAATAGGTACCTAATGAAAATTTGTATTCTAATTTGAAATTCTCATGAATACCTGTTTTTCCTTTTGATCTTATGGTAATAGGCCATTTGATTATCTTCTATTTAATATTTCAACCTCAGACAACAAAGTATTTGTTGTGAAGAAAAAGAAGAAAAAATAATTTTTCTTTCTTTGTTGGGGTTGAAGTTAGTAGGGAAAATGAAAGCTCAAACACCTATTGAGGGACCCATAATTTTCTTTATGTTGTTTACTTTCATTCTCATAACTGATTTGAAATTCCTAAAAGAATGCTGTGATATATTATTATGCCCATTTTACAGGCTGAAATAATTGAATTTCAAGGAAGTATAAAATTTGCCCAAGGTTTTCAAACTAGTAAGTGTTAGAAGTGAGAATTAAACCCAGATATATCTATTTCCAAAGCTTTTCTTCTCCTCCCAGTGTTCACTTTTTTCCTTATTGTTGTTCAGTTACAGTTGCCCCACCTTTTTCCCCATTGCTCTCATTTGCCCCATCTCCCCCACTCCCACAGTCAATCCCCGCCATTGTCTGTGCCCATGAGTCCTCCCCCAACATTGTCTTTGTCCATGGTTCCTTTATACATGTTCCTTGACAACCCCTTCCCCTTCTTTCCCCCATTATCCCTCTCCCTTCTCCCCTCTGGTCACTATCAGTTTGTTCTTTATTTCCATGTCTTTGGATCTATTTTGCTCATTTATTTGTTTTGTTGATTAGGTTCCACTTAGAGGTGAGATCATATGGTATTTGTCTTTCACCACCTGGCTTATTTCATTTAATAGCCAAAGCTTTCCTGCCTACGAATATGACTGAGATTTCCAAAGAGATAGTCAACATTACTTTTTAATCAGATAAAAAAATTATTGTTGATCCTCAAAAGACATATTCCTTTTTCATTCAGTGACTGTAGTTGTTCAAATAATATTTCCAGACACTAGTAATTGTATAGATGGAGACAAAGAGCAGAACTCAGGGATGCCTCTAGCAGCCAGTAAAGACCAGTTGGGTTCATTGGTAATATGTGCCGCCATTCCCTCTAGACTATATTAATCTTATTAATATGGCCCTAGTATGTTAATGTATAAACCTTTTTTGATTGTTTCTTTTTCCTCCCTGTATCACTCTGTCTTATTTTTCCCATATTACTATTTTTAACCATTTTGTTAAGTTAAATTCACTGATTAGTATTCAACATTAGTAGTCACAAATACAGAGATTCCTAGATAATAGCAAAAAAAGAAAATACAAAGAAGGTATAAATTACATGAATACACATGCACATATATTCATAATATTGTAGCACTTACCCAAACCTATTTAGTGTCTGCACATTTACTGTACATTTGATGTAAGACTTGAAATGAGCATAAGACTGTTTACAGGGTACAGAAAATAGACTCAGTATGGAAATCAGTAGCAATGAGAATGAAAAAAGGGCTATAACAAGGAATTTAGATGTTAGTTTTGCTTTCTAGCTATGATGCCAAATATTGAATTTCCAACTTATGAATGCTGTAAAAAGATGTATTATTTTTACAGGGCTGCCATGACAAAGTTCCACAGACTGAGTAGATTCAACAACAAATAATTCCTCACAGCTCTGGAGGCTAGAAGTCTGAGATAAGGTATCAGTACCATTGATTTCTTCTGAGGTTTTCCTCTTTGGCTTACAGATGTCTGTCTTCTCCTGTGTCTTCATTTGGTCACCCCTCTGTGCCCATCTGTGTCCTAATTAATATTCTCTTTTTATAAGGACACTAGTCATATTAGATTAGGGCCCACCCATATGACCTCATTTTACCTTAGTTATAGGTCTTATCTAAAAATAGCCATATTATGAAGTAAGAGGGATTAGGATTTCCACTTATGAATTATTTTGGAGAGGAGGCATAATTCAGCCAGTAACAGAAAAATAAAAGTTAAACAAGTAACTACCTTTTCCATGAGCTGGTTCAGGATAGAAGTTTATTCAAGAACAGTAATAGCAAGGAATTACATAACACTGTATATTAAATGAAGGCTATTAATTTAATCATTGTAATATGCTGTGGACATTCAATGAAGCTGAGCAAGATTCATACAGTTCATTCTTTCCAAATCCAGAAGTCAGCAGGTATTTTCCCAGTTCCAAACTCATTCTATATCTTACCAAAAGAAACAATACCCACTTTCTAAGGGATCTATTCATTTTATTTTTAAAAATGAATTGTGAGGCTTAATTTTGCTTAGTTTCAGAAGTCATCTAGAAATTGAATGGAGATGGATATTGTTAGTGAAATTCACACGTGGGAAGAGAATAAAGTCCAAAAACTTCAGCAATGTTCCTGTATAGAAAGCAAACATCCAAACAAGAAATACTGTCCTCCTTTTGTTAAAATGATTTTTCCTAAACATGACAAGAATCAACTATAAGAAGCCCAATGTTTTCCAAACCTTTACTAATGGGTTCTGCAGAGTTATCTATTGATATATAAGAGACTTCTTAGTTTCACATTCTAATCCATTTAAGATCAGAAACTGCAAATCTTCTTTGTGAGAAAATCAAGTGAAAATCATAGCTAGAATTTGGGACAGTATTTTCAAGGTCAGGCAAAATCAAACATAGTAATAATCATTGTTAATTGTATCTTTGAAAATGGTTAAACAGGTATCAAATAGATATATACAGATATATATATATATCAGGAGAAATTATGACCATAGATCAATATAGATCACAAATATTTAATTAATGCTCATATATATGAGTCTAACTTTGGTTGAGCTAATTTCCTCCTTCTAGACACTTTCTAATTCATCTCCACAGAGTAACCAGAAAAATCATCTTCCAACACAAGATTTATTGTGTTTCTTTATTAAAAATCTATAGTGACTCCCACATTTACTTCATCAAATTTTGCTGTGAGAGAAAAGTAGCATTGTATTCTACCTTGCCTTAGAAACCCAACCATACTTAGCTCATTCTATTGGAGGCACTTTGAGAGCAGATATGAAGCAAAAAAAACACAGATAAATACTCTGAAGATCTTGTTTCTTTCAAAAGATATGAACAAAGAAGAAACTTCTACAATTTGAAAGAATTTTGCAAAATTAAATTTCATAAACACCTGAAAATTCAGATGCATATCAGTAATGGATTGGTTAAGCAAATATTTTTATTCATGAAATGAAAAACTGAAGATATTTAGAAGGATGAGATACTTTTCTAATCAAAGACATTTGTGCTCCAAAAACAATGTTAAATAAGAGTGCTTATTTAACATAGTCAGGAACCTTCATTTTATCCTGCATTTATTGCCAATGTTGCTAAACTTTTTACCATTTACCTCTTTCTTTTAGATATGTAATTTGTTCATGTTGTAAAAGCATTTGTCTATTATTGTTCAACTATTTTTTTTAAATTAGAAATGAATAGTGAATTAAAATATCTTTTAAAGATGTTTAAAATGATTATATATCTTTGCTCTCTTTTGACCTTGTTATATGGTAAATTATATTTTATTACATTACATTACTTATTACATATTATATTACATTCACTATATTACATATAACTAGAGTGGCATTTTTGTTCAGAAATAGACAAAACCAATCAGTGGGACAGGAAGCATCTTAAATTAAAATTAGACTCAAGGGTATAGAGAATTGAGATTATAATAAAATTGACATTTTGGATCAGTAGCAAAAATTTGTCAACAAAAGTGGAAATATGTGGCTAATCATTAATAAATTCCAGGTATATCAAATATGTAAAAATAAAAAAACTATAAAATTATTATGGAAACCTGGGGAACTTGAAAAAAATTATTCATGATAAATACCTAAGTTCCAAAGAAAAACTGATACATTTAATTATATAAGAATTAAAATTTTCTCCATGGCAAAACACATTAAAAAGGTCAGGAAAAAGGCTAAAGAAATTGGGAAATATATTTAGAAATATACATGCTTTCTTTCTCTACATCTTTTGAAAGAAGCACATGGTTCTTTTATCCTATAATGTGAGTATTAATCTATGCTGTAGGTGCATGGTTCTTTTTATTTCATATATAATGTTGCGTGTCAATTTGTAGCACTGGTTCCAAGTACAGACCATACACACAATCTTATGAATATTACTTTACTGTTGTAGATGTGGAGTCCTCACCTGAAAATTGGAAGCAAAATAGGACCTTCTCCCAGGGATGCTAGGAGGTTTAATGGAGTAAATATGAAAACTACTAAGGACAGTACCTAGTACGAGACAGCTCAATAGAGTGTTTATTAAATTAAAAAAAAAACAAACAAAGAGAGGGATTAAGCAAAGGAAAAATAAAAGAAAGACTCATGGACACATACAACAGTGGGGTGATTGCCAATGAGAAGGGAACTGGGGGATGTAGAAGAGGGTAAAGGGGGATAAATGGTGATGGGAGGAGACTTGACTGGGGGTGGGGAACACACAATACAGTGTTCAGATGATGTGTTGTAGAGTTGTATACCTGAAACCTGCATAATTTTATTAAGCTGTGTCACCCCAATAAATTCAACAAATTCAATTTTTTAAATAATAAAATTAAAAAACAAATGAAATAAATAAAATGTGGTGAATTAAACTTGTATGTCCCTGACATTAAACAACCCTTATATTCACAGGATGATCCAACTTGGTCATGCTTTTGGTCACTCTGGTGAAGTTAGGTAGCTCATACAATAGTTTAAAATTTTTAGTTTTATGTTTACAGGTAAATTTGACCTGTGAACTTATTTTTTCTTAAAGTCCTTATCTAATTTCAGTATTATGATGACATAGACTTCATAAGTGAAAGCACATTTTTCCTATATTCTCTAAACTTTTTCTTTATTAAGATTGGCATTATCTATTTATGAAAGTTTGGTAGAATTAATGTACATACTACATAATCTGAGTCTATTCTTTGTGAAATATTGTAAACCATTGATTTAATTCATTTACTGGTTAAAGAGCTCTTCCACCTACACATTTCCTTATGTGTCAGTTTTGATAAACCTTAGTTGCAAGGAAATTGTCCATTTTACATGAATATTCAAATTTACTGGGACTTCATTATGTTGGTCCCATTCTTTCTATGTATTATTTATTTATATGACATATTTCACAGATATAGAACATTTAAAAATTTTATATGGAACTATAAAAGACCCCAAATAACCTCAGGAATTTTGAGGAAGAAGAACAAAGTAGAAGGGATCACAATACTGACATCAAACTAATTACAAGGCCACTGTAATCAAAACAGCCTGGTACTGGCATAGGACCAGACACAGAGATCAATGGAACAGAATAGAGAGCCCAGAAATAAACCCATGCCTGCATGGTCAGTGAATATTCAACAAATGGGGCAGGAGCATAAATCAGACTAAAAATAACCTCTTCAACAAGTGGCATTGGGAAATATATCTTCATTTTTCTTAAAGTGCTTATCTGTTTTCAATTTTTTTAAAGAATACCATTTACCACTAGATCATTTCAATTTTATATTTTTTTCTGTTTTATTAAGTTCTGCTTAGATCTTTATTACCTATTTCCTTCTGTGCTCTCTGGGTTGTTTGCTTTGTTTTCTAATGTCAATTCAGAAACTTGATCATTAATTTCAATAAATCTTTTAGTTATAAATGTTTAAATCTTTTTGAAGATGCCAGGTTCAGTTAAGCATGAAAAGGTCAGCCCCTCCACATTGTTGCTGGCCCAAGGCTTAATGCATTCCAATAAATATATTGGTGGCTTTTCCCCTAGACTACACTGTCTTTTCTACTTTTCACCTTTCTTTGGAGAGACGCTCTCTCAAATATTTTCTATTTACTTTAGGACCAATAGGTCAATAAAATGTGTAATTTTTCTCAGAACCAATCTAATATAATTAGGCAGAAAATCTGATCTGCCATATTGTTAACAGCAGCATTATTTCACCCTTCTCTTCCATGTTTAATCTGCTCTTTTATATAAGCATTAAGGGTTTGGCTTTATTAATTAAATGTATTTTTAACATTTTGAAAAAGATTCTGCCCAACCTTTTAAAATATTCTTATTTCTTTCTCACGTTCTCATTATATATATTTACTTTTTACCTTGCATCTGGTACTTTCAAGATCTGATAGACTTGATAATCTAACTATGGTGATGGTTGTGTTTTGCTGATTTGCTCATATTGTAGCTGATTTCCTCATTATTGTGTAAATTTAGTTCATGAGTTCATGTTTAGCTAAACTTTATCTGTGAGAATCATATACGCCAAAGATGCAAAAATTTATTTATTTTAAATGCCATTTAAACAGATATAGGAGGGTTTTTTAATAGAATAAATGAGTCAGAAGAAAATAACTGTCTTTAGAACAAATTTGAAAAGCATTCCAATTATTCTGAATGGGAGAATGAGAGTATAGGTTACTTATCTCCAGTTTGGACTCCCTCTCTAAATACTGTTTATTATTATAGGCACCACTATCAAATTATATATCTTGAGAGTCAGGCATCTTAATTCCTGTATATTTCTTTATCAAAATCTTACATTAAATTCATTAACACAATATAAGCAAGAGATGTTGACGGCTAAGTGCAGTTCAAATATCAGATCTAAGGAACCCCAGTGAGAAAAAAAGTCCTATATTTCTTGTCAAAACACTGTCAGTCCTGAGGTCATTTATGAACTGAAAGGCATTTTTATTGTTAAGTGGATGAAGGTTTTTTAAGAGTAGAAGCTCAATTTTTTTTAGTACTTACATATGTTAAACCAGTGTTAGTCTATCTTATACTACACATTAGTCAAGTCTCAGTATTTTACACATATGAAAAGCAAGTTTGAAGTTTTTAGTAATTTGCCAACCAGTATATTTGAGCAACAATTCAAATCTGTCACACTGAAGTTTAAGCTATTATTTGAAATAAATAGAAATAACACTAAATTAAAAGTTTAGAGAGATTTTTTAAAGATTTTATTTATTTCTAGAGAGGGAAGGGAGGGAGATAGAGAGAGAGAGAGAAAGATCAATGTGCGGTTGCTGGGGGTCATGGCCTGCAACCCAGGCATATACCCTAACTGAGAATCGAACCTGCGACACTTCGGTTCGCAACCCACACTCAATCCACTGAGCTATGCCAGCCAGGGCTAGAGAGAAAGAAGGAGAGAAACATCAATGTGTGAGAGAAATATCAATCAGTTGCATCTCACAGGCTCCCAACCGGGGACCTGGCCTGTAAACCAGGCATGCGCCCTGACCAGGTATCGAATCGCTGACTCTTTGGTTTGTGGGACGCTGCCCAACCCACTGAGCCACACCAGTCAGGGCTTAGAGAGATTTTTATGTCATACTCTTTCATTGACTCTGGAGATAAATCATTTCATCTATATGAGCCTAGTTTTTACAACTATCAAAGTTGGAAGCTTAATTAGATGATCTCGATATGGTTTCCCAATTCTTTTTTTTAATTATATTTCATTGATTATGCTATTAGAGTTGTACTGATTTTCCTCCTTTGCTCCCCCCACCCAGCACTCTCTATTCCCTCAGGCAATCCCCACACCATCGTTTATGTCCATGGAACATGGGTATAGGTTCTGTGGCTACTGCATTTCCTACACTGTACTTTACATCCCCATGGCTATTCTGTAACTACCTATTTGTACTTCTTAATCCCCTCACCTCTTCACCCATTCCCCCCACATCTCCTTCCATCTGGCAACCATCAAAACATTCTCCATATCTATGATTCTGTCTCTGTTTTCTTGTTTTCTTAGTTTGTTTTTTAGATTCAATTGTTGATAGATATGTATTTTTCTCATTTTATAGTTCATAGTTTTGATTTTCTTCTTTTTCTTAAACATGTCCCTTTAACATTTCAGATAATAATATTTTGGTGATGATGAACTCCTTTAGTTTTGCCTTGTCTGGGAAGCTCTTTATCTGCCTTTTGACTCTAAATGATAGCTTTCCTGGGTAGAGAAGTCTTGGCTTTTTGTCCGTGCTTTACATGGCTTTGAATGTTTTTTGCCAATCCCTTCTAGCCTGCAAAGTTTCTTTTGAGAAATCAGCTGAAGGTCTTATGGGAACTCCCTGGTAGGTAACTAACTTCTTTTCTCTTGCTGCTTTTAACATTCTCTATCTTTAACTTTTGGCAGTTTAATTATGATGGGTCTTAGAGTGGGCCTCTTTGGGTCCAACTTGTTTGTGACTCTCTGTGCTTCCTGAACTTGCATGTCTATTTCCTTCACCAAATTAGAAAAGTTTTCTTTCATTATTTTTTTTCAAATAAGTTTCCAATTTCTTCCTCTTTCTCTTCTCCTTCCAGGGCACTCCAATGATGTAAATGTGGTAACACTTGAAGTTGTCCCAAAGGCTGCTTATTTTATTCTTGTTTCCATGGATTCCCTTTTTTCTTCTTCTTGTTCTAATTGGTTGTTTTTCTTTGCTTACTTATGTTCCAAATTATTGATTTGATTCTTGGCTTCATCCATTCTATTGTTGTTTACCTGTAAATTGTTCTTTATTTCAATAACGTATCTTTCATTCTCTCAGGGTCTTTTTTATGCTGTTGAGGTCCTCACTAAGTTCCTTGAGCATCCTTACAACCTGTGTTTTGAACTGTGTATCTGAAAGATTGCTTATCTACATTTCATTTTGCTCTTTTCCTGGAGTTTTGATCTGTTCATTCATTTGGGTGATGTTCTTTTGTCTCCTCATTTGGGCAGTCTCCCTGTACTTATTTCTATGTATTAAGTAGAGTTGCTTTGACTCCCATGTCTTGGCACTGTGGCCTAAGGTAGTAGGTGTCCTGTAGGGCCCAGTGGCACAATCTCCCTTATTACCCAAGCTGGGTACTTAAGGTGCATTCTTCATGTGGGCTGAGTACACCCTCCTCTTGTATTTGAGCCTTGGTTGCTGTTGGCAGACCAGTTGGAGGGATTTACCCAGACCAGTCAACTTCAAGGACTGGCTATGACAACTGATCACCAACCTCTACCCTCTAGAGTATAGAGTATAGAGTATACCCTGTAGAGTATCAGCTGTGTAGGGGGAGGTTGGTGGTACTCTGATGTGGTCTATAGCTGTCCACTGGGTGCTCTGGTTCTGGGATTTCCCAGGTGGTACAGGGAAAGGTCAGCCCCCATCTCTGTTTTGCCTGAGGCAACTCTGCCTGAGCTATAAAGCAACCTGAGACGGCTGCTACTTGTGCTGGGCATGGAGATTCCCAGGTGAAGCCAAGCCATGAGTCTAGGCTGGCTGCTGCTAGTGCCAGGCCTGGGGCTCACTGCAACCAGCTGTTGGTTGGTTGAAAGGATTTAGGAAGTTGTGAATGCATGAGCATTCATGTGGAAGAGCAGCTTGTGTGAACCTGTACGCTGTGTGAGATGTGTAGTCTCTCGGGATCTCCAAAGAAGGTCAAACAATGTTAGCCAGATTCATGGAGTCTCAGATACAGAACCAGCTTGTGTGCTCTGTGGGGAAAGTGTTTAGAAAAGGGACAATGGCCTCTGCTCACTTTGATGACAGATACTTCATTTCCTCCCTGTATGCCACTGGTGCCTTTCAAGCTGCTATCCTGGTGCTGTAGTTCAGAGCGAGTGAGTCTGAGTAGATGAGTCTGTGTGTGGATTCTTTAAGACAAACTGCCTGGGGCTTCAGCAGTTTCTTCCACTGACTCAATCCCTGATGGTTTTTGCAGCCCAAAGTTGTGGGGACTTACCTTCCTGGCACTGGAACTCTTGGCTGTGCGGACTGGTGTGGGGCTAGGACTCCTCGTTCCCAAATTTTTATCTACCACATGTGGGTGAGGTACCAGTTCTGCTTCTGCACCCCTCCTACTGTGACAGGACATAGCTGAGCAGTAGCTATTCTTAGGTAGGAGCTGACCAGCAGCCATTCCCAGACAGCAGCCATTTCCCAGATAAGCAGTTATCTCAAGGTTGTACACTAACCCCCATGATAAGCTCCTGTGCTCTGTAACTCCCATGATAAGCTCCTGTGCTCTGTAGCTTCTGCAAATTTCCTCCTGCACTTTGTTCCTTTGTTTCCCATATACGGTAGTTAGACCTAACTTCTGCATTTGGCTTCTGTAACCTCACTTCGCCATATAGGTAGGAAGCCCAGAAGATAAAGTTCAGGGCTCAGAATTTGGGATTCCCCTCTGAGCCTGCGTGTGTAATAAAGGATTGTGCTCCGCAATCTCTCCCGCGTGTGAGTTATTTTCCACAATACTACCAGTCTGGGTGCATGGGCTTCTTTAATTCTGTAGTTGTCAGGCTTCCATTCAACTTGATTTCTGACAGTTCTTAATGATGGTTGTTCTATATTTTAAGTTGTAATGTTGATGTGATTGTGCCAAGAGGTGAGCCATGTTTACCTACACCGCCATCTTGACCCAAGGATAGGGTCTCCCAATTCTAAAATGTTCTCCTAAATGGGCCTCCTACAATAATTGCCTTGCAATATATGCATGCTGCCACCAAGTGGCAGTAAACAGTACTAATTTCTTTCCTTTTTCTTTTTTTTTTTTTTTGGAGCAGAGAGTGTATTTAACATCATATTTAACCATCAAAAGTACAACATATTGCCCTGGCTGGTGTGGATCAATAAATTTAGTGCTAGCCTATGAACCACAGGGTGGCCAGTTCAATTCCCAGTCAGGGCATATGCCTGTGTTGCAGGCTGGGCCCCCAGTGAGGGACGCATAAGAGGCAACCATACACTGATCTTTCTCTTCCTCTCTTTCTCCCTCCCTTCCCCTCTGTCTAATAATAAAATAAATAAAATCTTTTTTTAAAAAAGTACTACATATGAATATAACTAAATGATAATATAATCAATTATCATATACTTTAAGGCAGAGGCTCTACAGTGTGGTTGTCTATCACATTAGAAGCAACTGTGGAGATTTTTAAGCAGAGGAAATCCAGATCCCACTGAGAATCTTCAGAAATGGGACTTGGGAATCTGTATTTTCTGGTTTTGCTTCTATGGGTGACTCTGACATGCAGTCAGTTTTTGAATAAGTAGGAAAAAAATGTAATAGCATCTTACACTAACTGTTGACACTTTATACCTAACCATATAATAATGGCTTTATAAATATAGCCCTTACCTAACCTCATCAAATATAACTCATTCTAAACAATTTTTAATTGTTATTTACCTCCAGCTTAGCCTCTTTCTTTTCAGGTCATCCCCTTAGTACTCCAAGGAGCAGATACTTCTATAAAGTATGTGTGTAACTTGCTATCACTGAAACTGACTTATTTTTACTCAAAAGAGAAGTGAAAAAACTCACATACCCATACAGACCTTGAATTTTCCACACAATAGACTTTTGATTTAACAACTTGCTAGAGGGAGAGCAGCAAAAATGCCACTCTAAATTAAGCAGTAGAATAAAATGAGTACTAAAACAAAATTAAACAGCTAGTATAACTTGCATTTGTCAATTCAGGTATGTGCAAGGTATATATCCACCAGGATACTGTGAGGATCTATACCAACCCCGGTCTCACATATTAGAGGGCAAAAAAACTAGTTTCCTAAAATTGCAGCTGGGCCACACTACTTTAATATTACCATTAGAAAATGCTTAATAAGTATATATTAAGTGATTATCATTTCAATTGCTACATAATCAAGAGGAATCTCAAAGACACATACACAAGCATCTGAAATAATACATTTGCACTCAATGTAAACACACTCACACTACTGACTCATCCCTCCTTATATACCATAATATTTCAGCATAAAATAGATTTTGCTGTTTCATAGTAATCACTCTTCTGCTTTTCCCAATATTTCTATTCTGGGAATTTATTATGAAGTCAATCATTTAAAGAGGTAAAGTTGAAAAGGCCAGATAGTTAAAAAAAATATTGACAAGAGTCAATGAGAAAAGAAAATAATCCCAGTTTGTGTTGATGAAAACCCTACATTAGAGGAGAAAACACAAGTGTCACACACTATGGAGACCATCAATTAGACAAAGAAACAAAACATTATGGCACCTCCTGGCATCTCTACTGCATTGCTCTCCAGGCTGGTTTAATACATAGCTGTGTACAGAGCAATTGGACAGGAGAGTAAAACAAGTGTTTCGTCTTAAAAGTCCATGAGGGATATACAAAGTAAAGTCAGTATTATTCAGACTTTTTCTTCTCCAAGTGTCTATTCATAGCCTTTTTCCTTTGGGCTTTTCAGTTACATTCTTTTTAGATTTACTGAAATTTTGGTCTGTTTTTAATGTTACACATTTGTTCTCCCAGACAGTTTATCAACTACCTGTTCATTTTAATTATGAAGTTCTTTGTTGAATACAAAACTCTAAGTTTTTATTACAATTAAACTGGGATTGTATAGTTCATGATATTTTTAGGTTCTAATTGAAGGAAACTTTCTCGACTCTTAGAACACAAAAAACCCTTCTGTTTTTTCTCTTTTTTTTCTGTATTTTTTTTTAACTTCATGGTTTTCCCTTTTACATTGAGGTCTCCATTCCTTGTGAATTTACTTTTGTATGTAATGTGAAGTAATCATGCAGGCTTATTCTTCTCCATAAAAATGCATTATTTTCTCCTACATCAGCTATTAAACAATTCATATTTTTCCATCTTATCTATGGTGTCATAAATATGTGGGTCAATTTTCAGTTTATATTGTCAAATATTATAGCCACCACTAATTTTTATAGTTTTTAAGCACTTGAGATGTGATATACATGCAAAATACATACCAATGTCAGACTTAATTAAGAAACATTTATAATATCTCAGTAATTTTTTATATTGATCACATGTTGAAATAACACTTAATAACATAGTTAAATAAAATATTAAAATTTATATCATGTTTCATGTTTTAAGTATGCAAAAAATTAAAACCACATATGTGGAGTGTATTATATCTTTCTGCATTGCTATATGCTGTTTTGGCATATTAGTTTCAGCACCGGTGTGCCATAGTAGTTTTATTACTAAAATATTGTCTTATTGTTATTTTAGGTAATTTCACCTTCTGTGATTTTTTAAAGCTTCTCTAAAACCTATTTTTGGAAACCTACTGATGAGTTCTAATTTCTCAAATGTCTCAAAATATTAGCCGGCATTTTTATCATGTGTGGACTGAATTTACATAGGACAAGGGTATGTAAATGGTAACAATAGGTCAGAGATTATGCTGTCCACGAACTAGGTCTATCTGTCCTCTAAAATTTTTTTTAAGATTATATTTTTATTTATTTTTAGAGAGAGGGGAAGAGAGGGAGAAGGATAAGGAGAGAAACATCAATGTGTGGCTGCCTCTCACATGCCCCCAACTGGGAGCCTGGCCTGCAACCCAGGCATGTGCCCTGACTGGGAATGGAACTGGTGACCCTTTGGTTCCCAGGCCAGTGCTCAATCCACTGAGTCACACCAGCCAGGGCTAAAATTGTTTTAGTAGTTTCAAAATTGCTTCCAGTTAGGTACTGTATTATTCTTTAGAATATATGCATAGTATATGTTATTTCCAATTTTCTCTTACTTGCTTTTGGCAATAAAGGTGTACTGATATATTTTAGTTGATGTTCAACTGTAACTTAGCTGAACTCTAATTAGTTCTAGTTTATTTATTCTTTGGGATTATTTGAAAAATACCAAAGAAGATAAAATAAAAATGTCATCTTTTTTCTCCCAATCTTTACATTCATAATATATTGTTATTCACTATTAGCATAGACCTCTTACACTAATTTAAATTATATTGAGACAATAGATATTTTATCTTGTTTATAATTTTAATGAAAATTCAAATTTTATCCATAAATTTTTAAGTAAAATTTTTAGCATTAGTCTTTATTTTATGTGTTTATCAAGTACAGAAGGCTCTATTCTATTCCTTAATGCTGAGAAATTTTATCTTAAATAAACATTTTCTCAAGTTTTGTAGGTAATATTTATTAATATATGAAGTATTTTTTCCTCTTCGAATGTGGTGATCAACCTTCTCACATTAAACCATCCTTGAGTTTCTAGAATGAATAATGTATGATTTTTAAAAATATTGTTAGATTTGGCTGATTCATTTCTATTTAAATTTTTGAGCTGTGTTCATAAATATTGTCCTATAATTTTATAATCATATTTTTCATCTAGTTTTGAAAAGATGATGAAATAAATTAATCTTCCCTTTTTTTGATTCTAGTTGTCTAATTTTCTGTCCCTTTACATATTTTGCAGTATATTTTCTAGATCTATTTACAAAGTAGTAAAGGCTAGTAAAAAATTATCTATTGAAAATATTATGGGGCCAACCTGCAAAATTATTTGGAGTGGAATTTGTTTTGTTTTCTTCCCCCAGGGAACTCTTTTATTTCTATTCAACTTATTAAGTGTTTATCTACTTACATATTCTATTTCTACTATTTCTGCATATATCAAATATGCTACTTTACTTTTTTCCCCCAAGAGAGTAATCCATTTCATGTTTTCATCCATCACATTTGTTTCCTAACAAATTTACTGTCAGAGTTGTTTACATACTTTTACATTATTTTTACTCTAGTGATTATGTTTGTTGTATTTTTCATATTTTTCATTATTTTCTTTCTACTTTTCCTCTTTGGATTTCCCACAAGAGGTTTTCAAGGGTCATTGTATAGGACTTTAAAATATGTTTTCAATCAGATATGTAAAATTAATTCATATATTTTCTTTGGCTATTAATTTTATGCATGTGACACTATTAGTGGGAACTATGAGGTATGTCTGGAAAATATGAAGCCATTGTTAATATAACGAGAATGGTTTGCATGACATAGTTGTAACCTGGCAGCCAAGGAGAGTGGACTGGAACGTGCATGTGTGAACAATGACAACTTCACTGTACTAGTCAGTGGGGATGGTAGATGCCATTGAGTGAGCATGTGTACTATGGCCATCACATTCAAAATGACTGAGCAAGTAGAGCAATGAGTCCACACCAAATTTTGTTAAGCATGAATGTTCCTCTGTAGAAACTGTTCAGATGATACTGAATGCTGCATCTAGGGGCAACTGGTGATTGGTAGCTTCATCATGACAACACATCCACTCATGAATCAAGTCTCCTGCACAGGTTATTGGTGAAACATCAAATCACCCAAGTGACTCAGACCCCTTCAACCCAGATTTGGTGCCCTGTAACTTCTGGCTTTCCCCAAAACTAAAATCAACTTTGAAAGGGAAGAAATTTCAGACCATTGATGAGATTCAAGAAAATATGATGGAGCAGCTGGCTGCGACTGGGAGAACTGTGTGAGGTCCCAAAGTGCCTACTTTGAAGGGGACTGAGGCATCATTGTCCTATGTACAAATGTTTCTTGTATCTTCGTATCTTCTTTAGTAAAGGTCTCTATTTTTCCTAGCATGTGGCTGGATACTTTCTGGACAGATTTCATATATATTACATGATCTAATATTTTTTTTAAACCCAGTGTGTTTAATTCTTTCTTCCTGATAACTTTTTGTAAAACTGTTGTATATTTTGCGGAAAATTGGGGGTTTTTTGTTCAATTTAAAGTTCTTCCTGAATCACTTAATTTGAACTTATTTTAGGACTTTTCAAACATTTATTATTTTTGCCTTCTTAATCTATCTGGATCTAAGAAGCTTGAATGAAGTACCATTATTAAATTTTTTTATTTTCCAGTTTTGCCTTATATTTCTACTCTTGTTTTATCACATACTGTACAATTTATTTCATTGTATATATGTACAATCATGTACATATGTGTTCAAAATTATTATATATTTCTGATCTAGTATTTGTTTTACCAGTATATATAATCCTTTTATATTTTATGATGTAGTTTACCATTAATCCTATTTTTTATTTTAGATCATTATATTGTATTTCTTTTAGTTAATATTGGTTGGTTTGTCTTTTTTATGATTAACTTTCCTGTTTTCTTATGGATAAATTGTATAGAAAACATGTTGTTAGATGTATTTTAATTCAGTTTTCTGATAATTAAAATAAGTTATATTTACTGAAATTAATTTTATATGAAGATTTATTTTGGCCATTTAACTTTATATTTTCAATTTTTCACACTTTCATTTCATTCTGCTTTTCCTTCCTCCTAGATAGCCTTCCATTGGATAGAATTTTTATTTGAAAATAATACATTCTGGTTATTTTCTTCTGGTTATTAAATGCAATTCATAAAGACCTATATATACATTCATTTCTTCTTGTGAATATTTCAAACATTAATCTGTAATGTTCTTCAAACAAGAAAAGTAACTTAACATGATTTTTCCTTCTTCAAGAATCCTTTTACCTACTCTTAACACCCATTTTCCTAATCAAAAACTTCAGTTTTGAATTGGCATGAATATGTCCACTGATGGGATTTTTTTAGTTTTTTAAGAAAATAAATTATAATTACTATATGTCCTATATATTTCATAACATATTACAGAATGTATTTAGTTAGTTATGTGTGTAAATGACATACTTTTAAAATAAGTGTTTTCAAAGAAGGTTTTTATGTGGTAATCCATTTGATGCTTTGAGTACTTGAAAACATATTGTGATTTCATAATTAAATGATAATTTAGCAGGGTAAAAGATCCTAGATTCACACTTATCTTCCTTCAAAAATTTGAAATTATTATTCCATTATTTTTTGGCCTGCATTTGTGGTCAAGAAACCTGATGTCAGCATAACACCTATTGACTTAATCTGTTCATTCTTTCTCTGTTGGACTTTTTAAAATTTTCTTTTCATCATGTTCTTAATTTTTCTTATATTCAATAAATGTTTAAAATGTGTTTTTTCCCTCTCATATTTTGTTTGACCCACTTTATGGTTTTAACCCAGAAGCTTTCATGGTTTTCACAAATATTTTTCCACTTAAAATGTTGGTGGTATCTTGTTCAGATTATAAATATTCTCCCAAATCTCCAAGTAGGTATTGAGTGTGCTAATTTTGAAATCTGGCAGTTTATTTTTTTTATTTTATTTATTTATTTTTAGAGAGGGAAGGGAGGGAGAAAGAGAGAGAGAGAAACATCAATGTGTGGTTGCTGGGGGCCATGGCCTGCAACCCAGGTATGTGGCTTGACTGGGAATTGAACCTGCGACACTTTGGTTCGCAGCTTGTGCTCAATCCACTGAGAAATATGGCAATTTATTTTTAATTAAATCTGAATTTATTGTTTCAGTATACTGTGTTTTTTATAGCATATGTGCTTCTCAGATGCCTTAATATATTTCCTGGAGCTGATATTCTCTGTGGTCATAAACAGAACCACCATGTACAACAAATGCCAAGTGAGAATTGTATACACATGCCTGGTTGAGGGGACTGGGGAACCTGACAGGCACCTGTGCTCCATCACCCACTTGATGCCCTAGCCCAGAGCTGCAGCCTCCCAGGAATCAAATGTTTTATTTACACAAAGGTGCCACCCACTTTTTAAGCCAGACCATGTGGTGCTGTCTTTTCATAATTCCTGGGTTCAGAACGAGTGTCTATTTCTAATTTGTCTGCATAAATTTTGCCTTTTATTTATTTATTTTATTTTTCAATTTGTCCACCTTATGAAGAGTACTTTTCTCTAGTTACCATTTGTCTTAGTTGGCCTGGGACATCCCCAGTTTATAACCATTGAGACAAGGTATTTGTTAATTGCTCTCCTTTCGCTCTCAACCTTTTCTGATTTAGATGATAAACTATGTGGTCATCTTCCATGTGGACTCCTAGTAAGTAGCCTTGAGTATGACGAATCTAGATTGTTACTGTGTGCTTGGGGAGAGGGCCAAAGCCCAGGCTCTATTTAGTGACTTAGTGGCTTTAAGGACAGAGATTTGCCCTGGAGTGGGTGGGCCACACACCAGTGATTTTGGGATTCAATTAATCTATTTGCTATTAAACCCCAACTAAATTTGCAATTGTACCTTTGAGCAAAAATCCTTGACTTTGCTGGATATCGCTCTTCTTCAAGGACTTTCCCCTTTCAACACATAACATTTAGAATGTAGGAGAATGGTAGAAGGTAAATCTGATGACTCAGGTAACTTACTTACACTTCAGCCAGACTTTGACATTGTCCTGATGTTGTTTGCAGGCCAAATCATGCTAAGCAGGGGCTGCTGTGGCAGGGGCTGCTGTGACAGGGCTTTAGCAGTTCCACACCTGCTAAACTCCTTTTTCTATGCCATGCCAGGTTACAACCACCTCCATTTCTCCAGGAGTTTCTGTTCAGATCTATATGCACTCCTCTACTTTATCTGGTATTGACACATTTGGATTTAGCAAGGCACCCAGCAGCCTATGACAGTACTCCCTCTTCTCAAAAAATCAAAACTCCTCACTGTCTTTAATTTCATAGTACTGTTGACTCCAAACAGCAAGGCCACACATAATATTGCAGGGTCCGAAGCAAGAGAACATATGGATGCTCACACATCATATATCCAAATATTTAGAATTAAAAGCCTACCCAAATACATTAAATATGTTCTACCTTTTTACCTTTACAAATATACCTTAATAAGGACATGGTAAGGTTGGTTAAAAGTTAGGCATAGTGGGGTTTACTCTCCATCAACAGCCTCCCATCCGTGTGTGGCCTACCCACAGCGACATAATTTGTAGGGCCAAATACAAAATAAAAATGCAAAGCCCCTTATGAGAAAAATAGGGGAAAAGTGTCACTTAAGATGTTAAAACATGGAATTTTTCCCTTTCTTCTGTAGTCAGTCATTCTCTGCCTCTTGGCTGGTCACATGTTTTTTATTTGTTATTTGAGTAAAGAAAAATTAAAATTTTAAATTATTAGCCTGAATTTTATATCTTTGTTAAGCAATTCCATTTTTAAATGCAAATATCTTTATATTGTAAAATTTTATATTGTACCTTTTTTATTGTGGAATACCAGTTTTACATGTAAATATAAGAGTTTGACTTATTTGCATTATCAACCACCTATATTATGATTCATATTTTGTAGATTATCATGCACATGTATTTTGTTGTTACCACAGTAGCAATGTTGCACAAAATTAATTCAAGTTTTTTAGTTTAGTTTTTCATATATGAATCTACCAAAAATTTCTACCTTCAGCTTACTGATGAGTAAGAGCTAAAAGGGAAAGGAACTGCTGATTGCCCTCTCTTTCTCATCCTTCCATGGCATCACTTTCAGTCTAAGTTGTTGGCTAATAAAGATAAATAACATGAATAAGAAAGAATGCGATAGAGTTCATCAGCCAATCTTGTTTCTTAGAATGTCAATGCTTCTTTTCTGCATTTAAAGCAAGTCCTGTTTCAAATGGAAAGCATGGCCTCCCAGGACTGCCAGTGTCCCCTCTTAGTCACAGAGCTAACATGCATACTTGTATTTGCTTTTCTCACTGAATACAATGCACTGTGGATCCAACTAAATTCTGTGCTCATGGGACACTATGAATGATGGTATGCAAATAGGGTGTCAAGGAATGGTCATGAGCCTGCATATTGAATGTGCATCCTTTGCTTACATGCATGCTCCATTGTCCTATTAGACTTCCCTTTTGAAGCATGAATTCAGAGATGTAATTATTAAGACATCAATAGCAGAGCATTCAACTAAGTGCAGGGTCCTTTCTGTGTGGGTCCCTGTGATTGCAAAATGACATGCTCAGGAATCCTGCCCTAGGCCCACCTCGCTTCCCTTCCCAGCCCTGGCTCCATACTGTATTCCTTCTCACACACTTGAGCCCACACATCCAAACTCCACTCAACTCCTGCAAACAGCTATGAGTTGGCCATCTACCCTTGTGAGGACAGATCCAGGGAAGAGGCCTCTGCAGGCACTGAAAGCAGTCTTGAGGCTTTGGGGAAGGACATAGCAGAGTGTCGGTCTACCAGCATCATGGTCTAGGGACAAGGGGTCTGGTCCAGAGTGAGACTCTCTAAAAGCACAAGGTTCATGGCAAGAACTACACTTGTGTGGGTCTTAGGTACTCCAATAAATCACCTGATGCCATTTTTTATTTTATTCATTCTTATCATAACTCATCTTATTTTAAATTTATCATTTCTCATAAGTTTCACCTGATTCTGACTTTTAGTTTTATTAGCATCATTTCCCTGTTATTACATGGTTCTCTTTTCATCTTTCATATATGTCCATTCTTCAATCAATCTCATTGGTGAGATTCTTGAGCAGCCACAAAAGTCCCATAGACAACTTCTAAATTTCTCCCACACTTAACAGTGTTAATGACAGTATTGTAAGAATTTCACTGACATTACTGTGAATTGACACAGCTAAGTGAAAGATCTATTGTAGAACCAGAAAACTGTATACATTTACAGTCTGTGGCTGAAGTAGTTATTAAGAGATTTTTTTTCTGAGTAAAACAGATTATTGGAGGTATAGCAAATGGCAAGTCCCAGACCTACCCACTCTCAGTAAAATGCTCTATACTACATTGTTTCAAAATAGAATTAGCCCATAATTACTCAGACTTTGACCCATGGGTAACGAGGCTAGCCCATACCACTGATGCAATGCAGCTCTGGATTTGAGGATCTAAGAGAAAAATCAGAGCCAGTATTAGCACTCAGATCGGTAGAGGAAAATACATAGCATGTATGCCTATAGCAGACACTGCTAATCAAAGTCCTCTTGGAGCTTCATTCTTCATTTTTCTCATTAATAAATGATGAAAGTTGCCACAAAAGATGAAAACTATAACTATCCCAGCTATATAACTTAGGAACTGAAAATATTATATGCCCCAGAACACAGATTTGATATTAGAACTGAAAACGATGACAACATATTAAACTTAAGTCCAACATTTTGTGAACAGCTATTTCAAAACAGGTTTTGGTCAAAGTCCTTGTATCAGTCAACAATTGCTACAATAATGCTGTGCAATAAACCATCAAAAAGCTCAGTAGTTTACATACCAGTCACTGACTGGAACTGTTGAACCTCATGCTGGGAGGCTACAGGTCCATATCTGCAATGAGTATGTTGTATGTACCTTGAGCCAGCAAGTGAGTTTAGACTGGTTCTTCTCATGGGGATGCAAAAGGTCAAGAATTCAGGTAGAGAGACACACAGAGCCTCTCAAGACCTAAGCTCAGAACTGGTACACCATTACCACTGCCCACATGCCATGAGCCAAAAATATCAAATGACCAAACCCAAATCGAAAGACTGAGAAAAAGGAAATCTAACCACAACGAGATAATGGTAAGAATGTAGATGCAGAGAGGATTGAAGAAGTATAGACACTTACTCAAACTACCACTGACCAGATGCCAACAAAAGGAAAGAATTTTGAAGTCATGTTGAAAGTATTAATCCTAAGAAAATATATTTATTTGGTTCATAGTGACCTTTTTAAAAATCTCTGCTACCTGGCAATAAATTTCTACATCTAAGTATTTTTCTTCTTGGAGAATCTAATGCTTCTGTCATTTTACAAGCGATATGGGTCTTCAACTTCAGTTTATTCACTGTTGACTTTCCTGTAAAATGAGCGCCACCCAGAGGATCTGAAACAGATGTCCTTTAACCATCTAATAGAATGGCCCTGGCTCATTTAGTATGACTTTGCCATCACCTATATTGGAAACCAATGTTAAATGCAAGGCTACATTGGAGATCTAAAATTTCAGGTCTTTCCTGTGGAAATCCTAATAGCTTTAACTCATAAGCTAAAAAAAAAAAAAAACACTAAAAACAGAAGTGATTTGAGTGTTTATCTTCCCACTTCTCCTATCTGTGGCCACAAATAAATTGCACTGCTTTACTCACTCTTGGTTTTGTCACTGGCTCTCTGATCCCAAGGGAAGAAATAAACCAGTATTGGGGTTCCCAAGTATTGGGTAACAGTTTTGGTGATTCTAGTGGGAGTGGTGGACTGATTACCCACCATCCCAATCAGGGAGCCCCATTTGTTACTTCACACGGAGAGTAAAAGCAGGATGCATATAGGTCTTCCTGGATTTGTGAGTACCAACAGGTTTCCTGTGTACAAGTACAGTGAAGACGCGCTCTTCGAGTGGGGCAGGGGTGAGCGAGGCATTCACTCAGCATCCAACCTGGCAGTTATTACCTCTTTGTGATCTGTTGTCTGTCTTGTTTCATCATCCTCGTTTGCTATCCCGCCCTGGCAGGCTGGAACGTTCAGCTGTTTAGAACTCCAAACTAGAGATCTAGGGCCCGTCTCTTGGCCCCAACACTTTCAGAGGAAGTGTGAGACCCTCAGATATGGCCCTTCCTATCAGGACAACCCCTGGGCAACACCTTCACCCCATTCTTAGAAGAACTCTCCCTATGGAACTCACCCCATTCAGAGTGGACTAATATCTCTACCTCTCACTTCTGGCTCGAGCCCTGACTCTCTACCATCTTCTCTTCACAACCTACAGACCTCAGACAGGACCAAGGAATCAGGAGAACCCCTGTTTTCCCTTTTCAAAATTTTTAGACAGTCTGAGCCCCTATAGAGACACTGTGGCTCAACTCCAGCTATTACTTTTGTATTCAGTTTTTTCTGCTGGACTCCCTGATATTTTTTGTCTCCAGATATGTAGCAACACCACCTGGTGCTCAGGCTTCACCCCAAAACCATCTTCCTCCAGGAAAAGCTTCCACTTTGAAGTCAGGCTTTCTGAAGATGCTCCTTTTGTCTTCTGAGCCTTCCAACTTTATTGTGTGTGTTGGCTTTCCATTTTCTGTCTTCTGTGTGTATCCATAAGTCCACCTTAAGGGGCACCTTAAAGCAGCAGACCTCAGGCCATTCAGAGACAATGGAATGCATTCTATGATTGATTATAACTGTAAAATGGCCTTAAAGAAACTCTTATAGCATACAAAGTGCTGATCATCTTGAGCAAAATCTTAAAGTCATAACAGGCTAACCCAAATACTTTTTAGAACAACATGATTTGGAGGAATATTTGATACTAAAGCTGGTTAGAACTTGGTTTGGTTAAATACTTTAAAACCATATCTCTGTTGCAAAACTATATTTAAATAGTTTCATAAATCTCTTTTGCAATTTGAAAATTTAAAGTTTTGTGGACATTCATTGAATGTCTAGACCATTTCCAAGTAAGACAAAATAATGAAACATTAATTACTAAAATAGATTTACCTACTTTCTACTTATTATAGAGAAACTACAGATACTGGGTCCATTAGTAAACAAGTCTTATACCACATTAAAAAATTGTATAATGAGGAAATATGTTTTTAAAAGTTATTAAATGTGTTCATAAATGTATCAATCTAAAGAATACTAATTCCTTGTTTTTCAGTTGTCACTAGAAATTGAGGCTCCTAAGAGTTAAGATTTCTAATTAAGATAGAAAGGAACTGTATGTTTTTAGTAATAGAAGGTATAAGGTATGGAAATACATTTTTGAAGGTATTAAAAGAACAAAGTTTGTCCTAAAATAAGGTTGGTTATTCCTGATTGAGTAAGATGAGACAAACTAAGAGGGACTAAGAAAGCTGTTGAAGGCCTATAAAGAAAAATCTTGAGAAAATTTTGTATACAGTTAAGCTGAAAAATATTGAAATTTAATTAAGTAAATGAATTTAAATATCAAAAGAAAGCTAATTCAGAATAAGAGTTTGATTAGTTTTTGCTCTTTTAAAAGGCGAACTTTTTTCCTGTACTTATTGTTCTACACCAGATAAGATTACAAATTTTTTTTCTGCCCGGAAAGCATAGATTTTACTTTTTATTAAAATAGTTCTGCATCATATTGTTTTAGTCATGCCCTAATTATTTAAGAAAACAATCTTCTGAGTTCTAAGAACTAAAGTTTTACTAATTTACATTTTTATTTCTTACCTTTTTATTGTCACTTTGGATAAATGAATAATTTAATATTGTTTTATAATGATATATAATCTTTTTGGTCCAGTGTTTTTGTCATACTTCCCAAGGTTTAAATTTTAAAAGACACCTTTTCTTAGTGTGCAAATGGCTTTGGATTTGTCCAGTGAGCCCCTAGAACACCTCAAAAGACTTGTTTTCTGTCCTAGCAGGAGAAAAGTTTTAAACTAATTAGGCTTGTTAAATTACACTGTAAGCTTTGTCAAGTAGGGAACTAATTATATTATGCAAGTGTACATGCATTATTATTACCAAGATAAATATTCAAGACATCTTACAAAAATCTCCAGGAGTCTACAAAGTTCCAATATACTTTTATTTGTAATTCTAATTATCTTAAAATGTTATATTATTCTGTTATTTTTGCAAATGTTTCATTTCAGAAAGATCCCTTAAAAAGACTCTGACTTATTCTAACACAGAATTTTCTAAGAATCAGCTTTTAGGTCATACCTTTAAGCTACACGAAGATTTATAAAGCTCTAAGGAAAAACTAGGTTCATGAAATTCTGGCACGATCAAGATAAACAAGAATTGATTATACAGGACTGGATGAACTGAGGGCAATAATTATTTTCATAACTTTTTGTTGGAAATATTGCTGATTTTTAAAAAACCTCTGGGTATAAGAAAACTTGTTTTCTCTTCAACTATTTATGACTTAGAGAAGTTTAGTAAATTATACCTTTGTAAGCAATACTGAAACATTTATATTGTTCTCCCCACCTGACTGATCCCTCCAGAAATTTAGAGACTCTGAATAAGTCTTATTATTTTCATGGTAATATGTTGTTTACATGAATGCAATAACACTCTGTTCTTTTTTAATGGGACAGAATTGGTGATCGGTTTTATTAATCAATACTTTGTAATGTCATGTTTGAAAGAGACATGCACAGACTCTGGATGTCACCAGAAAGCTCTAAGGAGTTAAGGTTGAGTTTAGAGGCCAATACAAGCTCCGTAGAAAACAGCCTGGTGCCCAGCTTACGTGGTTGACAGTAGTCTTTCCAGGTAAGGAATGAAGGTTGCTTTCCTGGGAGATGACAGAGGAAGAACCTGAAGACATTTGGGGGAACCTCGAGTACTTGGGGAATTTACCTAAATTGCTAGGTATTGCAGGAAAATGCTGATGGCAACTATGAGGCTTGGTTTCTTAGCCTTAAGAGCTATTTGAAGTTCAACCTGGAGGTTCCTTATGAAATTCCAACAAGGCAGATTTAAAAGACCTTATGTGATCAATTGTTATTTTTTGTACTTATGCAAGTAACAGGCCATATTTATTGAGACTAGGTTCATAAAATAAATTAGTCTTAATTTGGCTCTCCTTGATAAAATGAGGTGATTTTAGAGACAAAAATTGTATTTCAATAGAAACGACAATATACCTTTTTGGATATTAGATTCTAGTCCTGTTCATTGCCATTCGTGTTTTGTTTTCTACTTATAAACTGGACTGGATCTTAAATTCTTCTAGTTTCATCCAATATCTACCTATGACTCTTTAAACATATTTTCAGTTTTTCTCCCATCCTTTGACTAGAAATTAGTGAGAACTAAACTAGCCTCTTTGTAAACATGCAAGCTAAAGATGGACAACTTGATACAAGATTCAGAAAATAACCACAACAGCTCACACTTAAACAATCTCAGTAACTGATACTGTGTAAGCTACATAAGAGCATTTACCTAAACATCTGGTGACAAGATCAGAAGCATTTCAAACTACAAATGCTTCAAACCTTACATCTAGAACCCTCAACTACAGCCTTAAAAACTCAGAAGCTAGTTTAAACTTGCTCTGATCATTTAGTTTTGTTTTTGTCTTGTCTTCATAGACATATCTCTCATTAAATACTTGATGTTACGGAATTTATAGTCAGCTCTTTGGCCAGTTCTACTGCTCAAGCTCTAAGACTCAAACAGATCACCTAGAATTCATATAGGTCCTTAGACAATAGAATTGCTTTGGATTATTAGCTGGCAAAACAAGGAGGAGGTCTATGCCATGGCTAGTGCAACCTATTACAGTACCAGTAACAAAATGGGGGGCCACACCTGACAAGCCTTGTATTCCTTTTAGCTAAACAAGGTGGAGTATGTGTGGTTATCAATTCCTCATGCTATACATGAATAAACAATAGTGAGCAGGTAGAAGTCAATATCTGTGAGACATACAACCAAGTCAAATGGTTACACTTGTTTGGGAAAACCCACTACAACTCCCAGGATATCTGGAATACAATAAAAGGTACTCTTCCTAGCCTCACTTGGCTTCCTCCCCTTTTTAGGATTGCTTGTTGCTATCCTTCTACTCAACCATGGGCCCTGCCTCCTGAACTCTCTAGTTTCTTTTGTCTTTAAAATCCTGAGGCAATCAAACTACAGATGGTGATACCTCAGGAATATGAACACTTGGGGTTACAGCCAGGAGGTAAACAGGTCCACTTGAAGCTGGCTAGAGAGAGGTTTCACTCCTCTAACAGGGACCCTGACAACAACTGCCTGCAGCTGGGAGAAGTTACAGATGATGAACCTTCATCCCTCAGCACCCCTCAAGAATAAGAAACAAAAACAGAAAAGAAGAGATTTGTTACACCATGGTAGGCCTATGTGACTGGCTGAAACCCCTACCCCACCTTAACTCTGTTTACTTCTGGAAAATAGGATGGCCTATCATTAGTAACTCCCTCTCAAGAAGGAACCAGTTAAAATCAGCTAAGACCAAGATGGCCACCAAATTGAACTCCATTTGACCACAAACTTCATTATAATCTTATCTTCATGCAAAATGACACAGCAACCAGCACCATGGCAGTTGATGATCACCATGCCAAGGACCAGAGGATCCATAAAAGGACAGAAAAGGGGTAGAAACCCTGATTCTGGGGAAAACCATCACCACTTTTTCAGAAAAATCATGACTAGTCCTCCCCCTTATTTACCTAGACGACCCCTTCATTCCTACCCTTCCATATGTACAACTTGTCAGCTGAGCCAAATGAGAAGTGTCTTGAGAGTTTATCCTCCCACTTCTCCTATTCATGGCCACGAATAAACTGCACTACTTTTACTAAAAGAAAAAAAAAACAAACACTAAAAAGCACACAAACCACTAACAGCATTATGAAAAAGAAGTAGGAACAAGAGATGAGCTTGACTCTGAGGAAATAATAATTATATTAATATTTATCATCTTTTTAAAAGGCCATTTATTCTTTTTACTATTCTTTGAAGGCAGTAATATATATTACATAGCCCTTCTCTAAGTTTTTAAAAGTATGCTACAACAAAAAGGTTTTAGAGTATATTTTTGAAGAAGATTTGGAGTAGAAGAGGGTTGGAAAAAAGGGAAGCAGATACTTTGGAAATATAATTTGGCAAAACTAAAATTGTAACATACACATGATGTTTCTTTTTTATTTTTAAAATAAGCATTGTATTACTTCACATGTTTATTTTTACATTTAAAACACAATCTGTACAGACATTTTAATAATATTAAGTTTTCCAGTCTATGAATGTGGGACTATACTACCCACAGTATATGGATTCAATGCTCTCCATCAAACTCCCAATGACGTTCTCCACAAAAATAGAAAAAAAAATCTTGAAATTCAAAAGACCCTGAGTAGCCCAAGTAATCCTGACAGAGAAAAACAAAACTGAAAGTATGAGACTTCCTGATCTTAAAATATATTCCAAAGCAAAAGTGATTAAAACAGTATAGTACTGACATAAACACAGGCATAGAGACCAATGGAATAGAATATAGAGAGCCCTAAAATAAACCTATGCACATATAGTCAACTGATCTCTGGCAGGGTGCCAAAAACACACAACAAAGAGAGAATAGTCTCTTCAATAAATGGTGTTGAAAACTGGATGCCCACATGCAAAAGAAAGAAATTGGACTATTATATTACAGCATATACAAAAATCAACTCAAATGTTATGGAAGACTTAAATGTGAAATCTGAAACTGTAAAACTCCTAAAAGAAAACAGGGGAAAAGCTTCTTGACATCTGTCTTGATAATGATTTCTTGGACATAACAACAAGTGCAAAGGTAATAAAAGCATAAATAGACAAGTGGGACTACATTAAATTAAAAATCTTCCTCACAGCACAGAATTAAAAGGCAAGCCATGGGAAGGGAGAACATATTTGGAAACCATGTAATTCTCAAGGAACAAATATCCAAAATACATTATGAATTCATTTAACAGAAAAAAAACACACAAATAACTACAAAGAGTGCAAAGGACTTGAAGGGACATTACTTCAAAGAAGAGATGTAAATGGCCAACAACTATATTAAAAAGTATTCAGTATCCCTAATGATCAGGGAAATGCAAATCAAAACCACATTGAGCCCTGACTGGTATGACCCAATAGACTGAGTGCTGGCCTGCAAACTAAAGGGTTGATGGTTTGATTCCCAGTCTAGGGCACATGCCTGGGTTGCAGACCAGGTCCCTTGTAGGGGGCGCACCAAAGGCACCCACACATTGATGTTTCTCTACCACTCTTTCTCCTTCCCTTCCCCTCTCTCTAAAGATAAATAAATAAAAGCTAAGTAAATACATAAAATCTTTAAAAACACACACACATTGAGGTATCAACTCACAGCTGCTGTTAGGATGGCTATTATCAAAATCCTAAAGATAAGCATTGGTGAAAATGTGAAAAAGTTGGAGCCCTTATACACTGTTGGTGGGAATGTAAAATGGCACAGAAGCTATGGAAAACAGTATGGATGTTCCTAAAAAAATTTAAAATAGAACTACCCTATGATCCAATAACCTCACTCAGGGCATATATCTGAAAGAATTGAAATCAGGATCCAAAAGAGATACTGGCATTCCCATGTTTACCTCAACATTATTCACAATTGCTAAGACATGGAAACAACCTAAATACCCATACACAGATAAATGGATAAAGAAAATGTGATAGATACATAACCTGAAATATTATTCAGCCTTAAAAAAGGATATCCTGCTATATGCAAGGTGAATATACCTGCAGAACACTATGCTAAGTGACATAAGTCAGTCGCAGAAGGATAAACACTGCATGATCCCACTTACATGAGGTATATAAACTAGTGAAATTCTTAGAAACAGGGAGTAGAATGGTGGTTACCAGGAGATGAGGGAGGGGGAATGGGAGATGCTGTTCAACAGGCACCAAGTTTCAGTTATGTAAGATGAGTAAGTTGCAGTAATCTGCTATACGACACACTGCCTGTAGTCCAATATTACACACTTAAAAACTGTTTAGAGGATAGAGCTCATGTGAACTGTTCTTGCCCAAAAACAAATAAACAACAGTGCAGGAGGAAACTTTTGGAGGTGAAGGATATGTTTATTATCTTGATGTTGGTTATGGCTTCATGGGTATTGCATATCTCCAAATTTATCAAGTTGTATTCACTAAATATGCCCAGTTTCTTTTGTGTGTATCAATTATACTTCGATAAAACTATCTAAAAATACTATACATATTGCTTTAATTAGATGTAAGATGCTGAATAAATTTGAAATTTGGTTATCATTCATTTTTGGTATCTACTTTAAAGTATTGCTTATATTAAATTGAATGAAATCAATAAAAGGAAAGAAGTCCCAAGGCTTTTATGTAATAGGGTTTCCAGTTCAGGCCCAGGCCAATTATCCCTCTGACACCTGCAATTGGCATTTTAAATGATCAGAAAAAAATTGCTGCTAGAGATGGTTTTCTAGAGCCAGCTTGGCTGCACACCATGTCATGGTCTCTCTAGAAAAGTATATCAGGAGGAATTAGATTAATTTTTAAAGGCTCTTTACCCTTGGGTTTACTGTAAGACTTCATCACCTTAGCACCTCATGTTTATTAAATAACTCCATGTTTTATATATGATGTTTATAAAAATTGGTTGTGTGCGGGGTTTACATTTGACTTGCTCCATGGTTACACGAGATAATCAGGGTGAGAAGATGTTAACAATTAATCAGTCGAGCCCTGATCTTAATAGCAAGAGAGATTTAGTTCTATGCCATATATAATTTTCTCCAAATATTTAACAAAATAAATGAAAGCAAAGCCTTTACCTTTAGAATCTGCAATCACAGAGAGATTTTTACATAAACATGAGATACAGCTCCAGAGAGTGGACATTACAGCTCAATATCACTTATTACAAAGAGAGTCTTTCTTGACTTTTGAAGTTTAACTTAACAGCCCTACTCTTGGTGAAACCATGACTATTAATATTTCTACTAGTGCTGTTCTCGGTTTCTATATTGTATCATACTAGTATATATTTCTATCTCACATAACTGCAGCAACCCTGTTGAGAGTTACAATTCGGGTGTTACTGTACTCATTTTATAGAAAAGGAAGCTGAGGCTCAGAACATAACACCGTGCTGGGGAACATACAGACATACAGAGTGAACAGAAGAGGGGGGATTTGAGTTGAAAATTTGTGCCGGAAGTCCCCAGCTTGTTCAACTACACCCCCAGTAGTATCCTCACAACTGTGCTGTGGAGCACAGCTCCACGTGCAGTCACTTGCCCCAAGTAGATACTAGAAGATGTTACTGAACTGAACAGGAGCACAGATGACCAGCACAACACAACTATGGCCACATTTTTCAATGCTGGAGGTATAACCATGGACAAAGCAATTAGGACCCAGCAAGACACACAAGTGTATCCTCTGAAATACACAGTCTCATTGTTTGTGACATTCACCTTCTCAGTGGCTCAAGTTCCATGGCTTCAGCAAAGGACCAGAGACAAAGCAGCAGGAGATATCTTTCCTCTCTCCCTGCTCTGCAGAGAGCTCTTTGCTTGGGAGATGAACAATAATGCTGAGCATGGGGAGGTGACAACAGAGAAACTGGTAAAAGCAAAAGCATATTCTAGCTTAAAATTGGCTTTGGGGAGATAATTAACTTTAAAAAGTCCAACAAATAAAAGCAGTTATAAATTGACAATAATGATTAGGCAACAAAACAGTTTCTCACTTTATTCTCAATTATAAAAACTAAGAGTCATACTATTGCTAATAACTTAGGTATAACCTCCCATTAATTCAGAGATGACATGCTGTATCAGACCTTCCAATTTTTCCATGGTTAATAGCTAATGAATATGTTTCCTATCCATTAGGATATTTCTCTTTGTTACATACAGTTAGTTAATTATGAATTCTTTACAATTAAAATTTTAATGTTTAGTTATTTGACACACTAGTGATGAGATTAAAAATTTAAGAAGAATGAGACCTATGAATTGCATTACAGAGAGCAAGTCTTGCATCAGTCACATGTTTTTGATATAGTAAGGCTTTCTGTTTCATTGATAGAAGGTAGAGGATACCTCAGCGATCTCCAGACCAAGAGCATCTATGGTGCATAAGATAACATAAATTTCATCCTTTGCTGCTGCCTAATTTTAGCTTGCCAAATGATAAGCCATTTATTACTTTTTGAGAAATTATTTTCCAAGAAAAGATTGCCTCATTTATTTTGTTTTACATAATTTTAAAAAAAAGAAAGAAAGAAAATTCATGACCTACAGGAGAATGAAATGCAATTAGGAAGAACAATACAATTTGGAAATGGAACACATCCTTACAGAAGACATAAGAAAAAAACTGCAGGTACATTTTATATGTGCTAATACAGGGTATGGGTACATAACACATGTTACGTTTGTTAAACATGTATACATACATAGTGGGGAATGCCATGACCCATTGTTATTCAGAGACAGAGATCAAAGGAGGGCAATTATCCATCCATTCCATCACTCAATAATATTTGAATGAGTATATACTGTGTGTTGAGTGAGCACTGACAGACATGCCGTGGAGAAGCTACAACCTCAATAACATTAACAAACCCACTTCCTCTTTCAACTAGGTAATTTTAAACAATGCAAACAGCTGATAGATTCAAGAATTATGTTGTTTACTTTATTAAAAAACAAGTGTCAGATTCTGCACCACCACCCCTGGGTCAGGAATTGAAATTTTTTGTTTACAGCATAAAATAAAAACAACAGTATTTGCATCCTGTTACCTCTGGGGGACTAAAACACAGTGGCCTTTAGCTATGGTTCAGGCAGCGACGCTGCTTTCCCCTTCAACCATTTATAACACTGAGCATTATACTCCTTTGGAATTAGGAGCCATAAGAGCAGGAAGATAATACTAGAGGTAGTATATTAAAGCAAATTTCGAATTCTGCATAACTAGCATGCATTTACTTTATTAACTAGCAGTTACATTTCCCACGCCTTCAATTAGCACTGGTTTCATTTTAAATGCTATCAGTTAAAACAAGATGCGATAAGAAAACATCATTGCCAGGCAAGCGTTCCTCAAACACAGCTGATTTATCTCTTTGGCAATTCATTAAAATGCAAAATATATTGAATTGATTTTCAGCACTTTCAGGCAGGAATGTTTCTAATAATGTTAATTTGCAAATTCCCTCTTCTTCTTCTTTTTTTAATTCTCTCTGCTGCAGTCGCCATGTTCAGCCAGAGGCTATTTGTATTGTGCAGACAGAAAATGAACAGTGAACATTTATTTCTCATATCTTCTTGAGAAACCTGAGGCGCATGAAGATATTTGTGCTGTAACAGGCATAGTCAATCCCCTTCACTCCCTTTAGTTGCTATATATCACCAGCAAACTCCCAGCTAGTCCTGCTGTAGCAATTAACCTGCCAGAGCTCTCTCCTGTCAGGCTCAGTAATAATAAACTCCTCCCCCCACCACTCTCCAGAGAATCAGAGCTATAGATTCTGGCTCTGCAACTTCCATAGAGGCTGAATTATTCAGAATCAGCATGATTAAGAAGATGACATGGTATTAGTTAAAAAGACATACTTTTTTTTTCCCCCTGACTGAGGTTTAAACCTATTAAGGTGGAGGCAACTAATCTTTCCCTCTTTGGTGCACAGTTCCTAAAATAGGACTTCTTGAAAGACTATTTATAATACCTTGTCAATTTCCAAGTTTATGAATAAAAGTATAAATACCAGGAGGGACGTGTCAGAGTCAAAATGCACAGCTCACAGAAACCCAGGAACTGGCTAAAAATATTTTTACTCCAAAGAGACAAAGGAAGCTGGTTCATTTTGAGTAATTGGTCATGTTTCAATTGTTATTCTTAAAAGCACAGGAAAAAAAAAAACTCCATATTTGCTGTTTTTTGGGTCAGTTTCAACTGGACCAAATTGTGATGAATTATAAATTAAAAATCCGGATATACTATCTGTCACATAACAAGTTGTTAGACTCTGGAAATAGCATATCCCTAACAATAAACCTTGTCTTTATAAGGATGGCAGTATTATAAATGTCATAATGGATTGCAAATGAACCAGCTGTTTATATTCTACTCTAGTACATGAATGAGAGAAGAGCAAGCCAGAAAATAAAAGGAGATTGAGGAAAATTTACTAGTACCAAGTCATGGGGGAAAAAAGCTCAAGGAACTCAATTTTTACGCATTCCCATCCAATTTACCCTTGCTGGCGACTTTTAGGAGGAAGTGTAGCTTTTGAAACCAATTGTATTATTCCACTTTAAGATGCCTTCTAGTATATTCAATAGACCCATCACAGCTACGTGTTCCTTTTTCGGTCTCAAGCTGCCCTCACCATATGAGATTGGTTACTGTCAGAGGACTTTCCGAGAAGGATTTGAATGCAATTTCAAAGGCCAGACAGGGCGGCTTTCAAAACACTGCCGGCTTAGGAAAACAGGGTTAGTAGCCCAGAAGGGGGAGATTCTGGCTTTCTGTTTCTCATTTCATTCATTTCACTTCAAGCTAAGCACCTTTTGATCCCAGCCCAGTGAAACTGAGGCAGCATGGCAATACTAAGTGAATGACCCCACCCACCCAGAGCTCTGCAAAATAGCAATTATCTGAACTGCATTATTGCCAGCATCATCCACAGTAGCCCATGGAGACAGGTAATTCCCTCTGAGCATAGAAACACTTTGCACTTCTATGTATGATTAAATCTAGGTCCACCCATGAGATTTCAACAAATGGCCAGGCCACTCATGGATGCTTGTTGGCAGATTGCCATTTTCTGCACATCAGGTATGAATCATATGTGTTTGTTATGCAAAGATCCTATTTCAAGTTTCATGTCCTCTTCCCTCAGCCAGACCTAAAAGTCAGCAAAGGGATGCAGAGGAGGGGTACAACCCGGCTTTACAAATTAAGAGTGTTGCTTTATGGGGCATTACAGCTACTCTATTTAAAAATCCAATCCAGAAGATAACATTACCACTTGTTAAGTTTACATTTTCACATAAGGCACCTCACCCTTGGCTGCAAGTCTCTTATCTCTATAATATTCATGGAATGCTAGCTTTTAATTAAACCATCCACAACTCTGTGTGACTCAAAGTATATATTTTACTGCTGTGGGAACCAGTAGTCAAGGAAAATTCTATATTTTAAATTTATTTTTAAAGCCTGAATAGTTTTATTGCCAATGATGTCATGCACAGTGCCGTCCTATAAAGATGACTCAGTTTTGTGTTTCCAAGAGACACGCTGATCATATCAGGGGTCTCAAAAGTTCACGAGACTCTTGACTTTCACAGTTATACTATTCAGAGATTTAACTGTCAGAACCCCTTGGAGGTCTGTGATATGTAATCATCTGTCATTTTCCTCAAGCAAAATTTCATGCACATGCATGGTGGATGTGGAATGCAGAGGCGAGTCACGAAGTTACTGATTCCCCCAAAATGACCATCCATCTTCTTCAAATACAATACACCATAACTCCCCTGACATTTTCTCAGTCCCTTTCTGAATCTCTCTTTGTTTCCATCCTGTAAATTTGAGGTCTGAGGCTACTAGCTTATTCTTTCCACTCTCCCTATGCCATCTTACTCCAACCCAGAACCTCGTTCTTTGTCTATGTTGATGACTCTCAAATTAAAATCATTCGCCCACATCTTGCTCCTGAAACTCAGAAGCATGTATGCAACAGCTTTCTAGCACTCTGAGTAGCCCGTAGGCACTTAAATTTAACATATCCAAAAAGGAATCTGTAATGATACCAGTAATATTTAATATGGACTTAATGATTACACTCATAATCTTTATAAAAACCCTGTCAGGTAGAAGACTGTCATACTTCCAATTTGACAGGTGAGGAAGGTGGAGTTTGAAGAGGTTAATTGTCAAGGTCACCTAGTTATAAGGAACTAGGAATTGCACCTAAGTTTGTCTGACCAGAGTCTATGTTTTCAGTCATGACCCCATGCTGCCCAGCCTGGGTTTCCTTACTCATTACCATATGTCATCCTAGTGGCCCTTTCCCGTTCCCACTGTACAATCACTCCTTCGGGAATGCCTTTTCTGATCCCGCAAAGTAACTTGGGTTTCTGGAAGTAGAGTTCTACAAATACAAAATATCTTTTTTTTTAGATGACCTGCAATTACTCATTTGATTTTAAATCTTTTGTATTAGCCTGGGAAATACATAGGGCAGATACAGTTGGGAAAGCAAGAGAGATAAATGAGTAACAGAGAATAGTGTAGCAGAGAGAACTGTAAGTATAAGGCCCCAGTGGGAAAGGCAATAAAGTAAAAGTGGCATTCTCAAGTACCAGAACGATTTCCTTTAAGGTGAGATCACAAAGAATGACAGTGAGGAATGACAAGAGGGGACACTTGAAAGGTAGACAGATTCTAGATTATAGGGGGTTTTAGAGGTTCTATTAGATATTTGAAAATATATTCTAAGGATAAAACAAAAATTATTTAAGCAGTGGGGTATGAAAACCCAAAGCTCATTTACTTAGTTAATTCACAGTCATTGACAGACAAAGCCAACCTTGGAGACTGAAGGATCATAATTGTTTTCCAATGCATGAGAGATATTGATAGGAAAGGCAGAAGGAAAAAGAGAAGTTGTGACTTTTTTACTTATGCATTAAAAGGCCAAGTACTCCAGGGTATCCTCTAAAGGTAAGATATTAAGACATTAGGACTTATGTGTGTATATAAATATACTCACACAAACTGATTAAATATATAGCCATATGTTTTAAAATATATATCTCCTATGTGATATATATATACACAAATGTATGTGTGTATATATATTTAATTAATAGATTTTATTCTAGAACAGTTTCAGTTCACACCAAAATTGTGCAGAAAGTATAGACAGTTCCTATATACTCCCCACTCCCACTCACACACAGCTTCCCCTACCCTCAACATTATTATTATCACCCAAGATCCACAATTTACATTAAAGTGTCATAAAGAATAGTTTCCCTGCCCTAAAAATCTCCTTTTCTTCACCCGTTCATCCCTCCTTCCTCTTCCTACACCTGACAACCACTGGTATTTTTACTGTCTCTATAGTTTTGCCTTTTCCAAAATGTCACATTATTAGAATCAGATTATGTAGCCTTTTTAGATTGGCTTATTTCACACACTAGCATACATTTAATATTCCTTCATGTCTTTTCATGGCTGAATAGTTCATTTCTTTTTAGTGCTGAATAATATTCCCACAGTATATTTATCTTACTAAGGATATTTTGGTGGCTCCCAGGTTTCATCAGGTCTGAATAAAGCTACTATAAACAGGCTTGTGAAGATTTTGCATGGACATAAGTTTTCAACTCATTCAGGTAAACTTCAAGAAGCATAATTACAGGATCATATATGTTTGATTCGATGAGAAACTGCCAAACTGTCTTCCAAAAGCAGCTGTACCATTTCGCATGCACACCAGCAAAGAATGAGCATTCATGTTGCTCCACATTCTCATCAGTATTTGATGATGTCAGTGTTCTGCATTTTGGCCATTCTAATAGGCATCAAATATCTCATTGTTTCAAGTAAAGATTCCCTAACGATCTACCGCCTCACCTCCATGGTGGGAATTCAGTGGAGAGCATCTAAAATTTTTAGAAACCAAGAAATAACTGGCAACCAGTTGATTTCCATGAGCATATAAAAGGAAATACTAGAAAAAAAAAAACCAGTTCAAACAGTTGAGAAGAACTGCCTGTGAGGAGTAGGACCCAGGGTGGAAGAAGAAACTTCTCTTTTTCATTGACATTCCTGTAGTATCATCTGGCTGTTTAAGTTATGTATATATATTGCTTTAATAAAAATTAAAATCAGATTTAAAAATAAAATTTTTTCCTAATGATTATGATGTGGAGCATCTTTTAATCTGATTCCTGGCTTTCTGTACATCTTCTTTGTGAAGGTGTCTAAGTCTTTAGCTCATTTTTTAATAGGGTTGTTCCTTTCTTTATTGTTAAGTTTTAGTAGTTTTTTTTATCAAATATGTCTTCACAAATATTTTTCCCAGTCTGTAACTTGTCTCCTCATATTCTTTTTGTCATATTTTATAGATATTAAAGTAAGTTCCTGAAGTCCCGCTATATACTTAGCCCCATGGAGCATTTGGGTGTGTAGTGCATTCAGAATCCAATGAACAACAATTGAAATAATGTCTCTGAAAGCTGACTGGGCAAGGCACCATCTTGTGGTAGGCGTTGTAGAGAGGCATGTTTACTATATCATTTCTGTCCTCAAAATTTATAGTTCCCAAGGTGGGGGAAGACCAGCCACAAACCCCATTTTAGGCTTTTTATTAAAACAGAACAGCAGTTTTAAAAAGCCATCCCCAATGTCTTGTTTCTGTCTCCGTGTGCCCAAAGTTAGTGCTCATTACTCTTCCCTTAGAGATTTCATCACCCTAAATACACCCTTCCCGACTTCAGGGACCTCGGAGTTCCTGAGGAGTTTTCAGCTAAGTAATCTCCTATCATTTGAGACTTCACCCCTTTCCCCTGAGTTCATCCTTCTCTTTATTCCAGAAAGACCTTCTAACACAATCCTAAACCACATGGACTCCAATCCAGTAACCATGAGTACCCAGTTCCAGAATGGCTACAGGAGAAATTACTACTACAGGTTGCAGTTATCTGGGAAATTTTCACAGAAAAGAAATCCAAGCTCAACCTTAAGAAATGAATGACTTGGCAAGAAAAGAAAAAAAAAGTATCAGAGAAATAAAAAACTTACCAGGAAGAACAAAAAGACTTAGGGTCTGTCGGTATATGCAACCCTATCAAGCTGGACCAAGTAGCACATGCAAATAGGAGCCTGGTGTAGACAGGTCTGCAAAATTAACCTGGATCTATGTAATAACACTTTTCCTTTAGATGTTCTAGAGTGCCTTGCACTTCTGCTGTCCTGTCATGTTACAATAAATTGCTAATATTGACTGAGTACTTATTAGGTACCCCAGGCACTTTCCTAAGAGCTTTAATGCATTAGAACTGCTGCACCAGGTCTTCAGCAGGGAGTCTGATTCTAGCTTTCTACTTCATAACCTCCATACTCTTTATCAATTCCTTAACAGAGTTGTACAACAACCCATTCACTTTTTAAAGCAATAATAGAAACTATTGTGGGTATGTTGAATTCTACTCTTTTTCCCTCTTCTGAAATCTTCTTACAAAGTCCATTATTGAAAGAGGCAAATTGGAAAGGGTCATACAATTTTAAAAGCACATTTACAGCATTGTATTATTGGTAATGTAACAGACTACCACAACTTGGTAGCAGAAACAACTCAAATTTATCTTACTGTACTGTAGGTTTGAAGTCAAACACCAGTCTTTCTGAGCTAAAACTGTGTCAGCAGGACTGTGTTCTTTTCAGGAGGCTCAAGAGGAGAATTCATTTCCTTGCCCTTTTCCCTCCATAAGAGGTTGTCCTAATTCCTTGGTTTGTGACCCTTTCTCTACTCTTAAAGGCAGCAGTGGCAGGTTGAGTCCTTTCCACATGGCACCATGCTGAACTTCCACCTTTCATTTTATCTTTCTTTGACTTTTTCCTCTTCTATTTCTTGCACTTTCAAGGATCCTTCTGAGCCCTGGCTGGCATAGCTCAGTGGATTGAGCGCGGGCTGTGAACCAAAGTGTCGCAGGTTCAATTCCCAGCAAGGGTACATGCCTGGGTTGCAGGCCATAACCCCCAGCAACCGCACATTGATGTTTCTCTCTCTCTATCTCCTTCCCTTCCCTCTCTAGAAATAAATAAATAAAAATCTTAAAAAAAAAGGATCCTTCTGGTTATATTGGACCTACCCAGATAATCTCCCTATTTTAAGATGAACTATTAGCAATCTTAATTCCTCTTTGTCATGTTACCTAACATATTCACAGGTTTCAGGGTGAGAACACAAAGGGTATGTTCATCTTTGGGGAGCATTACTCTGCCTACCACAGTGCTCCTCAGATATTAGTTATTTATTAGAGTTTAAATGGAATAAGAACTTACAAAAACATAAAGCTACTATCAGTGAAATGATTAATATTGAGTTTATAAAATCTTCCTAATATTTTACAACTGTTTTGCTCTCTCTTAATTCCATGGCAACACTTTTTCTTAGTAGCTCAAATGTATGAATTCTGTTTAAGTTTTTAATTTAGCTTTCATGGAAACAAAAATTCTTATCTCTTCACACGCTTACGGGGCCTGGAATTTTTACAATATTTAATTAAATTCCAAAATGACAGGGATAATTATACCTCAGACAAATGCTTGGGGAGAAACACAGCTGATGGTGGTAAACATAACTCAGCAGGAGAAGCAGAAGTGATTGCACTCAACAGAGGGACACCTACTCATGACAGGTACACAGAATGCAGTGAACACCCGTCCCTGTGTTTTGCAGTGAGAAAGGAGATTGTCCATTCATCTGAGAAACCAGCTGAGCGGAAGTTTTTAAAGAAAGCTTCTCCTCTCTTGCAAACAACAGAGTGCAGACTATGCAGGCAGACTCAAGTTCTATTCCCTTCTCACTCCTTCCTTACAAGTTGGGTGACCTTGAGCAAATTAATTAATATCTAAGAAGCTGGTTCTGTTTACTCCACTGCCAAATAAGGGTTAAGTTACTATCTACTTCAATGTGTAATGATAAGTCCTAAAGTAGGTGTTACAGGTAAAGGTCTTCATTGGGTAAGTATTCTGTCAATCACAATATTTTCATAGTATTTCCCTTACATCTTTGAATAAATTCCTAGACATGAATTGTTGAATTAATTGTTTAAAAATTTCTCAATATTTATATATAACTATACCAAAATAGCCTCCCAAAATATATATACCAATTTCACTCCTAAATACAATGTAGGATGATACTCATTTTCTTAACAAACTTGCCAAGCGTCCTTATCATTTTAATATTGCTAACTGAGTGACCTAAATGAAAAAAGAGTATCTGAAATTATTCTTTGCACTTGAGTTTTTGTGATGTTTTCTTTTGAAAATGTTTTCATGTGAAGTTATATTAACAATCTTATTTCCTTTTTGTGAGAATTGTGTGTTAATATCCTTACCCCATTTTCATTGAGATGTTTATGGTTTTCTCACTGATATGTAAGAATTCAAAATATTAAGATCTTTGTTTTTTATGTACTTAATTTTTCTGATCCAATTTTTTCTTTCTATTCTATGTATATGTTCTAAAGGTATATTTGAAAGACAATTCCCAAATTTCCTCTGTCCTCTGGGGGCAAAAATTAATTTTAAAACACCATTGGCATGAGACTTCCTGTGGCTAAAAAAAAATTCCTAATAATATTAGCACATACATTTCAGTATTCAACACAGAATTCGTTTGAATCCCTAATAATTACTTGACTTTTTAAGAAACTACAACTGTGTTCAGAAAATAGGTGCCTTCTTTACATTCTTGTCACACCTTAGGTACCAAACCAACTTGCATTTGTCATTGCTGACTTGTTTTCACCAATCAATTTCTATTCTTTTTTAATTGCATATTTCACTAGGCTTGCCTTTATTTAGCAACTGTTACCTTAAAGCTTATTATTATAGCACCTCAGTCTGTTAAATAACGTCAACATCCTTCTTGTCACCTCAGCACTTCTAATCCCCCTCCTCACAGCCCTCTCACTGAATGAAAAGCAACGTGTTTTCCATTGGAAGCCTTGAATGAATAATGCATTGGGGAAAATCATCCGTGTTGTGCACGTTCGGGAGACAGAGCACTTTTCTTGTCAGTCACAATGGCTTAGGTAGGACTAAGTGCTGTTCAGTGTGTGCTCAGAGTGTACTGCTGATGGCAGGCTGCAGAGATTGCCTGCTGTGTTAATCCTGACCATCCTTCTCTGTCTTCATGGACAGGAAGATTAAGATTCAGGGTCTCATTTGGTTGCTGCAGTTAGACTCTGTTTCACTTGGCTGTTTCAAGCCTTCTTTCAAGTTACCAACACATCCTCATCAGCATTCCCTCAAGCCCTGTGAAATTCTGACCTGGAGTAACGTTCTCCTGGGGCAGCGTGGTATAGAGGAGAGAGAATGGCCTTTTACCCCAGATACCCTTGGGTTTGAGTTCTGCATCAGCCATTCATGAACTTGGTAGTTTGAGCAAGTTACATAACCTTGATGAACCTGAATTCACTTGTTTGGAACATGGAAGTGATTATTGCTATAACATAGATTGTGTGTGTGTGTGTGTGTGTGTGTGTGTCTGTGTGTGTGTGTGTGTGTGTTCTATAAGGAACTATTTTATGGAAGCACACCAGCCCTATGCCTGGAGGATGACAGGCTTCTAGTTAATGTTCATGTCCTTCCAATTAATTTGTCTTAATCACTGCCTCCATAGTATCCTTTTCTTTCTCGGCTCTGTTAAACATATAAAAAACACTAAATAAGTTTAGCACAGTCTGGCCCAACAATGTTAAATTCTTCCCTATTTTCATGTGATAAAGTCCACTCTCCCCAGCATAATCCCCATGGCTGTGCCCTCCCAACCCACCTGATGTGCCCAGTGAACCATGAAAATATTCTTTACTTTCCCAAATAATTGCATGTTATTTTAGTTTCCAGGTCCAGTGGCTCCTGCTCCCTGCCTTGGTTGTCCATTTTGCAGCAGCAAACATCACAGTCCTCCTTTAAGACACAGAGACATATAATACATGTCTTCTAAATTCTTCTCAGATCTCCATTAGAGTCTTTGGCCCCACCTCCACACTCCCAAAGACCATGCACAGATGTTGACTCTCCTACTTATCTCAGCAAATGACAAATACATGGCCACGTCTCAACTCCTGATTAGACCATGAGCTCTAAGGGGCATCAATATGCCTTAACATCTCTTTGTTTAGCTTATAGAAAATGTCTCAAAAAATTTTGGTATATAAGTGAATGAATGCTTAAATGAATGAATGAATGAATGAATGAAGTACTGAATATTTGACACATGATGTCAGAAACATTAGGAAATAATAAAATAATTATGTTTCAATGATATGCTAACAGGAATACCAGAAAATACCTGCTGCATACTTAAATCAAACACCTATAGAACCAGTTTTAAAACATGTTAATAAATGAAAAGTGCATTATTCTTACTGCACATCTTCCCTCCCTACCCCACCTCCCTGATTGCTTTCTCCAACTCTTTCCCTCTTCTTCTGCCTTTTGAAGAAAGCAGAATTAAGATAGATTACCTGTCGATCCCTCCAGAGGCTGGTAACCTCAGCTTGACATCTGGAACCCAGACTGTTCTACTTGCTGGATCTATAAAATATCCTCACAAACGTTAACTGGTAACTAATCTTGGTTCTGTTAATCCTCTCCATCCTGGCTTAATGGTGATGGCTGGCTGTGTCCTGCCTCTTGTCTTGGAACTTACATTCCTTTTATTCCCTAAGGGACATGTCTTTTTTAACAAGTGCTCACTAAAACTACTAGGCAACAAGCCACATATTATAAAGGCCTTAAGGGATTTTTCTTCTGCAGCTTCTATGTGATGCCCATTGATTTCTCAGGAAGGGCCTCAGTATTTTTTCTGTCTCCCTTGGGAGAAAATCCAGAGTCCTAGCACAGAATATATGGTCTGACCAACACTTCCATGCTAACATTGAATATATTGATGGACACAAGAGAGCCTATGCCCTCAAAACTAATGGTGCCAACACTTGCTTAAAGGAAAAATAACATAGGAACCCACTTGAGAACAAGAATGTTTTCTTTTAACTTATTCTTTTAAACAAAAATTTAGGTTAAGACTAAAGAGAAATGCTACTTGAAATGAGCTATTGGTCACATCTTCCACTTATGGGCCGCTATGCATACAACTATGTGTTTGAATGTGGGTATGTCTGTTATCTGTCACTACCCAATTGATGACAGAGAGGCTCAGTATTCTAATGAAAGGGATTAATATGGATTGTTTGTTTTTATTCTTAGTTTTACCAATGATGATAGCAACAGTGATAACTACCACTACATATCATGTCACACTTTGCATGCAATATCTTACTTAATCAGCTAAACAACCTGTAAAATAGGAATCATTATCGCTATTTGACAGAAGAGAATTGTATGCTAAAGCTGAATGCTAAGCTCTTGAGCAGCTTGCTGATGCCACACAGTGAGAGGAAAAGGAAAGATTCGGTCTGATTCCAAAATCCAACTTGGACCACTGCACAATACTGCCTCCCACCAGTTCAAAGACATTCTACTTCCACAGCTTACTTTTCCCAGATTATTTAAAATATAATGCTTATATAGTGTAACTAATGAATGAGAATAATGACTCATGGACTTGATAGCTCAGGAAAATGACCTTTTGGTTAAAATGGATTTTACTGAAAAAGCAGAGCACTGGCACACAGTGGGGACCTAGTGGGTCAGGTTGCCCAGAGGCCGGACTCGGTAATCTCTGTTAAAACACCTCCTAGCCAATTCTCATGCAGCCTGCCTAGCACTGCTTTGTTGGCAGGCAGCTGCGAATCATTTCTTAGACTCTAAACATTTGGCCAGAGACCATGTCTGTCACAAAGGACCTGGCACATAGTAACCACTCAACAAATTGTTGTTGAATTGAATTGTTGAACATCAATCTCTACAGTGATATTCCCCCACATAAGAGTAATGATGAGCACAATTTTCCCTCTACTATTTGGGAGGGGAAATCTACTCAGCCCCACAATACAGCTCTATTTTTAAGGGCTGGCGGAAACAGTCAGGCAGCAGCAGCTGAGTCTCTCTTAGCAGAGTCTGCATTAAGCAGAAAGGCAACATTCAAGGTAGATATTTCCTTCCTAGGACAACGCGGGCATCTATCATTAAGGTTTATAGTACTTGTATATGTCATTATTGTTACTGGTTTTCTCCTGGGTCCTGGGGAGAATCAAGCTGAATGCCCATAAAATACAATTAGCTCCTAAGAGAAAGATGCTCTGTCAAGATATAGAATTACTATAAATTTTAACCACTTCCTCCAGCCTAAAAGTGCTATCCTAGTGAGAATGACCACTTAGAAGTCATTGGTTCATTTTCTAAGCTGAAAGGAAACCTAACTCCCAGGCATGGTGAAAGTGTGAGAATGGGGTCTCTGAGGCAAAGGGCAGGAAAAATATTAATAGCTAACAAAAGTAACAACCATCTATTTTTCAAATCTATATCAATCATAAACACAGCCTTACCAATCAAGAGCTGGTGAAACAATAACAAAAACATGGGCTTACAAAATTTGGTTACCTGCTCATGAATGGAAAATCATCTTCGGAAAGGAATGTGTTTCATTTTCGTGGATTTCTTACCTCTGCAAGGACCCAATTTGGCATGTGACAGAATCAGGGAGACTTTACTGCTTTACTGCTCAAGAATCATCTGTCATCTCCATCTCCATCAGATTTTCACAGTAGCTTACTATTTGAACCAGGATATGTCCCTTGGAGTTAATCTTTTAAACTGAAAGCCAAAATCCCTTTATTCATCTCATGTATAGGGCAGTCGATGTCTCTGAACTGCTCATAAACATGGAGAGTGCCATCTTTTGGTCTGCAGGTGAATACAGCACTCACCAGTTCCTGGTTATTATAAACCCAGTTGGGACATAATGCCTGAGTAAAACCCAACATTCCAGACAAATAGGGATACCTTTGTAAACAGATGAAGAGGGTGTAAATTGTACAACCATTTGGAAATTGCACAATTTGGCAATATTCGTAACACATATTGCATGGATTTATATTATGTTCATATACATACTTATATAAATATTATAAATAATATAAAAATATTAAAATGCACACATATGCCTGATGCATTTATATTATGCTATTGATGACTTTTCCCTATTCCACAAATTCTGTGCTGACAGTTTCCAGACCTCTCTCCCACCTCCTCATCTCCATAAAGACCTTCCTCCTCAACATCTCTTGCATGACTAATGGACATTTCAAAACTGAATTCTTGATGCTCCTTGCCAAACCTTCTCCTCCCACAGTCTTCTCCATCTCAGATGAGAACTCCGCTCAACCATCTGCACAAGCCAAAAATCTGAACATTACGTTGGCTCTTCTCTTTTTGTCACAGCAACAAAGATATTCCACTGTATGTACTTCAAAACAGCACAAGAACCCAGACACACCTGATCACGTCCATCACCTCCACTCCCTAAAGCAGTCATTACCTTGGAGGTCAGGAGAAAGGGCTGCCTGGAGCTATGTATTAGGTATCCCCCAGCATATCCATGTATCTGAGAGCCTTGGGAATGGACAAGACCACCTACAGAGGGAGTGAGGAGAGAGAAAAGAGTAAAGCCCAAGTAAAAGCTACAAGGAACTTTAACATTTAGAGTTCAGATACAGAGGGGGAAGGACAAAGAAGAGAAAGCAGAGCCTGAGAAGACTGAGATGGACATCCCAGGCCCTTGTTCTGTTAGAAGTGAGACCATGCTAGATTAGTAGTGGAGGCAAAGCTGGGCATGTTATGGGAGGGGGCAGCTGCACAACCTTCCTATAAGCTGTTTCAAAATTTCCTGTCATACAGATAGATGCCTTGGCCTAGGATCACTGTGAGAGAAGACTTGAGCCTCATTCACAGAAAGCAGTTCAGCCCTCTTTTTACCCCAGATTTAGTAGAGCTAGGTCATATTTTTTTGTTCAGTTTGGTTTTGGTTTTGGTGTTTTACATGCCTGAGTGTGCATGTGTGTGTAACAGAAGGAGAAGAAAAAGTCAGGCTCTCAGCAGGCTGGCTCCAGTCTCAGCAGCTGTGTTGAAACCTCAAACCATGGGCTGCACAGTATTTTCAGTCCTGTTCCAGGACGACAGCCCCCTGGGCCATCATCAGTGACCATGTTGCTGCCAAACCAGGCTGCCACCCAAGAGGCCGCACTGGAAGGAAAGACAATGGAGCTCCTGAGCGAAAATCATTGTGAGTGATCACAGGATGAGGCTGAGCTACACCTGGAGCTACCAGCCCCTAAGCCTCAATTCTGTAGTTCACCTGGGGGCTCTAGGACATATTCTAGGAAGGAAAATCTGCACCATCAGTTTTAAAACTCCAGAGGAAAACCCTCCTGAAGGCTCTGATGGATGGAGGGACAGAGAGGGACACAGGGGGCTGTAAACAGCTGAGTGAAAACATCCTGGAAGCAGAGAGAGCAAAACAGTGGGTCGCCAGCCCCCAGAGCAGAGGGAATGGGGAGCTATAGGATAAAGCTCTCTTACTACTGCTGCCCTCTGCCCTGGTCCACATCAGAGATTCCTAGAGGGAATAATTTAAGAAAAGAGTCCTAAGGAAAACTGGGTTTCCTCTCATCAAAAAGGCAAAAGACTCTGAGGCCCATTTAGATTTGAAATATTCTTATAAATCCTAGGATCTATCTATCACATTTATTTTATAAATTATCTTAAATAAGCATAAACCATTTTTATTACTTTTTATCAAAAAAAGGAAATTAAAAAGAAGTGGCTGTGGATAGACCCAACACTTGCATGAAAGATATGTGTCCATTATTATTAGTAATAGGAGTCTAGAAATATTCTAAAATGTCAATTACTAGGAAGCTGATTGAGTAAATTATGGTATATTCATATAATGGATTACCTTGCAGCCATTTTTTAAAATAAAGCATCTCCCTATATATTAATATACTATATAAAACTCTTTATTAGTATATATTAAGATATATTCAGAGAAAAAATAAAGAAAACTATGGAATAAAGTAAAATAGTACAGTTATCTGCATAGGAAATTCCAGAAAATGTACATAAGAACCTTTAAACAATAGTTCCCTTTTGGACAAGGTGGGATGGGAGAGAGAATTATTTTTACTGATTTTTCTGTTCTACCATTTTGCATGTATGTTTCCTAGTTTAATTATCATACTAAAGCCTACTTAAATATGAGTAAAGTATGCCATGCCAGCATGGGTAGTCTGAGTTCTATAGGCCTTTTCAGTTAATAGCCCTATAAAAAAAGTAGGAAAAAACCACTTAGCTTAAATATGTGAAAAGAAAATTACACGAAAATGAACAGATAGATGAACATCCAGGACACATGTCATTTTCAAATGCAGGCATAGGATGTTTCACAGATATTTTCAGGCAGTTGACATGTTTAATACTCTTTCTAAATAGCTTACTTTTCTCGTGATTAATGCCAACTCCTTATACTGAGTTAAAAGCATAGAATTATCACTCAAGAATTAAGAGAAATACTCCTAAAACTTGTGGGCCTATAAAAGGAAGATGTATGAAATTCTCTCCCCTATTGCCAAATTGTTTTTCAGGTCTTGTTTATACAGGTGTTTAATAATTTACCCAGCTGACATCAATTACAATATCTTTTCTCTTCTTCATTGTAATAATACATAGCTGTTTGTTAACATTTTCATAACTCAGGCTTGGCATATGGTAGGTACTTGATTTACTTGATATTTTGCTTAAGCTGTTAAGAGGTCGGTGGTTGTTTCTCTGGAGCAGCACTAATTCGTGAGAGTTGTAACATCCCTGTGGCTTCGTGGTTTCTGCTCTCCTTCCCACTGAGGTTTCCAGTGAGTTCGTAAGAACCAGTGGCTTATTGAAAGCTCATGACTATCTGCAAGAAATATTCATTGCTAGTGGACTTCTAAAGAGTTCTCTTGTAAATAAGATGCACTTTAACTGCACCCAGGTGAATATATATAGATTGCGTAGCTCCTACTTGTTTTTTCTTTCAGCGTCTATTTATAAATTAACTTCAGTTGATTTCTAGTCTATAACCTGAAATTATATTGAGTACAAATTCTGTTTTCTTTCTGTTTTCAATGATGACAATAAAAACCAATGTGTTCTGCCCTGACTGCTGTGGCTTGGTTGGTTGGGCGTTATTCTGCAAAGCAAAAGGCTGCGGGTTCCACTCCGGTCAGGGCCCATGTCTGGGTTGTGGGTTTGGTCCCTGGTCGGGGCATGTATGACAGACAACTGATCAATGTTTCCCTCCCTCTTTTTCTCCCTCCCTTCCCCTCTCTAAAAATAAATAAAATATTTTTTAAAGCAAATGCATTCACATTTTATACTCCAAGGTCCTCTAGTCTTACAGAATGACCAGACTGACAGCTATCAGCACAGAGGGCTATGGGAGGGGGGCACTGGGTGAAGGAAAGTGAAGGTGTTAACCAAAGAACATATTTGCATAACCCCTAGGCACAGACAACAGTGTGGTGATGGCCAGAGAGAAGGTGGGGCCGGGGCTGGGTGGAGGCGGGCAGAGGGGATGAAAATGCGGACATCTGTGATAGTATAAACGACAAATATAATAAAGAAAAGAAAAAAGGGGGGGGGGATTTAATTGAATACTCACAGGCCACAAAACTCCCTCTCATTCTCTTCCTCATTCTAACTGGGAGTTATATACCAAAGGATGAGCTCCATAAACAGAAAAACCATGTAGATAATGAATATTTTAAAAACTCTTTCTTGCCAAAACAGGGCCTTTTGATGTTATAGCTGTGTTCATAGTCTCTTCCCCTTTTGGAATTCAATATCAGAATCAATATGTTAGGTTTCTGGTCAGAATCATGTTATATATTTAACGTGCTTTGTCCAGAAACCTAACATATAATATTTGATACCAATTTCCACAAAACTAAAACCACTGTCCTTGTGAAAGGCAACTAAAAACTAATACATGAATTTTAACAAGAGTTCTGGTTCAGACTCAGACTGTGAAAAGTAAAGCAATGCACTGAGAGCAAAAACAGCTTAACTGTTAGAACACACCTTGGAAAATATGAGACTACTTTTTTCCTCTTTTTTTAAAAGTGATTATTTTTGAGAATGGGTAAGATTTATGCATTGTCTTGTAATTGCAGTGGGAGTGAATGAGAAACAAGGTGGAGTGTGCAATGAGCATGGGTCAAATAAACAGCCTCTCTTTTTACAACTAGGTCCTTTGCTGGCAGTCTCAGCAAAGAGGCCAAATATCGAAAGTTCTTTGGATAAATATCTCTCATCACAAGAAGTAGCCAGGGAAGCAGACACAAGGTGCTGCCCTAACAGCATCAGAAGACCTGCATGGTCAGTGACTCCTGTGGATTCCCTGTGTGAATGTCTCTAGGGTCCTCAGTCTGCTGGGTTTTCATGAGTACCCAAATTAAAAAGCAAAACAAGTTTAAAAGCAAAGTACAAAAATAAAAGTAACATGAAATACAAATCAAAACAAAATTTGCAGGAGGAAAATGACTACATGGGCAACAGTATAAGATTTGCTTATTTTTAAAATCACTTTCTTATAGCATTAAAAAATGCCCAGATTTTATGTTTACAGCTTCATAACCCCTTATCTAAAAATAACTTGCTCAATTGAACTCTGGGATTCAGATTTTGTTTTCAGATTTTACAAAGGTAATACAGTGCATACACAAATATATTATATGACGACCCTCAGTGGGACCTGAAGCAGCAATGCCTCATCAAACACATTAAGATTTTTACAATAAAGGCATAGATATTCACATTAAGTGAGATCAACAGATTCCAAGTAGGACCATATAAGTTCAGGCTAGGTTTTACCACTAAAGAAATATGCTGTTATTTAAAGAAAGGTGGGTTGTTTTTTTTTTTTGATATTTGGAGTTTCTTTGTTCTGTGGCCAATAATGGTGGATAAAAGGTAATGGAATTTTATTAAAGAGACACTAAACAGCATGCAAGATTATATAAGAGCTTTTTTCAATTCACTAACAAAATTAATTACCCAGTCTTCTTATAACTTTGCATAACACAGTTGTAACAAGTAACACTTCAGAAAGAATTCAATGAATCAGAGGCACTGGCACCAAAAATTTAAGCACACCACTCAAGCAGGACTCTTTTCTAGAAGCTGGGAAAACATGGGATTGGAAAGCCACATTGGCTGATTTGAACTAGGTATTGCTTCTGTGAAAACATTAAGCCCATGCTTCTTGTTGAATTTGTGAGATTTAATTGGTGTAACTGACCTTCGAGAACTTGAAGGTTAAAGTGTGGTCAAGACATAAAGGGTTATGTCACATTAGTGATGGTTATTTTAGTGGCTGCCCTCTGACATTTTTAGAAACTATTAGAGGTTGAGAGTGGTGACAATCTTAATGAACAATGTTGGGTTCATTGTTTCTGGTGACCTCATTGATTAAATGGAATCAGCTACATGACAGTTAACTCATTATTATTTGGCCAAAATTTTTTAAAAGAGACACTGGCTGAAGAAACTTAGAACATAATAAAAGTTATATTACACTGCTTGAGAATAGGAGAAATAAGACCTTATATGTCCAAACACTTGTAAATTAAACCCATTTTTCTTTTTGATGGTTTGAACATTTTCATTTGTCTCTCTGATAATGAAGCAAAAATACTGGACCGCAGTGGAAAACCCTGTTCAGAACAAGGGTACTTTTAAGACCCAGCAGAAGTGGTAAACTTCCCAGGTAAATATGCTTGGGAAGTCCCCACATACACACATGACAGAGATCAGTGAACCTTGCTAATGAAACCTGCTCTCTCCCCTACTACTTAGGGACCTTACATAGATGCACCTGACATGCAAAGCTATTGTTCCTAGACCTTCTTTTAGACTTTCTTGACAAATAACCATCACTTCCTGATATTCAACTCCTTGCTTTGTTTCTGTATGAGTGTCCAACTCCTGTCTTTCCCACCCTCCCCACCTACATTAGTTTGATCTGGTAATAGGGTATTTACCAGTGATATCTTCAAACATTTCTGCTTAAGCCAAAGTTTGATTCCCTTCTTGTCATCAAAGTCTCCACCATTCTTCCCAAATATTTGCATTAATTCTCATATTAAAGCAAAATAGACCCCCCAGTAGGTTTAATTACCATCTGGGTTCACCTTGAAAAGAGGCAGTTGGGAGAATAGCACAAAGAACTCTTAAATGGAGAACAGAATCTCTTGGTACAAAACAAAGCTTTCCCACTTACCAGTGGTCTAATATTTGCCAAGCCACGTCACTTCTCCAGAAATGAAACTCCTCTCTGCTGAGATGGATTAAACAACCTCCACGTCTTCTTTCAGTTTGAAAAAGTTAAACTTTGATTCTTCTGTTTTCAACAGACCTGCCATTCTAGCTCCATCGGCCTCTCTCACTGTAAAATAACAAGGCAGATCTTCTTGAATCAATACATTTCCTCTCCTATGAAGTTATTATCTACTTGCTCTTCCATACTAGCTGCTGGCCCTTCCTTCCTTGGCCTCTCCCCCAGACTAATTAAGTGAAGACTATTTATACATACATCCAACATGAAGTGATAGTAGACATGAGATTGTATGTTTTTTCTAAGCCAGAAGTTTGTTTCTGGCTTACACATGAGAATTGGTCAAAGAGTCATTTACTTGGCAAAACTATAACTCAATAGGAAGCTGTATTCATTTAAATGTTTTCTAAAAAAACATTTCTTGGCTCTTAATAGCATAATTTTGTTTCTCGTATTCAATCTACAAGAAAAAATACTGGCATGTGGTGGCTTTACCTTTAAAAACAAGGATAAGAGACAAAAATTGTAAATTATTTTGTTTTTGATATTCTCATTATAAAACTCTGCAGCTACTGACAGTTTAATATTTGACGTCTGTGATTTGTTTTTCTTTTTTTTTCTCTGCCTACCCTACCACCTACACTGGACTTGAAAAGAAAATAGATAAATCAATTAAAAACAAAAACATTGGTATTTTAGCAATATTTATTAATATAAATTTATGTCAAACATGAAATTTAAGCAAAATGGATAGATGTCATTTATGTAAATGAGTCCCAATGGCACTATCATCTACTTGTAATAAAATATGTCATCCACATTATAAAATATGTTCTTTACATTCATTAAGCACTGTTAAGGCAGTAGTACAAAAATAATGACTTCCCTCAGGGAGCTTACAGTCCAGTAGAAGAGACGATGAAGTAAATTAAAGATTGTAAAAAGAAATTTTAGCTCTGGTTGGTGTAGATTGGTAGTGGATTGAGCGCAGGCTGCAAACCAAACGGTCACCAGTTTGATTCCCAGTCAGGGCACATGCCTGGGTTGTGGGCCAGGTCCCCAGTGGGGGCCAAGTGAGAGGCACCCACACATTGATGTTTCTCTCCCTCTCTTTCTCCCTTACCCCCTTTCTAAAAATAAATAAATAAAATCTTTTTTTTAAATAAAGAACTTTCAGTGGTATGATCAATACATGCACTTAGTATAATAACCTAGAGCCCAACCTAGAGATCATAAGGACTAGGGGCCTTACTGAATGAAGAGAAGCTGGTGATTAGGTGAAAAGTCACAGAAGGGCAATCCTAGTAGAAGAGGCTAGATGGCCAAAAGTGTAGAGGTAAGAATGGGAGGGTGCAAGTAGTTTTGTGTTGCTGGGGCATAAAGTATGAGCCTGGCGGAGGAAAATGAGGCAACAAAGGACATAGGAATCAGAAGACGTTATAAGCCATGATAAGGAGGTTGAGAGTAAGCTGAGTATCTAGTGGTATTTAAGGGGGCTCCATGAAGCTCTAGCAAGGACGTAAAATTGCAGGTCTGTGGAAATGCTTTGTGGGGCCAAACACGATGTTGAGAATTGATTTGAATGCATTTCTCCAATTTGCCACAGTCTCCAATGTTCTCATGGTCTTGCCTCTCGTCTCTCCTCTTCCTGTCCTTCACTCCCCATATGGCCCCTGGTTACTGACTATTTTACCAACACTTAAGCCATCTATGTTGTACTGTCTACTTGTGTCCTACAGGTGTCTCATAGTTTTTCCCAAATCTTGTTGCTTAACTGCTCCCCACCCTGCAAAAAATAAATAGATAAATAAAATTTTCAGAAAACAAAAAGAAAAACAAAAAAATATTTTTTAACATATCACAACTAAGCATTTATTATTCTGTTTAAGAAGGGAAGCAACTGCTATGGGATTTCAGAAGCTACATCTTTTTAAAAGAAATATTATATGTAATGGTAGGGAAGTGGGGAGGGGTGGGTGGGTGGGCTGGAATAGGAGTAAAAGGGAGAAAACTGTACTTGAACAATGATTAAAATAAAAAAAAGAAATATTATATGTGGCCATGGAGTCTAAAGAGTATTTTAAAATATATAATCTCCCCAAAATAAAATATTCAGTGGGTAATAAGGCAGATAAATTTTAGTATAAGTAAAATGTTCTTGATTTTAAAATTAGTCATTATTGGATTTTTCAAAGCATCGTATGTATAAATTTGCAAATTTGCTGTACAGAGCAGTATAATCTTTACTCTTGAGTGAGGCATTCAATAATATATTAGTACTCTTTCACATATATATACTTACAGTATTTACTTTTATATCCATAAAGTATTTGTTAACAAACAAGAATGTTCCCACTCAAAAAAATTAGGGAAAGAGAGATTCCATCTGATACATGTCATTAAAACAGAACTAACTGAACATGAAGTGATGAGGTGAAGAGAAGCCTTAAGGCAAAAGAAAGAAAAATAATCACAGTCAACCACATTTTAACTGAAAGAAATCCAGATGTCACTTTTAATATCTGAATAATTAGTCTGAAATCAGCTGGCACAGCCCTTACCAATTAAGAATCCAGGACAAAAGGAAAATTTATAATTTGGCAATTGCTTGAGCATGTTGAAATAGGGAAGTTGTGCTTAGGGAAAAATTACTCACAGGATTTAGTATTTAGAATTTTAACCTTTAGAAAGTTCACTAATCTCTCCAATACTCCATTTTTCAGGCAATGAAATGGGATATTTGCCAACTACCCCATGTGAGGTTTGTAATAGGAACATAAGTAAATCTTATAGAGAAATATATATATATATATCTACACACACACACACACACACACACACACACACACACACACACACTGGGGGACTATCCAGAAAGTATCCGGCCATATATTATGAAAAATAGACATTTATTGAAAAAGAAACAAGATACAAGAAACACTATACACAGGACAATGACACCTCAGTCCCCTTCAAAGTAGGGACCTTGGGACCTCACACAGTTCTCCCACAATTCATTTCCAGTTATGACCTCCTTGAGGAAATCTGGTTCACAAGTAGTGGTTTGAATCAAGTCATTACCGACTGCAGCCCAATGTTCCTTCTGCCTGGTAGCAGAAGTCACAGAACAAATTTTGCCATGATACATTTCATGCCAAGATCCTGCGTGAAAATCTTGAACACAGTAGGTTTTGGAGTCTCCAAATCAGCTTCTGGTTCTTACACCGTCAGTCACTGATCTTTGTTGATTACAGCCCATATCTGTTCAACATTCTCAGGTCTTCTGCTTGTCATAGGCCTTCCAGAACATGGATCACTTTCAACAGATTCTCATTACATCAATGTCACACAAACCATTCTCATATTAACAATGGCTTGATGATTTCTGGACAGACCTCACATTTTCTTTTTTATGGAGCTACTTATTCCTGTTCTTTTTCTTTTTTCCTGTAGTTATATTTTTCTTTTCTTATTGATTTAAATTATACTAATGTTAAACTTAAACACAATAAAATATACTTTATTTTTTAATATATTTTATTGATTATGGTATTACAGTTCTTCCATTTTTTCCTCCCCTTTATTCCCCTCCACCCTGCACCCCCTCCCACAAGGACTCCCCCCTACATTAGTTCAAGTCCATGGGTCATATATGTAAGTTCTTTGGTTTTGTTTCTCCATTTCCTGTATTATTAACTCCCCTGTCTATTTTGTACCTACCATTTCTGCTTCTGATGCTCTGTACCTTTTCCCAGATTCTCCCCCCACCCCTTCCCTCTGATAACCCTTCATGTGATCTCCATTCCTGTGGTTCTGTTCCTATTCTAGTTGTTCACTTAGTTTGTCTTTGTGTGGGGTTTTTTTGGTTTTTTTTTGTTCAGTTGTTGATAGTTGTGAATTTGTTGTCATTTTATTGTTCATAGTTTTGATCATCTTCTTTCTTTTAGATAAGTCCCTTTAACATTCATATAATAAGGGCTTGGTGATGATGAACTCCTTTAACTTGATCTTATCTGAGAAGTACTTTATCTAACCTCCCATTCTAAAGGATAGTTTTGCTGGATAGAGTAATCTTGGATGTAGGTCCTTGTCTTTCATGACTTGGAATACTTCTTTCCAGCCCCTTCTTGTCTGTAAGGTTTCTTTTGAGAAATCAGCTGATAGTTGTATGGGAACTCCTTTGTAGGAAACTGTCTCCTTTTCTCTTGCTGCTCCTTATCTTTGATATAGGGTAATTTAATTATGATGTGTCTTGGTGTTTAATTATGATGTATTTTGTGTGTTCTTCTTTGAGTCCCATTTCTTTGGGATTCTCTGAGCTTCCTGAACTTTCTGGAAGTCTATTTCCTTTGCCAGATTGGGGAAATTTTCCTTCATTATTTTTTCAGATAAGTTTTCAACTTCCTGTTCTTCCTCTTCCTCATCCCTATGATTCAGATGTTGGAGTGTTTAGAGTTGTCCTGGAGGTTCCTAAGCCTCTCCTCAGTTATTTGAATTGTTGTTTCTTCATTTTGTTCTGGTTGAATGTTTATTTCTTCCTTCTGCTCTAAAGCATTGATTTGAGTCCTTGTTTCCTTCCCTTCACTGTTGGTTCCCTGAATATTTTTTCTTTATTTCGCTTTGCATAGCTTCACTTCTTCTATTTTGCAACTATACTTAATCATTTCAGTGAGCATCCTGATTACCAGTAGTTTGAACTCTGCATCTGATAAGTTGGCTGTCTCCTCATCACTTAGTTCTTTTTCTGGAGTTTTGATCTGTTCTTTCATTCAGGCCATATTTCTTTGTTTCAACATACCTGTTATGTTATAAGGGGTGGAGCCTTAGGCATTGACCAGGGTAGGCCAACATACTTCGCTGCATTGTGGTGCAGTATAGGGGGGAGGGTCAGAGAGGGAACAATGCCACTTGCTCGGTTCTTGCTCCACTTTCACTCTTTCCCTACTACCCACAAGTGAATTTGGCCCTTCTGTTCCTGATTCCCATGTGGGTGGGCTTGGGTGTGTTCTAGGACCCCATAGGTTTCTCCAGTGAATTCTCCTACAAGGCTGGGAGTTTCTCCCATTGCCACAACCCCTACAGGTTTTTTCAGCCAGAGGTTTTGAGGCTTTATTACCTGTGCTGGAACCCTGGGTTGCTCAGTTTGTCTCACTCCCCAGTTGTTCCTCCCAGTTTATCCACATGTGAATGTAGGACCACTCAGTCCTCTAGCCACTGCTGCCTTGGACTTGAGAGTCCTCTCCACTCTGGCTCCCCATCTCTGCCCCTCCTACCAGTCTGGAGGAATGTTTCTTTTTTAATTCCTTGGTTGTCAAACTTCCATACAGTTTGATTTTCTGGCAGTTCTGATTGTTTTTTGCTTTTAAATTTATCCTTCTTTTGGTTGTGTGCAGAAGCAAAACATATCTACCTACATCTCCATCTTGGCTGGAAGTAATTAAGATGAAATGCTTAACACCTGAGTTTTCCTAGTATTTCCTCCCCCCTGTTAGTTTTTAATTATCTTATTTCAATAAGGTTAGTTTACAAACTAAAACAACATTAGATACAAAAGCTACACAATTTTAGGAGAATGGCAGGCTTCTGCCTCAGAGGTTGTCCCTTCTAGAATACCCAAAGAAGAATAACTCTTTCACCTTCTTCCAGGTCACCTGACCCTAGGCTATGCCCAGAGTTTCTTCCCACCCAAAATACTGTCCATTGGGAAATACAGGCATCCATAGCACAATCATACAGGCATCCTGGAGGAAGAAGAGAGCCCAAGGGCCGGAGAGAGTCCAAGCCCCTCTGAGAGCCCTTCTTTTATTCCAAATCTTTCCCCCCACAATTCCATGTGCTCTGGAGGCAGCAGCTTCTCTGCCAATCCCATCCGAGGCTGTTTACCGCTGCCTTGGGCAACCCCTCCTACAGCCCCTCCCTAATCCTTCTCAGTGATCTGATCAGATCTCTCTATATCAGTTTGAGGAAAATGTGTATGGATTCACAGCTATAATAACAGATATACCACTCCCATTTAGCAAATTTAATGTAGATTCTTACTCCAAGTTGCCTTTTATCCCAAATGTTTGCTGTTTAAAATGAAAACTTCTGTTAACATTAAAAAGTAAATTTCTATTGCCTAATTTCTGTCTCTAAACTCATGCTGCCTTTACATTTGGCATCACTCAGATTTGCACTAATAGTTCTCTGCTCATATTATAGGTGCTACTCTATCTCCAACGATGTCATGTGACCCTTAAAGGAAGAAACGTGTTATGTATTTTATCTTCCCGTTGTGCCTTGTGAACTGCTGGATAAAGAGATCTTGGCATCATTAATTAGTCTGCACTTGAACTAAATACATGTTCACATGACTGGAATCTAGAAAGCCATTATCTCAACAAGAGTTTTTAAAAGTTTATCAGAGTGACAGGATGAAAATATGGCATAAGCCCAGAAAATTAGTCACCTTCATCTTCAGATCCAAAGAGATCTAATACCGGAGTTTCCAGTCCTAGAAGGTAAACTGCAAGCAAGTGCTAGTGGTATTTCTAAGCAGCATGTGGGATAAACCTCTGTACAAATTACCATCAATAGGCACAATAGGGAAGCAGAAGCTGGAAGATTCATTTTCCTCTATTTGAGTAGTTCAGATCAGTTTCCCTGCACAGAGCAATATATGTGGTTCTCGAGCAAAAATGAAAAAGTCTGAACACTATCATCTTCATCACAGTTCAAATGAGATATTAGACCTTGTACTGCTTTCTGTACATAAGTGTACATGTTTATATGAATACATACACACGTGTGTGTACATGTGTGTACCCCAGCACAGACAAACAACTCCATTTATACTCTGCAAACTCTGGGCTAAAAGCTAGCTATTTCTTGGAGATTTTACCTGAAAGCATATAAAAATCTCCCTGCCGAGGCTAAATTTTGCCTCCATTTTGACAGTCTTCCTGGCATTGCTACCTTAATATGCAATCTGGATGGATTTTCCAGGTATCTGGACCTGTGTGTACATGAGGATTTAACTCTCTAGGGACCAGACTCCTTGTCTGTATAGCTGAGCTCTTATTATTCTTCCTGTTCCATTCTGTTCCTCAGATCATGTGGAGATCCTGGTCCAGGGACCTGTGTCCAGAATGTGGTCATGAGCTCTCAGAGTGGGATTAAGAGCTAGAGCCCCATAATCACTGGCTGGGCTCAGACGTCTGAAGAGCAGAGGGACTTTGGACAAAGTGCTTTATTTATCTCTGAGCTTCAGATTCCTAATCTACAAAATGGGAGCTTGTAAGTGAGGATTAAATGAGAGAATCCATTTACTATGTTTAGAACAATGCCCATAACTGTAAACATTGCTATTGCCCTACTTCAGTGTACAGATCAGCATCAGGACAAGAGTGACCTGGCATTGTCATTCTGATTCCCACCAGGAAACTGGTCCATCAGCTAGGTGGGAGGTGGGTGGCACCTGGGACCAATCTTGAGTTGACAAAGCCTAAAACTGCATCATCACAGTTATAACTAACCACAGAAAATTCATAAAGTGAGTTATCTTTTTAACCAAGATGGGTTAGTAGGGTAAGAGGCTTCTGCAAGAAGCTCTCATTAATGTAGACTAGAAAAGAGAGGAGAAATGCTGGCAGCTTGTTGGGAATACAAGGTAAATTCATTTTCAGAAAGTGGGATAAGGACTGAGAATATCTAAAGAGAGTTGCTACAATGTCACCAGGAAACTACTGAAGGAACTTATGATGGGTAAAGTCCATAGGGGAGTAGTGCTTAAGCCCTCTAGAACAGGGGTTTGCAAACTTGTTCTGGAAAATATCAGAAATATTTTCAATTTTGTGGGCCACCAAATCTATGTTCTAACTCTTTACACGCTGTTGTGATGTGAAATCATCCATAGGCAGTATTCAAGTACATGGGCATGGTTATGTTCCAAAAAAATTATTTATTTACAAAAATCACAAAATTTGACTGGTGATAATTTGCTGACTCCTCCTCTAAAACAACAATAGCAGTAATTGTAATAGTAATTATTATTATTAATAATTAAATCTTTACTCTGCACAAAGCGCTCTGCTAAACTCTTCCTATTTGTAATTTGTTTTTTCATAACACTATGATGAATATATAATCATTATCTATATTTTTCAGATGGAAAAGAGGCCCAGGGAGTTTACCTGCCTCATGGTCACACAGATCGTTAGTGCCAACCAGAATTTATGCCTAGGAATTTGGCCCCAGAGACTGAATACTTTTTTTTAAATCCTCACTTGAGGACATTTTTTTCATTGCTTTTAAAGAGATAGGAAGGAAGAGAAAGAAACATCGATGTGAGAGAGAAGCATCAATCAGTTGCCTTCTGTATGCACCTGGACCAAGGATCATAGGCGCCCTGACAGAGAATCAACCATGTAACTTAGGTATGTGCACTGATCAGAATCAAACTCTACAACCCATAGGTTATGAGACAATGCTCTAACCAATTGGGCCACAACAGCCAGGGCCAGAGACTGAACTCTGAGTCACTGCACCATGCCACCTCTTGGTAAGTGTGGGGTAGGGTTGGGGGAGAGGCTATTTTAATTATTGGAATGACCAAAAAGTCTGTTTGTTTTTTTCCATAAAATAAAAAACACATTTTTCATTTTCACTAATAACTTTATTGATTTGGATATCTTGAGAAAGTGAGGTATATCTCACAATTGGCTTCTAGTGGGTAGAGGCCAGGGGTGCTGCTAAACATCTTCCAACATGTAAGACAGCCCCACGGCAAAGAATCATTTGCCCACAATGTCAACAGTACCAGGAAACTTCATAAACCACTTTTGACAAATTCGATCAGTCACAGCAACTTCTCTATATACTGCACAAACCTTTTTTTGGTTTAGTTGTACTTTTATCTTTTTTGAAATAATAAAGCATAATATGCCAAAAATGTTACATATTGTATTTCCATCTTCAGTATTAAAATGGCTGCACCAAAATTCACTAGTTTTTATGTTTTTTTTAAATGCATGCCAATATGACAGCTGTCATAACACAATCTAACAAAATTGTTTCGAATGAAGTTTAAAGACAACTAAGTGCTACTAGAGCCATCGCATGGAAAAAACGAAATGAACTTTTTGACAAACCCAATACCTATTCATCCCTGTCTTATCCTAAATGGTCATCACTCCAAAAGTGGCCAGGTTTCACTGGATCCTGACTTAATCTTTTATAATATGTCCACGTGGCTCCTACTTGCTTTAGTTGCTATGTGTATACTCAAAGAGACAACTCCTTAAATAGTCCTTCATTCTCCACTGCATCTGGCCCTGGCCTAACAAGCAAGTTTTGTACTACACTCTCCCTTTCTCCCTGCATTCCAGCTCACCCAGCTTTCTTCTTTTCATGGAAGATTCCATTGTGCTTATTGCCTCAGGTATTTGCACAGGATGTTTCCTCTGCTTAGATTATTCTTCCCTGCCTCTCTCTTGGTTGAGTTATCTCTGATCCAATCTAAGGTTGAACATCTTATCTTCACAGAAGCCTCCTCTGACACTGTGTTCTTAGAGCATGTGACTTTCATTTATCGGACACTATATAGTTTATAGTGTTATATTCACATATGTGGTCAGTTGACAAATATTTTCTTCCTACACTAAAATAGTTTCTCAGCTTCAGCTCTATGGGCATTTCAAGCTGGATAATTCTGTGTGCGCACAGGCACATGCACAGTCCTGTACATCATATGCTGTTTACAGCATTCCTGGCCTCTACCCACAAGATTACACTAACACCTCTCCCCTTAGTCATGATAATTTAAAAAATATCACCAAACATTGCTAAGTGTCTTCCAAGGGAGTAAGATCTCCCCTGCCCTGAATGAAATGTCCACGAGTGGATGAACTCTTCTGGTTATCTCCACTCACCATCCACCCATGCCCCTGTCCAACCTTCGACATTCTCTCTGCCCCAAAGACTGACCCATGAGGACTACACCAGCAGGTGCCTTGCCTTCTCATTCCCAGTTGGGTATGATCAATGCAAAGCATTCTCAGGGGACTGAAGGGCAGGAAGGGAGTGAGATGGAGATTTTATCCTGTTTATACTAGGTCATCATGGTTTGGCTGCACACTCACCATTGTCACCATCAAACAGACCTCTCATTGCAGCTATCCCCTCCCCTGGGGGTACAAATGGTTTCCCATTGTTACCAGCCTCAGGAGCCTAGCACAGTCCTTTGTTCATTTCTTTAAACACTGCCCAAATTATGTAAATAACCCATTTAGTAAGCTCTCAAATGTTGCAGACTCTGAGTGCTACAAAGGCTATGCATATATTTCTCACCATTAGACATGCAGTGCCAATTGCAACAAGTTCCCCATAAAAATGTCCATATGAATAAATGAAGTGGCTTCTGTTTTTCCTCTTTTGTTTGACCTTCTGTCTTTATCGACCTCAATATTCACTGGACCCAAACTCAAGAGTCTTTACCTGGTTTATTACATGGGTTCCAAATCAACGGAGGGCTTCTAAGACATTCACATTACCTATACTCTTTTTGTTTGGAATCTTTTCTGCTGGTAGGCGAAATCCTTTGTTGAATTCTGCTACTCATTTAGCCTAATACCAACCATGTTAAAATGCCTTGAGAGTAAGTTTTGTCTTGAACTAAAGATATCTAATTGCCATATCTATAAATTAATTAATAATAAAAACCTATTTTCACATATGACTATATTTTTCCAGAAATTATGAAGACAAAGCCATTCATAACTCTCATTCCATTTCCGAGTACAACTGGTTCAACAGATATTGTGACAATATTATCTGATCTGAAATATCTCCAACCCAAGCAACAGTTCACACATATTCCACAAACCCAGCTGTCCATCTCTGGAATAAATAACATTTGTTTTTGAGAAAAGGCAAATACAGACAGGAAGCTAAGTAATTAAGAATTCATTATAAGGATTTAGATCTCTCCAAGACAAACTCTCAATTCCCAAGTCTTTTTTTGTATCCTCTCTACTCACAAATTCTCACCAGCACCTTCCATTCTCCTTTGCTTGGAAAATCAACAAGACAAACTCATAATGTTTTATTAAAGAGGATATACAGCTCTTTTCTATGTTAAAATGGGAGGTCGTTTTATTCTCTTTAGTTTTAATAGCTGAAAAATAACTGCCAAGTATATCAATACATTTAAAACAAGCTTTACATTTGCTACATAGTCATAGGCTTAAAATCACAAACTCTTATATTTCTGTAGCCTTTTAAAGAAATGTAGAAAAATGCACGTAAGAAAGAACTCCTAGATCTCCCACAGGGAAGAAAAAATAAGCTGTCAATTCCTGGAAAGTGAAGTTTACACAACTATATTGTTTGATATTTCTTGGAAAGAAACTTGCTGTATTTCCCTGTTTTCTAGTTTCTCATAAACAAGAGGTAAAAAAAGAGGTTATTCTACAGTAATATACATAAGTAATATTATTGATATAAAATTGTGTCTCAGTGAGAAATTATATAAAAATTAATGCAAATAATAAAATGAATAAATTACAATATGAAAAATGAAAATACAAAGGTCCTGCCGTAAAGAGATTAATTAATTTAGATGAAATGAGAACTTAAGGTTCACAACCTTTCATCAACCATGCAGTACCAATAAACGTCTGAGGAAGAGGAAGGGCCCTCTCTAGGACATGTCCTGAAGTGAATATAAGATTTCTCCCTTTGTGCTATAGCAGTGAAAAGAGTTCCAGGTTTGAGAAAACAGTGGAACGCAAGGTTTTGTTTCCAAATACACTGTTAAATAAATCTTCAAATAAATGGCAAAGTTAAAAATTTTAGAGTGACCATCCATATACTTACCGCCTAGATTCTATCATTAACTTTTTCCTCTATTTGCTTTACTAAATATCTACCTATCCAGCAATGCCTCTGTCAATCCATCAATCCAACTTACAGCTTAATGCAAGTGAAAGTTCACCATGCACATCTTCAACAAGAGTTTAATTAATCTTTCAATAGTTTTCTCCCTGTGAGGTAACATTTACACACTGTGTAATGTAAAGATCTTAAGTTTATAGCCACTGAGTTTTGACAAATGTATGTATATTTAACAAATGTATATATAAAATTCATAAGGTATTTAAACCCCATCAAGATATGAAACATTACAGCACTCCAGAAAGTATGCTCATACTTTTTTCTAAGTAAGTATTCACACCTCTCTAAACCCAAGACAAACACTGTTCTAATTTTCTCTTGTTATAGATTTGTTTTTTCTAGAAATTCAGTTTTGCCTTTTCTAAATATTTGTATTAATGGAATCATAAAATAAGCACTCTGCTCTGTATGATCTCTATCATTCACCATAATGTTTTTGAAATTCACCATGTAATTGCATGTAACAATATTTTTTCCTCTTTATTGTTGAGTACTACATTCCATTACATGGACATACACAGTACATTTATCCATTCTTCTATTGACAAACAGTGCAGCCATTCCCAGTTTGAGGCTATTATGAACACTACTGCTATGATCATTCATGTATGACTCATTTGTGGACATGTGGTTTCATCTGTCTTGGGTAAACATGGAATAGCTTGAATAACACCTTAAATCTTATGGGAAACTGCTAGATATTTTTCCCAATTGATTATTCCATTCTAATTCTCACCAATACTTTATACAAGTTCCATTTGTTTCATATCCTCACCTACATTTGGTGTTGCTAATATTATTAACGTAAAATTAGACATCTGAGTGCATAAAAAGATTAATTTAAACCAGCAATTTTCAGCCAGTGTGCTGAGATACACTGGTGCGCCACAAGAATTGTTAAAACATGCAATACCTGACTATTTAGTCATGGGCACTGACTTCTTTTCTCTCAGATTATCAAATAAAAAATCACAACACCCAACACAACAATAGCCATCCAGTGCAAATGAATCAAAATTATACCTATTTTTGTCAGATTGGCATAAAGCATATTTTTTGGTGCACCACAGAATTTTAGTAATTAGTTTATATGTATCATGAAGTTAATAACATTGAAAATCACTGATTTCAACTGCTACTTCATACCGGATACAATTAACTCAAAATGGGTTATAAACTTAAATCCTAAAACTAAAATTATAAAATTTATAGAAGAAAGCATGGGAGAAAAACTTTGTGACTTTGAATTAGATAAAGATTTCCTATATATAAGACCAAAAACATAATTTATAGAAATTTATAGAAAGCTGTCATTCAAACTCACTGATAAAGAGAATAGCCTGACAGTTGTGAGAAGGAAGGGAGAGGGGGGTTGGGCACTAGGTGCAAAAGGTGAAGGGATTAAGCAAAGAAACAAGACTCATGGACACAGACAACAGTATGGTGATTGCCAGAGGGAATGGGGGAGGTGGGAAGAAGTAGAATAGGGTGAAGGGGGGATAAATTGTGATGGAAGAAGACTTTACTTGGTGTGATAAACACACAATACAATATATAGATAATGTATTATAGAACTTTAGACCTGAAACCTATATAATTTTATTAATCAATGTCACTTCAATGTTATCCAATGTCACACTGGATAAAAATCAGTTCTATAAAAACTATCAGTTATACTTCTATACACTAATAACTACCAATTAGAAAAAGAATTGTATAAAAGATACCATTTATAATAACAAGCATTCAAGTCACCATGCATGACAATGAGAATAAACAGCAAACAGCAGGATCAGATTTTGCAGGATTTTAGATATCAAAATTATCAAATGAAGACTATGAAATAATTGTATTTCTACATTTTAAAAATGAAAAAGACAAAATATAAGCAAGGGAAAAAACACACACACAAAAAAGACTAAGGAGACATGCATAAGAAACAGATACAGAAGTTACCTCTTAACTACAATTTCATTTTCAGTTACCTGCCATCAGCCATGGTCCAAAAATATTAAATGGATAATCCCAGAAATGAACCATTTGTAAGTTTTAAATTGCACACCTTTCTAAGTAGTGTGATGAAATCTTGTGCTATCTGGTTCTCTCCCATCTGGGATGTAAATCATCCCTTTGTTAGCCTTTCTATGCTGTATGTACAATACAATAAGATATCTGAGAAAGAGAACACAAGCACATAACTTTTAATACAGTTTAGTGCTATAATTTTTTAAAAAATTTTATTATTGTTGTTGTAAGTCTCTTACTGTGCCTAATTAAAAAATTAAACTTTATCAGCCCTGGTTGGTGTGGCTCAGTGGACTGAGTGCCAGCCTGCAAACCAAAGAGTTGCCAGTTTGATTCCCAGTCAGGGCACATGCCTGAGTTGTAGGCCAGTTCCCCAGTAGGGGGTGCATGAGACACAACCACACATTGATGTTTCTCTCTCTCTTTCTCCCTCCTTTCCCCTCTCTCTAAAAATAAATAAATAAAATCTTTGAAAAGTTAAACATTATCATAGTTTAATAGTTTTTAAGTTTAATAGCTTTTCCCTATTTATAGTTTTCATATGTATAGAAACAACATAGTATAAATAGAGTTTGGTATTATCCCTAGTTTCAGATGTCTACTAGGGGTCTTATAATGTTTTGCTCACAGGTAAGGGAATTACTGTATGCATTCCAGAAATTTTAAAATGAATATAAAACTTTAAAAGGATAAATTAAAGAGATTACATAGCTAGAGAGAGATTTAGTATATTAGAAAATGGATATATGTTTTTTAAAAAATATAACAGAGAATTAAAATGATGGAAAAGTATTAAAAAGAAATTAAAAGACATGGAGACAGGATGAAAAACTGTAGGATGAGGAGTGTAACTTTAGACGAGATAATACCTGAGAATTTTCCAGAACACTTAAAAGATACCAATACTCAGATATGAATGTGGCTGAAACACAAAAATATTTTTAGTAAAAGAAAAAAATACCAAATCATAAACTTCAAAAGCATACAAAACTGAATTTAGAGACCCAGTCCAAAATTACAAAATAACTGAGAAAAACCACTCCATTCAGGGTGGTCTTTGCCTTTGAGTGATGAGAAGGAGGTGGAACCTAGGGCATCAGTAATGCTATTATTATTATTATTATTATTATTATTATTATTATTATTATTATTAAGCTAGTTGTGTATACACAGGTATTTGCATTGTTATTTATTCTTGTATTCTTCCCAGATGTAAGAGCAGATTCAGGCAGTTCATAGTAAAAGGAATTGAAATTGCTTTTTAAATATGAATGTATAATCAATATTATTCAATGCACAAAATATAAAGTAAAACAATAAGCAAGCATTTTTTTTTCACCTATTGCATTTAGACAAAAATTTTTAAATGTGGTAATCCATAGTTAAACAAAGTTTAGGGGAACAGACATATATTGTTGTCCAAAGTGCAAGGTGGTTCAATCACTAAATAAAATATATAGTACTATTGTTTATAATACCACAAACCTTGGTATTAATGTCCATCAATGGGTACTGATTAAGGTACAACTGTACAATCTAACACTATATAGTCACTAAAAGTAATGAAGTACGTTCATATATGCTGATAGAGTGACCTCCAAGAAATACTATTCAATGAAAATGCAGAACAGTATGAATTTTTTAAATGCTGCTACTCATGTAAAAAGATAAATATATGTATTGTATATTCAGAGAGACTTGAAGTATTGCTAGAAGGATAGGCACAAACAAAAGAGAAACCTGGTAAAAATGATTAACTCTAGGGAGCAGTGAAACAATGTTACTAGGTTGTCAGGTGTACTTTCTTTTCACTAGCATTCCTTGTTTTACCTTCTATATCTTTATCATATGCAAAAAAATAACTTTTAATTGAAAAGAATGTGCAAAGATTCACACACGTGCAGGTGTGTAACAAGGCCATAATGTGGGAAGCAGTCCTGTTTGTTGAAGTCATTATAATAACAGCCTGTATATTTGTAATTTATTGATAACTAAAGTAGTAATTCAAAATATCTTAACAAAAGTGAATCTTTGTTTTATTTTACCCTGTTTGAGTATTATCATCAAGAAGTGAAACCTATTGCATGAGATTTCTAGTGCTGCCTGGTTTTATCTTGCTCAGAAATAATGAAAAAATAATAATTTTAAGATACCTACTTTGGGATCCCCTCTCCAAAATCAGGTGTGTTTTTTAATTTCACTATTTATCTGTTATTCATTGGGGTCAAACTCTCTATAGTTCCATAATAGCACTTGCCACTCTATTTTCAGAGGTGCAGTGCAGATGATCTAAAAACATTTCACATGTACACCATTTTAAGTGGAACTGAATTAGCTTTCCCAACCCACAATTTCCAAATATGATGTCAGAAATGAAATACTCCCTTCTACATACCAGTGGTGTGGCTCTGGGAAAATCATGGCATCTCTGAGAAATTCAATCACCTTCCCTGAAAAATGTGACTCCCCTGTGCCTTTGTGGCAGTGTCATGAGATTAAACCCCATGACACATTCATTTGAAAGCACCTGCATGCTGCCTGGCACACCTTTGGGCCCCCAGCCCTGGCTGCATTCAACATCACTGGGCGGCCTCTAAAAATACTAACACCTGACCCCATGGAGGATAGTTAAATCAACATATCTGGCTGTGGGCCCACATATCTGCATTTTTCAAAGCTCCCTGGATGATTCTCACACACAGCTAGAAAGAATCCCAAACTAAACTCTAGACCAGTACCTATCATATCTTCCAGCTGTCAAAAACACTGACACTTTTATTGGTAAAACACCAATGAAGCTGTGAGGATCCACAAGCAAACAAACAGAGCAGTACTGCGTTTGTAGTGGCATATGTGCTTCTCCTACATTATGACTCAAGAAACAAGAACTGCCTACGCTAACCTGCTCAGATGCCGCCAGTCACTTCATCGGCTTCTAGCTGTGTGGCAGGTAGAAGTGACACTTTAAGAGAAGAGTAGGAAGAGGAGTAGGAGGGAAGGAACTTGTATTTTAAAAGCAGAAAATCTACTGTTGTTTTGATAAATCAGAAAACACATGGAACAAATGAGCATGCCACAGGTATCTGTTGTTCCAGGGCAGAATCCAGCTGACGCTGGCCTATTTCTTTCCCTGTCAGTGATGACTCCTCTAAAATTGCTTTTATACCTGTCCTCTCTCCCAGCTTTACTTTACTTACTCTCCATTTTTTACACAGTAGTTTACTAATTTTTTTATTTGACTACATATTTGCATTAGAACATGAGCTCCATGAGACATGTTCTTATGGCCCAGTTAGTTCTCACACCATTGAATTTTCTTCCTAAAATTCTCCCAGAGACCTACTCTAAGGTGAGACCTTTTTTCTCAATAAAAGGATATTATGTTATGTATCAAAGTACAGCACAATAGCAAACACACAAACTAGAGGAAACTGAAGTGTTTTGAGTTAATAATTTTTTTTTAAGAAAAAGAAGTGCTCTACTCAATAATATCATTTTCCACACACGAGGCATTCTTTCCTGTATGTTGGCTCAGTTTGATTAAAATGCTTGTTTCCAATTCTGCTGGATCCTCCGAAACATTTTCTCTGGCCATTCCTTGGAGATCACTATTACTCTAACTGGTCTCTAATTCTCCAGTATGGCTCCCATGCCTTTCTTTAATAATCAGATTCTGCCATCCATTTGCTGGCCTTCGGCACTTCCTCCAAAACTAAGTGAACTTGTAACAATACAAGATAAAGCTTTTCCTCCTTTTATCTGGACTTTCTTTAGAGTCTTACCAAAAATTTTGTTTACTCCTGGGGGCTACAACAACTTGTTCTTTCCCCATCGTTTACAGGAGAAATCACATATGTGTGTGGTGTAACTTTAAGCAGTTCAACATGTCATTCAGTTAGTAAAGGGAGAATCTGATCTTGCTTCCAAAACCCTGTGTTCATTTCAGTGTGTTCACAAGTGCTTCACCTACTGAACTATGTGTACGATTTTGGCCAAAAAACTTCACCCTTATGGACCTCAATTCTAAATCTCATTATGAAATGCTAACCAAAAGTCATGTCAGACTTTTTCTTCTACAGTTCATGATTATTTTATAAAAATAAATTTTTGAATGTAAATTATTTAGTAAGTTTCCTAAACTTGGTAGAGTACCATCAGCAACAGCTTTATTTTTTTCTTTTCCCTATCAGTGCTATGAAATGCTCTGTAAGAACTTTCCCTTCTCCAGACATCTCCAACAGATCCAGTAGATTTGGAAAGGCTCATTTCCTGTATTAAAAAGTTTACTTGAGTCTAAACCTAAACTTTAATATCATATCTAATACAGAGCACTTCTACCCTGCTCCCCTGACCTTGGGTCTAGAGAGTGGTAGGGAGAAAGGAGAAACAAACTTACTTTTTACTGGCTAATATTCTGCCAGTGCATAGGAGCCCAGGTGGGCATGTCAACATGGATGTCCCATCAATTGTGACATACTTTAAATACTACCCCTCGCTTTTTCACTCTGCTTGTCTCCCACCTCTTCTGCTGCTTCTAGCCAGAGCTCTTAGTACTTCCTTGGGCACCAGACGTCTTCTGTCACAGTAAATACCCAAATGATGGCCCTGTTGAGCAACCTAGGAGTTGGCTTTGGGGGATGACTATGCACATACCCTTCTTAGTGAAGATCCTATCAAGATGTCTGAATCATGGTTACCTCTCACAGTGTCCTAGGGGAGAACACACACACTGGCTCCTCCAACTTGAGGAAGTGTAGCTTCACCCACTACAGATCTGACTTCTTTTTTGAAGTCATCTCATCTAGCCTGAGTCTTTTATCTAGGTTGTCACAGTAACGGTGGCTGAACTGGGTTTCCCCCTCCAAAAAATCCAATGGGGTTATGTTTAGCCCTTTTCTTTAGTATGTTAGAAAACTTTTTCACCCTTTATATTCCTTCATAGCTTTGGAACTTTTGCTGAAATTCCAAGATAACAGACAGAGAAGTGTCATTCCCATTCTATTTCATAATCTTTTCCCTTACATGTCATTTTTTTAATCCTTTAAGGATACTTAAAACCTTAGAATTGTTCATTTTACCGTTGAGCAAATTCAGGAAAATACTTATTCTAAGTCTCAGTGTATTATATACAAAATGAGCTTATAAGAAATTACCTGACATGGTAATTATGAGATCAAATGAGATAACCTGTGGGAATTCTAGGTAAACTTTTTAGCGCTATCCAAAGATTATTTAGTGTGTTAAGTATAACCAGAGTAAAACAGAAATTAAAGACAGTTGTGAAAGTGGGCTGAGCTCACAAAATGTCTAGCAGCAGGTAATGTAGCTAAAAGATACGCACCTGGATACAGTGTGAGGCATATAAATAGCACTGTATGTCCTGAACTTCAACCCACTCTCTCAAATGAATCCCAAAATGTGTTTAAATTGATTCACAGAACATTCTCAAGAAAAAGAAAGAGAAGGAAGGGAGGGGAGAGAAGGGAAGAAGATAAAGAATTATTTAAACATGAAAAATAACACTATAAAATGCTCATTATAGCTACACACACACACACACATACACACAACACTTCTCTTGGTATATGATATCAGCACAAGTCTTTATTTCTTTCAGAATGCTAAAACTGCTATACATGTAACAATTTTCCAGCTATCTCCTGCATGTGTGTTTTTTCTCCAGTTACAATAAAAACTTTGAGATGAAAACTGGTCATTATATTTCTTCTGTGACCTTTGCAATGCATAACAAATGGTTAAGTCCATAGGTGACAATAAATGAATATTCATTTGCCTTCATTCAAATCAAAATGTGACACAGACTTTGATATAGAAACCTCAAAGTAAATTGATTGCTGTAGCAGATTTGATGAAGTCTATATGAAATGCTAAGATGCTCATAAAAACAATACAGATTGGATAAATATCTAATATATGGTAAATAGGCACAGCCGACTAAGTTGATGTGGGAGACTAGAAGATTCTTGGTGCTAGCAGTAAGAGTGGAAATACCGTGTGATATTTTCGTACTTCTGTTTTTGTATAAACACTTCTGAGAAAATAAAGTGTATTATTTATATACACACACAAATATCTACCAAATGCAGGTATTTTTTTTTACTGTTTATATTAAGAATTATTTTTTCAACCATAAAAACTTACTTAAAGTTTTAATCTTGATTTGTACCAATCACTTCATTCTTGACTCCTTTAAATCACAGACTGTATTACTTTCTGTTGGTAAAGTGTAGATTTCTAAATGCACAGAGTGGTAAACCAGTAAAAAAAGAAGTTAAACCAAATTAAGTACGTAAGAAATGACTATGAATCAGGGACTATGCTATCTGTTTAAAATCACAACAATCCTGCAAATCAGCCACAATAGATCTTGAGGGAATAGGTTCAGAGAAGCTGAATGATTTGCTCTGGAAGGTAAATAATTTGCACAGATCTATCTGATTGCCGAGTCTTTTTTTTAATCACTACTCCATTTTGCATCCCAAACTTATTTCACCAGAGCAGATGAGTGTTGGCTATTAATATTCTGCTTCTGAGTGAGAGGAAAGACAAGAGTGGAATTGTGAGTAAAGCTAGGAAATGATGAATTCCCAACTAGACCAAATCTACTGCTTGGTTTCATTTAATCTGCCCTCACACATATTATTCAGGTTGCTTGCTTTTATTTTTCCCAGACCATGTGATTATTCCACTCACAGAGCCTATCAAATCACCTGCTCAAATATATGACCCATGTATCAGGTAGAGAATCACATCACAGAGAGTAGAGGCTACCTTGGGCTTAGTGGAATGGGGCACAAGGAAAGAAGGATAAAAACCCAGAGTTTTAAAGAATGAAGAGTTGGAAGGTGGCAAATCAGCTAATTCACACTTTCTATTCAGTGATGATACTTAGATACCCATAGACAGCAAACTTTCTTTATTACCCCATCCCTCAGAAAGATGCTCACCCCCTGACCTTCTGTTTCCTAGTTCTCCCATCTCACTCATCTCTGTCCTCGCCGAATGCCCATGTGCCTCTCCTTCTCTCCTCCTCCCATTCCCCCTGTATGGCTGTCTTTTTCTTGGTCTCTCTACTTGTAACCTCCTCAAGCCTTCACTTCCAGCTTTCTTTACACCCGGTCATCTTTTACGGGCCACAAAATGGAATTCAACATAAGTGACAACTGCTGCTATTACTAACATTTATTAGTAATCCACCAAGCCCCAAATATATTCTGAGCATTTCTTTGACTTCCACAACTCTGAATTAGAGATATGACTGCTCATATTTTGCAAATCAGGAAACTGGTATTTGGGAAAGTGAAGTAAATCATCCCATTCAGCTAAAATGTTCAGGGACAATGTGCACCTAGGTTTTCTTTTTTTAACAGTTTTTCAAGATGTAATTCACATACCACACAATGTTCTCATTTAAACTGTAATTCTGTGGTTTTTAGTATATTCACAGGGTATGCAACCATCATCACAATTTATCTTAGAACATTTTCACCACCACAAAAGAAAGCCTGCATCCCTTAATCACCCCCTGCCAGTTGCCCCATCCTTCAAGATCCAGGCCATCACTAATCTGCTCTGTCTCCATATAGTCACCTGTTCTGGACATTTTATATACTTGAATCTGACAACATGTAGGCTTCGTGACTACTTTCAACCAGCATAATGCTTTCAAGGTTCATCCATGTTGTAGCAAGTACTAGTACCTCATTTCTTTTTATGGCTAAAGAATATGTCATTATACAGACATGTCCCATTTTGTTTACCCATTTATCAGTTGATGGATATTTGGGTTGTTTTCACATTTGGGCTCTTATGAAGAATGCTACTATGAATATTCATATATAAGTTTTTGTGTAGACATATGAGCATGTTTTCATTTCTCTTCGGTCTATACCCAGGAATGAAGTTCCTGGGTCATATGGTAGTTCTATGTTTAACATTTTGAACACTGCCAGACTATTTTCCAAAGTGGCTGTATCATTTTATATTCCTACCAGCAATTTGTAGGAGGGTTCCAATTTCCCCCACATCCTCACTTATGCTTGTTATTATCTGACTTTTTGATTATAGCCATCCTACTAAGGTATGCAGTAGTATCACATTTCGGTCTCTACTTGCATTTCCCTGATGGCTACTCCTAGGCTTTTCTTGAAGTACATCTTAAAAGTGTTTGTTGAAGTTATTCAATTCAATGGTAAAATCCTTGTTCTGAGAGCAGTTTAAAATCAGTGAAAAAAATAAAGGACATATCCACACTAAGCTGTTATCAATGTGTGTGCATGTGTGTATGTACACACATGTTTGCATGGCATACATACCTATGTGCATGTACATGTAAACATGTATGTCTCAGAACAGTTGAAAGTGTGGGTTCTCAAGTTAAATCACTTGAGGTCATCATACCCAAGCACTGCCACACAACACCTCAGCAAGCCTATTAACTGCTCTAAGTCCATTTTAATAAAAATAGCATATATAACTTTCTTAGCATAGTGCCTTCTAGGCAGTTTACTTGTAAAATTTGGTTCAACATCTCTGTATTCATTGACTCTTTTACAATTAGGAGGCATCTTGTATACTGTGCAATTGAAAAAAGGAGTTGTACATTTTACATTTGCACACATTTGTTTCTAAACATTTCCAGCCAATATTCTACTTTAACCTTTGATAGATTTCTTGTCATCAATCAGTGTCTCTCCATAACAAATTTCTCACTCTACTCTTCAGAATACAACTAAAAATTCCCCATACAAAATGAAAATAATAAGAAATAGCTTTCTTTATTGCAAAACAGCATCATCAGGTCTCATAGCAAAAAGTATTCCATTTTGAAACAGCTCCAATTGATGTCCCAATACCACCAAGAGAAGAAAGGGAAGCCACTCAGGGCCTATGACAGCATGTGCCCTGGAAGGGTAGTGAAACTCTCCTTCCAGGGCCATCTGACTGAGCCCTTACACTACCCGCCTCGTCAAACCTGGGAGCAGTAGAAATAAGCAGCACAAATTGGCAGATAATGCATCTTATTTCCATGTAGAAGCAGGTGCATTTTCCTCAGGATAAGTGGTGCTATGACACTGATCCGCTCTGACAGGCCAGCTGATCTAAAATTACTCAGCACACATCGCCACTGGCTGGGGAAGCTTCTCCCAAGAGCTTATTCTGAAACTCTTCAATCCCTCAGGTGCTAATTAAAATTTACTGGATAATATTTGCAAAGCTCAATGGCCCTAGTTACAGCAATTACCAGTTACTAAATGTTAGTGCCACAGATGTCACCTGATGATTGGCTTTTTTATGCATAGGGATTGTCTCTCTTCCCTCTCCCCTCATTCTTTCCTTTCGTTTCTTCGAGAAACCAAATGAGCTAAATGTCTCAATTGGCTTTAGATAGGGAAAAAAATCACCATCCTGAATTTAATGATAAGTCTTTTCTCATTGGACCTCTAGTACTGGGGGTTTTGGGTTTTAAATACAAGCTCCTGATCCTACTATTAAAATGAGGGGCTAAACTGGAGATCCACCTCTGAGTCACCACCAAGGGCAAAGGGTATTCCTTGCTTATCCATTTGTCACAGTGGCTGCCTCAGCAAGTAGACAAAAGGCCCTGGCCAAGACCTGCTAATCTTATCATGTTATTGCACATGACTGCTCTTGAAATAGGTGATATTTCTAAACAAAAAAGATACAACCATTTTATGAAACTGTCTACTAAATAAGCCATAGGTAAAGGACTTGCCTGCCTAGTATCATGTTCTGATCCTTATTTCTATAAACCACAGGGAGAGGCAATTATTGCAACTGCTATATTTAATTGAATTTATAATGGACTTGATGGCCTTCATTAGGCTGATAATCTGTGGCAAGAAATACAATGGTCCACCAACTTCCCATCAAGATAGAAGCATTAAACACACTTTCACTCCTCACACAACTACAGAAAAAATTACAAAAGAAGTATCACCCAGAACTATCAGAAAATTAAGCTGTATGGAAGTCCAACAACCAAGGATTAAAAGAAGCCACACTCATCCAGGTAGGTAGGAGGGGCAGAGATGTGGCAAAAGATGGAGAAGCACAGAGCATACGGAATGGCATGGAGAGAGGCAGCAGGATGTCAGTCCCACATTCACGTGTGGTAGATAAAATTCAGGAGGGATATCTCAGGAGCAAGGGGTCCCATCCCCAAACCAGACCACCCAGAAGCCCAGGGTTCTAGCATCAGGAAGATAAATCACCATAACTTCTGGCTGTAAAAACCAGTGGGAGTTGTGGTAGTAGAAGAAACTGTCAGATTATCAGGAGACTCATCTTAAAGGGCCCTCACAGATTTAGGACTTACTCAGACCCACCCCCTTGGGATTCAGCATCAGGGCAAGAGCTGGAAGGGTACAAGTGGCATAGGGGAAGAAAGTGAGGAAACTGGAAGCAAGGCAAATACTGGGAGACAACTTCCTCCCAGGCAAACCTCCAGAAGACAGGCAGCAGCACTCTCCCCTCTCTCAATGCTCCCCTCATGCAGGGCTACAGAGCCACAAAGCCATGAATCAAGTTTCCCCACCCTGGCCATTACTTAAAGCTCCACCTCAGACAATGTATAGGCCTACTCTTCTACAATAGGCCACACTACCAAGACAGGGAGTTAAAGAAGCTTTACATATTATACAGAAACAAACAAAGGGAGGCTGCCAAATAGAGGAGGCAAAGTAATATGGCCCAATTGAAAGAACAAAACAAAACTCCAGGAAACAAACTAAATGAAAGAGAGATAACCTATCAGATGCAGAGTTCAAAACACTGGTTATCAAGATGCTCAAAGAACTCATTGGGTACAACAGCATTGGATACAACTGCAATAGCATAAAAAAAGACCCAGGCAGAAATGAAGATTACATTAAATGAAATAAAGAAAAATCTATGGGGAATCAACAACTGAGGTGATGTAACTGAGTATAAAATCAACAATTTGGATAATAAGGAGGAAAAAATTAATCAGAACAACAAGAAGAAAAAAGAATTCAAAAAAATGAGGCTAGAATAAGAAGCCTCTGGGACATCTCCAAATGTACTAACATCTGGATCATCTTCTCCAGAAGAAGAGAAAGAGCAAGAAATTGAAAATTTATTTGAAAAAATAATAAAAGAATATTTCCCTAATTTAGTGAAAGAAATAGATATACAAGTCCAGGAAGCACAGAGAGTCCCAAACAAGTTGGACCCAAAGAGGATGCCACCAAGACATATCATAATTAAAATGTCAAAGCTTAAAGACAGAGCATCTTAAAAGCAGAAAGTTGCCTACAAAGGAGTTCCCATAAGACTATCAGCTGATTTCTCAAAAGAAACTTTGCAGACTAGAAGGGACTGGCAAGAAGTATTCAAAGCAATGAAAAGTAAAGACCTACAACTTAGATTATCCAGCAAAACTATCATTTAGAATGGAAGACCAGATAAAGTGCTTCCCAGACAAGGTAAAGCTAAAGGAGTTCATCATCACCAAGCCATTATTATATGAAATGTTGAAGGGACTTATTTAAGAAAAAGAAGAAATCAAAACTATACACATTAAAATGGCAACAGATTCACAACTATCAACAATTGAACCTAAAATACAAACCAAGAAAACAACCTGAACAGGAGCAGAATCATAAATGCAGAGGTCACTTGGATGGTTATCAGCTGTGAAGGGTTAGGAAGAAAGGTATAGGGATTAAGAAGCATACATTTGTAGGTACAAAACAGACATGGGGAGGTTAAGAATAGCATAGGAAATATGAAGCCAAAGAACTTATATGTACGACCCACGGACATGAACTAAGGGGTATATGGCTGGAGGAAAAGGGGGTATTGGGTGGAAGGGGCCAAAGGGGGAAAACTGGGACAACTATAATAGCATAATCAATAAAATATATTTTAAAAAAGAAGTGATATGGTCCAGATTCTCTTTAATTGCAATAAATGATGTTAAAATGAATGGTCAAACTTCTTTAAGTTGTAATTCAGGAAGGATAACAGACCCAAGAGCAGTATACTAAACCCTATTATCTGGGTCAGCAGCAGCTGTTGCTCTTCAGTCATATATCAAATGTCAGATTTTTCACAAGATACACAATCTTCTCAATTGTTTGTTTTGAGACAAAAAACACTTTTTCCAAGAGAACTAATATTTATAAAATACCTACTATTTGTGGGACATTAATACTTGGCACTTTAAACAAAAATATATATCTTTCTTTGTTTTGGCCCAATTTTAATGTCCACTCTTCTTTTTCATTTTTAAAGAAATCTACTTTCAGAAGCAGAAGAAAAGACGACATCCCAAATTTTTTATAACCAAGGATATGTGCAGCAGCAACATAAAACATGGAAGACCAAACATTATGACAGAAAACCATTCGATCTCTGTGGCCTTCCCCAAGGCATTTAACATTCTAAGTTTCTACTCTGTGTACATACCTCAGTGGGTCAAGATTAGATAATGTATGTAAAGGAGCTCAGAGCGAGGTGAGATGCTGTGTAAGTAAAAGTAGAAGGACTTTTGCTCTAATCAAGAGGTCAGTAGAAGAAAAATATTCAACGTCTTCACAAACACAAGGTAATGCTCACTGAGATCAAATTAAAAGGTTACCAAGTTAAAAAATACAGCTGTGTACATCCAGTGTCAAATAATGATCATCAATAGTTTAATTTTTTTTCTGTTCCTGATTCCATAGTATTTTCTTCAAAACCAGGCAGGTTAAAATCAACTCGCAACAACAATTAATATTCTAAATCATTCCATTTTCACTTCTTACTTTATTTGCATATACTGTACAAAATTATACAGCAACAAACTCTAAATCTTTCAAAATTTTACAGGAAATACATTGGGAGCTTAAGGAGGAGAATGAAGTTTTTGCACAGCATATATGAGCAGTCTCCTCTTCAAGCCTCCAATATATCTCCTATAAAATTTCAAAAGGATGCAATATATCTAGTAAACATTAATAAGGGCTTAGGGTCAAACTTACTTGATTTTCCACTAGGTTAAAATAATTTCTGTGAGTATGTCCAATCTGCTAAACCAAATAATAAGAAAAAAAATATGTACAAGGCAGCAAATCATCTGTATTTTCAATAGCTCTGTCCTTGGGCCAAATTGTTGACTCAGCAATTTCATGGCATTACTCTCCTCAACCACAAAATTTTTACTTAATTTCAAATATTCATTGGATAGTGAGGCACAAATCATTTCAAATACATGGCAACATGAAGGATGGGAACGGGAGACTTAGCCAGGTAGAAAGGTTGAGGAAGAACAGCTCAGGCAAAGGAGGCAGCACACGCATGCGGGTGGGAGACATCATGGCTGGAATAGAAGTGAACTGTGGGCAAGGAAGGCAGAGGCTAGATCCTGGAAGACCTGATAAACTCATCCCCTCGGTCCAAGTCCTAAAACTCTCTCAGAAGGCTTAACAAAGAGACTTGAATAAAGGGATACTTACAAGACGTGTAAGCAGTATTTAGGGAACAAGCAAGCCTCCTGGGGCAGAGGCTGTCACCACCCAGGGAGTCAGGGTAGGGAATAGTAGAGGCCTGTTAGAGCTGAGGCTGTAGAGGTGAGGAGATTCACACCTGCCCACTGAGAATTAAGAAGCAAGTGGGAGGCAGCAGGAAAAAACTACCACTGACTCTGAACAATGCTGAACTACAGGGCAGTTGAAACCCCACATATAGCTGACTTTACAGTGGGCACTTAGCATCTGCATTCGCAGATTCAGCCACCCCCATGGAAAACATTATGTTCAATGGCGGCTGGGAATCTGCGGATGGAAATGGAAAAATGCTGTTTGGGTCGAGGTTGGTTGAATCCACTAATGAAAAACCCGTGAATGAGAAGGGCTGACTTTTTATTGAAAAAGCATCCACCTATAAGTAGCCCCACTCCGTTTAAACCCATTGCTGTAGGTTCAACTGGACCCCCAATCCTTTTTCTTGATGGCCTACTACTGCCTCCCATTCAGTGTCTTGCTTGAGACAGAGTAGGAAAGGATGCGGAAAATGGGGGAGGAAAAGATGGCACACAAAGAATAACCAGCATATTGCATTTTTTATTCTATTCTAAGGAAAATGAGAAGCTTTTGAAAGATTTTAATCTAGGGAGTAAAGTGGTGAAATTGGGCAGTTTAGATCTTTTCTGTTACAGGTTTTGTGAAAATGACCACAGCATTTAAATGCACATTTTCTTTCCTATTGATATTTGCTTGGAGGGTGGAGAGAAGTGTTGGGAGGAGGGGTAGAAAGAGAGAGAGACAAAGAGAGAGAGAGTAGGGAAAGAAAAAACTGTGAGATGTTTCACTTTTGTTAAAAGTATTGAGACTAAAGGCAAAGACAAATTTGGATACCCCAGTAATAACCAGAAGTGGCAATGTGAAAAATCTGTGGATGATTTCTAGGGCTTAGTTACAGAATGACAATGAACCCAGTCAATGATCATGTTGAAGACGAGATTTAGTTTATGTTCTCTTTGTGAGGAGTTAGCTTTGCAAATTTTCATCAAAGGATTTGCTACAGCTCAGATGTTTCCTGTTTTTGTAAACTTGTAATGACAGTTTCAAAAGCTGGTCCTTTTTTGAGGTTTTTCTTTTTCTTTGTTTGGTTATATTTCTAACATTTGTTGAAAGATTTAAAAAAAAAAAATGGAAAGAGACCATTAGGCCATGTAGGTTCAATGGAGATAGGTTTATTTCTGCTATAGTTAATTTTTGTGAACGATTCCCCTAAAATTGGGCTCTGGAAATATTTTGAGAGAATTTTTTAGAACCTCTAATAATAATGAAAAGATTACATATGCTGCATATTCTATAAATGAAGGAACCATGAAGAATCCAGGAAGGTTTCTAAATCAGTGATTGATTCTGAAACATTGCTACATATCATACATTATCTAGGAGATTTTTAACACAATATATTTCCAAGGCCCCTGAAAACCACCTGAAACAAAATCTCTGAAACTCAGGATTTTGCATTATTTAAAATTATTTAAAATGTTCCTTCCACTTACAACATTATATTATTCCTAATACTTAGTTTCAAATTTAAATGCATAAGATGGAATAAAACTTTTAAAATTTCTAAAATTGTACTTGGCCAAAGTGGCTCAGTTGGTTGGATATTGTTCTACAAACCGAAAGTTTACAGATTTGATTCCCAGTCAGGGCACATGCCCAGGTTGTGGGTTTGGTCCCTGGTTGGGGCATGTGCAGGGGGCAACTGATCATTGTTTTTCTCTCACATCAAGGTTTCTCTTCCTCTCTCCCTCTCTTACCTTCTTCCCCTCTCTCTGGAATCAATTAAAAAAGAAAGACAGTATAAAGAATTCTTAAAATTGAATTGGCCTCAGTGAATTCCTTTCACATTGTACAATGTTGGTGTGCACTTTTGGTAATGGGCTTTTAAAAATAGCATTAATGTCTGATTTTACATGTGTTGAAATTTTGTGGGGTTTTTATGATGAATATATCTTCAGTGGCTTCTGAAACTCTCTGAGAATCTAGTCTGGGGCTGGATATATTGAAAGCATTCAAAAAATAAAATTATTATTATTTATATAACAGAAAAGTCTTGGCCTAAAAATTTAGTTCTACTGTAATTGCAGTCTCTTCCCATGAAGGCTGCAATGAAATGTCAACCATTTTCAGTAAACAGTATATTGAAATTAACCAAAACCTTGCTTATCAACGTGGTTACTATTTCAAACTTCTTGCCCACCATCAAATAGTTATCTGTGTTCTGTGCTTTTGGAAGAGGTTTTGTGTTAAGACTTACATGACACATTTTGAAGTATTCCCCTAATTTGGATTCGATCTCATTCTTTGTTATACTGTTGCTGGCTTTCTCCTTATTTGACTAATCGAGGAGTAAGATTCACTACTCAACTTGGAATACAAATCAGTCTCTGGAAATCTCCTACTTACCTTCTTACACCCATCCTCTCACTATAACAGCAACCCCAAAAGTAGACATAAACCACCAGCCTGTGTGTCTGTGTAAGCTTCTGGGGTTTTTGCTCTACACTTTATGCCCTTGAAACATCATACTTTGCATTACAAAGCTATTAAAGCAGAGTGGACTGAGCACAAGCAACCACTTTCATCTTAAAGCCCAAAATCCTTTGAAATGAAAAAAAAAACTAGTTTAAATATTTTATAATGTTATCAGGAATCAAAAATGATTACCTTAGGTGAACACAAAATTTTGATGAATTTCTGAAGAATAGAAAGCCAGTAGTAATGAAAGAGGAACTGAAGAATACACAATATTGTAATGAAAATGCACAAATACAAAGCAAATAAATGATGTTGAGATCAGAGTAGTTTTGAGCAATAATCAGGGTCAAAAGATACAAGTCATGATAATGAAATTTCAGGTAATTATCTATCACTTTGTACAAATATCTTGAGAGAAAATAACTGTATTTGCTCCCAAAAGGCAGCCACTGTGTAGTCACTTCTACGATCACAGAAGCCAGAGAATTGCAGGTGCCTGTAGGCACAGAGGAAGAGGAGGAAGTGCCTTCAAAACTAAAACACAGGCTGCCAGCATATCATGTTCTGAAGTATTTGTATTACTTCAAACTCTACCTGATGTAGCCAAAACATGCATCCACAAATAGGCAAACAGGAAATGTTCCTGAAAAATGTGAGCAGATGAACTATGAACCAGCAAATGTCTGTAGAAAACCAAAACTACAAAAAGGCCCTAATTCAATACATAGAAAACTAACATATGAGAAAATATTTAATAAAGCAAGCAGACTAAGTCTATAATGATATTATATGAGTGTTTATCATTACTATAAACTAGAAAAATATTTCATTAAAAATAATGTAGAGAATATAAAAATAAAAATGAATCTAAATGGTGAAATGAACAGCAAAATGAACTAAGCTGAACAGTAAATAAGTGAGCTCAGCAATCACACTAAAGGACTTCATAGAACATGGTGTGAAAGAAAAAAATGGAAAGTTCAGTGAAATTAAGAGTTGCAGAGAATAGATCTATTAGACTGAAAATCCATTTAATAGGAGCATCAGAAAAAAATATAGAGAATAGAGAAATATTTATAACTGATGAAATAATAGGAAAATTTTACAGAGCAGAAGACATAAAGTTTCCACCTGGTGAATAAGTACAAATCCATAGTTAAATATGTCAAATTGTCATTCTACAAGCCAAGGCTAAAAAATAATACTTATAAAATATTTCAAAGAGAAAGAACAGTTTCCTTATAAAAGAAAGAATCATATTAGCATCAGACTTCTCCTTAATAACAATGCACACTGAAAGACAAAAAATAATGAAAAATTTTAAGAAAAAAATCCATCTTAAATGTGTTTTATTTTTACCTATTTAGAAAAATTATAGGTATAATAAAAATAACCTCAATATTAATACATAGCAGTGAATCAATATATGAATTATCACTTTATGACTTGATAAGGGGCAACAATAAACATTTGGGGCAGCCTGGAAATAAAATATTCACTATGTGTGTTAATTTGTTTTTCTTTTTTTTCTTAATTAAAATGAAATTATCAGAGGTTGATGGACTGAGAACAGAAAATAGCTCTGGTGCCCACTCCCCTTTCTATGGTGGAATACAAACTCAAAACAAAACAGTTCATTTATACCAGGAGAACTATCTTTAGATATGTAAAATCAGCCCTTAACTCTCAGGAACTCACAGCCTTTTTAAATCTAATGCCCAGTATCTGGTAGGAGTGAAGTAGTAAAGCAAGCTTAGGTGCAACAGGCAGAAAGAAGCTCGAGTAGATGACGATTAGTGTCAGGAGAGAGAAGAGCACTGGTGGAAACTCTCAGGAGCCACTCATCTCTGAGGAGATGCTCCCTATCTGTGGCTCTATCACAAGAGGAAGAGCAGGATGCAGTGTGCTTTGCTGGTTCAGTTTCATCTCTTTGAGTTCTTTAGTTAAAGAGTCCATGGACCCCTTCTTTATCTACACCCATTTCCTTGATCATCTCACCTAATTGCGTGACCCGAAATGCTATCTCTACACTGTATCTGCAAATTTAGAAATCCAACCCAGACTTTTGCAATGAACTCAGACCGGCATGTCCAGCTTCCTACTCAACTGGATGCATATTTGGCATCTCAAATTTATCCTAGCAAGATCAAATTCATGATTATCACTCCTATACCTGCTCCTATATTTCCCTCCATGTCAGTTGATGGCATCTTCACCCCTCACTCCTCTCTTTGTCTTACACTTCACATCCAGGAAAACACATTCGCTTTGTCTTCAAAATGAATCCCAAAACCAATCACTTCTCACCACTTCCTGAATGAGCCACCAGCATGTCTCCTGTGCGTTATTGCAATGGCCTTTCTCCCTGTTCCCTCTTTTAACATCCTCCACCTGCTCTCTGTTCTCAACACAGCACTCAGAGTGATCATGTTGCCATCTGCTCAAAACCTTTAGTTTGCATAAAAGGCAAAATTTCACAACAATCTATGAAGCCTTACACAAATTCCTCCCAGCCATCACCTCTCTCTGCTCTCAGGACTTTGTTTCCATCTAACTCTCCCTGCTTTCACTTCATTCCAAGACGCAGGGCTGCTTTATTGTTCCTTGAACATACTAGTCATGATCTGAATATAGGGCCTTAGTACCTGCTGTTTCCTGTGTCTGGAAGTCTCTTCTTTAAATATCCATGTGCTGGCCTCTTTGACTCCTTCAAGTCATTGCTCAAATACTATCTTCTCAATGAGGTATTTTTAAACAAGTTTGTGTAATATTATGTAATACCAATTGCTTTATATTCTCTATGCTTGATTTATTTTTTAAAACATTTATTGATTTGTAATTTGCCATATAACTTATTTAATTTTTTTACCTGTTTCCCTTCAAAGAGACTATAGGTTCTATGAAGACAGGTATTTTTTCCCAACATGTAGTAAAAGCTTAATAAATATTTGCAGAATGAAAAAAGGGATCAAGAGACTTCTAAACTCAGCTTGATGTAAAAGTAGCTGTTTGACCCTATACAAGTCATTTGATCACTTTGGGCCTCAGGATGTTCACTTGTGAAAATGACATTAGATTGGATGAACACTACTTTGTGCATATAAATCACCTGGGGGTATTTTTGAAAAGTCTCTTATAATTCAGCTGGTCTGATGTGCTGTCTGAGATTCTGCATCTCTAATACACTCACAGATGATGTCAATGCTGAGCACCCATGAATCATACTTAAAATAACAAATCGTGTTAATTAAGATCTTTTTCTTTTCTTTAATGCTGTAGCCGGGGGTGGCAGACCACAACTGGTCATCTGTTTTTGTTAAAAAATGTTTTATTGGAACACAGCCATGCTCACTCATTTCTATATCATCTATGACTACAACTGCAGAGTGGAGTACTTGTGACAGAGGCCAAACATGCCTATAAAATAAAAAATATTCTATCTCACCTATAAGTGGAATCTAATCAACAAAACAAATAAGCAAGCAAAATATAACCAGAGGCATTGAAATTAATACCAAACTGACAGTAATCTGAAGGGAGTGTGGAGGGGGTAATAGGGTGGAGAAGGGGGAAGGTTTGTCAAGGAACATGTATAAAGGACTCATGGGCAAAGCCAAAGAGGGGTAGGATCGAGGGTGGGAGGTGGGGATGGGGGTTGGGGGAAAGTGATGGTGGGAAAATGGAGACAACTGTACTTGAACAACAATAAAAAAGAAATGCTTGTTATTAAATCTTTTACAGAAAAAGTTTGCTGACCCTTGCTCTATATCAACGGAGTTGCTTCTAGCAATTATTGTGGAACTTGAGTTATTAATTGTGGTTTGTTATTCTATTTGTTCTTCGTTTTTTCTTAATTGCTTCATTTTGTGTCTTTAACAAAGTTTTAATGTCCTCTAAAACATAAATCATTCCATTTGCCTCTTTGATGTCCATGTGAGCATATTACTGGAAAAATTTTAAACTGAAAATGAACTCAGAGACTAGCTAATGTAAGTCTAAACTTCACATATGGGGCCCAGGGTGGGAAGTGATTTTCAATGTCATCTAAGTATGAGTTGAAAGAGGCAGAGAAGAACCCAGGTTTTCAAACTCAGGTCTCACATTCTTTGTGTCAAATGAACTTCCCACCTTACTTTCCAGGACTCTTATTTTGCTCATACTAGTGTTCCCAGAATGAGTATTAGCAATCCTTTATCTGAGGACTCAAAGGGGACTGAGGAGAAGGATTGGCAGGGCTTTGAAGATGTTCTTAGTAAATAACTCAGCCTAAGGAAAGGTATAGGGCCAAGATCAACAAAGTCTATAGGGGAAGGGAGAGGCAGAGAGATTGAATGTGCACCAGCCAGATCCTCCTTTAAAACCAAGATATTCATTCCCCACAGTTGCACAGTGTGGCTGCAGATCTCTCCCAGCTGATCTTTCTTTGGGACATGCCTTGAACTGAATAAGATCACCTTACTCCAGGTTCTGTCCCCCTCCTTGGCATGGTCCACATCCAATAACTGAATGATATAGGGGTACAAATCCTGGCCTCTTGCCTCAGTTAGGGGCAACACTGAAAGGCTGGCCCAGCTCCAGAGGTGCCCACAGAGAAGGCCTCTGCTGTAACCACAAGGCAGTTTGCTCTCTCCCCTCTGCCCAATCCTACTGCTTCACTCCTCCACTGCTGTTATTCTACTGCTCCCTCTATGGTGGAAACCCAGTCTGGCTTCCTTATCTCCCCCTCACCCCCCAAGAGTGTTATTCCCACATGCACTCCTCATAAATAGACCACACACAAATCTCCTTCTGAGTCTGTTTCTGGAGAACCTAAACCAGAGCAGTAAGAGTTACTCAGACTTTCCTCTGACTCAGTCACCATGAAGTAGCAGCAATGAGAGAGTAGAAACAAAAAGATCAGTTCCATCAACGTCACTGCAGCACTGAATTTGCTTTGTGTTTAAGAAGAAACCAATTGGATTAAGAGCACTGGTGCCAGACACTTGAACAGTAACTAGAGACTCTCCGTGGCATTAGAGGCAACAAGGCCAGTGCCAGTGGCATCAAAGTGACAATGATGGTCTTAATATTTAACCTCAGGGACTGGCTCAGAAGCTGACATCCTCCCCTGATAGACATCACCACAGGGAGCAGAAGGGGAGGAGGAGAACTCCAGATATGGTAGCCAAGAGGACAGTGTTCAAAACTACAGGAAGCATCCCCAAGGTCTCCTAGAAACAGCTGGTCAGGTGGGGAAGAAGAAAAAGAAAGTATAGTTCCTGCAGTTTTAGATCAGGCTGAGCCAGAGAAATATGATTTGGGTAAGAGCATGATCTTATTTATACTCCTCAGATGGTGTGGCCTGGGGAGACATTGGCTAAGACTCATGGCTTCTTTCATTATACCCCATTGCTCTATTAAATTCTATTCCCTGCACCTTCAGAGCAAATAATTCCACATAACACTGTCTGCTTTCTTTGATCCATGTGACTGGAAGGATGAATGTCAGCTCCCCTCCCCCACCAACTCTGCCATAGCCCAAGGCACAATCAATTTCAATATGCAGGGGAAATAGACCACACAGGATCTATGGCCTCCCAACAGGGACCTGACATATTAACTGTTGTAATGCTTCTAATTCAGTCTATTTACTTTGGGATAGGCCTGTCTCTCCTGCTCATCATTTTAACCCATACATCGGCTGTGTCATGACTATTTAGAGTGATGGGGGTGATCCTCAGGGCATAGTCATGAGAAGCCTGATGAGGGAACAGCTACAGCAAGCCCATCTCCTTTCAGGGTAATGATGACTAATTCCATTCACAGCCCTCACCCCTGCCTAGAAATCTTCTCTTGCCTTTTAAATTGACATCTGTCTGAGGGAATGAGACTCTGCCGGTGTCACCGCTTGACGCATTGGCCCGGTGGATGCACTCCTTCTTGTCATGAAGGGAGACAAGTGAGAGAAGTGAAGGCTATCAGAGGAGGGGCAGGTGGGGGGACAGGGGGAGGGCTCCGGAAGATGAAAAATGAGCAGGAAGAGAAGGGGAAATATCTTCAACCAAATGCCTTTATTTTGATTTGAACACTTTTGCAGCTTAACTGACAGAGAAGCAGACTATTGAGATGATCTCACCCCATGTATGTCACAACCCTAAATAGCTCAGGTTGGTGTATTTTTCAGAAAGTATCTCTATGAGAAGTGAGTAAACAGGGGCTTCATTGTGTCAGGTGATTTCATACAGGCAAACCTTCTCTTCAAACCACTTGGACCGTACAACAGGATTTTGACCCTTGATGCATTCTTAATTAGCTACAGTGGAAGACAACCCTTCAAGTCAATATATTTCTACATCATCAATGACAGAAAAAAAAAGACATAAGAAAGCTTCTTCCATTTTACATTGTATCTCAATTATTCTCTTTTACTGAAGAGCATTTTTCTTCCTTTTCCTTTTGTTTTTGTTTAAACTGTGCATGCTTGTAGATTTTAAAAGACAAGTAGATTCAAGCTCTAGTTTGGCAGAATTTTCTGTACTCAGATAACATGGTAAAATGCCATTAATTAATTTTACTAATCTAGGAAAGTTTATGTCCTTTTAAAATGAATGTTCAAACATAATAATTTTCTTATTACATGGAAAAATCTCTATGATTTAAAAAAATTATTCTATTAATTTTGACATAATGAGCCTACAAAAGAAAGCCATGGTTGAGAGAGCCAGCTAACATTTGGGTGATTCTCAATTCACCTCTCATCCTGGAACAGGTTCTGGCTCACAACTGACTCCCCAGCCAGACCAGAAAAGGCCTGAGGGAGTCTGGCCCAGCTCCCAGGCATTTTGGTTGGGCGATTCTCAAAAGGCCAGGGTGTTCCTGAGGATAACCCAGTCAGCTCACGGCTGGCCAGGATGAGCTCTGAAATCGTGATCTGGAATCATGCCCCGTCAGTCCTGGAGCACACCCAAAGCCATAGATCTACTTTAGAATGAGTCTGATCTCAGGCCAGCAGGGACAGCTGAGGTCAAGGGCAGGCTTTTCAAGGTCTTTTTGTACTCAGAGGAACTCCCCACTCTCCTTAGTACCCAGCCAAAGTTCAGCCAGGGGCATGAAGGTGTAGATAAGCAATGTTCGGCCACTGCCTGACCTGCTTAGGTGAAGAGCTTAGGTTCATGGCTTAGGCGTGTGCCTCTGGCACACCCAAGATAATGAATAATGACAATATTTATTACCATTTACTGAACAGTTCCTCTGCCAGGCACTGGACTAGCTTAATTATGAAACAACTGAAGCTAAAAATTATTGTACTTTTGCTTATTGGTCTTTCCCATCTGAACTGCAAACTCTAAGGAGAGAGCATTTTTTGGATGCTGACCTTCTCTAATCAGAGTGTCTGGTAGTAGCAAGAACTTAATAAAGATTCAATAAGCTGTTCTGGCTGGTGTGGTTCATTGGATGGAGTGCCACCCTTTGAACCAAAAGGCCACTGGTTCGATTCCTAGTCAGGGCACATACGTGGGTTGCAGGCCAGGTCCCCAGTTGGGGACATGTTAGAGGCAATGGGTCAATGTTCCCCTCACATATCGATGTATCTCTCCTTCTCTTCCTCTCTTCCTTCCCCTCTCTCTAGAAATGAATAAAGAAAGTCTAAAAAAATTTCGGTAAGCTCAAGAGGGTCACATAAGACATGCAAATTCATACAACTAGCAAAGATCAGAGTCAAGATTCAAATCTAGTGGGATGGAAAGTAGAAGGTAGCCCCTGTACTACACCCCTGTACTACTGCTGCCCTCTGTGTAGTTGAACAGACTGTTCTGATTTAGCTGCACAGTCCTTGAAACAGTAAAGACCTCAAGAAAAGTAAAAAGGAGCCAGCTTACAAAGATAATTCTGACATTGTTAGTACTTCCACTGTGCCCAGAATGGATCCAAAAAATTATAATTCATCAAAATGTCATAATGCTTTTCTTTCTAGAAGTATGAACATCTGAGTGGAAGAGATAAGTTGTCTGCCAGCAAAGTTACTCCACTTGGATTGTTAGTTTCTCTTGAGCACTAACAGTAGGTGGATAATTTACTAACATAGTCAGTTAATTAACTTATTTATTTCTTACCTACTTCAATAAAGTGATTAGAGGTGAGACTGAGTATTTTCTATGAATAATAATAATGAAAATGTTATAGTTTTACTCTTCATAATTTGCAAACTACATATATTTTCTTGTTTAGAATCAAAACTACATACAAACCCAGGCAGGGCTCTCAGAAATCATTATTTCTGTCAAAATCCAGAGGGAAAGACGTTATGTGATTTGTCTGAAGTTACAGAGCTAATAAAAAGATAAGAGGATGAAAATTCAGATTCTGACTTTAGTTTACTATTACTGATCATCTCACCAGTGTTCCTAGCCCTGGATGAACATTAGAATGATTCAGAAATTCTTGTTTAATTGGCCTGGGATCAGGCCCAGATATTCGTTCAGCCAGGACTGGGAAGAGACCACACTTCTGTCTGTTAATGATCAGCACACTTGGCCAGGTAGAAACTGGTACCTACTATTCTGTCACTTGAAAAGAAATAACTTGATTGTGACCTAATATTTACAGAATTATTGATATAAGATACTAGTTTCACAAGGGCTATTGATTTATCAAGACACCTTGCAGGCAGTTTGCCATTCCTTAGCATTTGTAAGACTGAAAATTTAATTACTGAGTTTATGACCACTCTCTCCATTACTAACCACACAGAGAAAGATTTCCTGAGGCTAGAAACCATGTCTAATTAACCCAAGGGTTATTTAGGCTAAAGAAAAGAGGACTGAAAGCAACCTAATGAGTCCAATTATTTTCTTCAAGCCCAGAAAGGGCATTAGCAACACTCTTCCCTTGGACACAAAGCAGACAGACCTCCCTCTCAGTCTCCTTGCATTCTGTCCCCCAACACACTGAGACTTGGCTCCAGAGACAGTGATGTGATAGCCACTAATGGGGGTGGTGGTTGTCTTTATGATTTCCAACAATTAAAAAGGATATGCAGAGTCAGTGTTATTTAATGCAGACAAGAGACAAAATTGGCATTACAGTGTTGTTGATTCTATTAGTCAAGACAACTAGGCCATGCTACAGTAGCAACTACACAAATTCTCAGTGCCTTCATCTGTCTCAGGCTACACTATGTGACCCCTGTTGGTTGGTGAGAGAGCATACAGGCTCTGCCTCAGTCACTCTGTCACACAGAGGGCCATCTTCTTGTCACTGATCATCTGAAATGTGCAGCCTTCTTCGTTGCCACGCCAGGGGGAGAAAGAGAGAGAGAGAGATTGGAGATTATTCACAGGCTTCACACTCCTTCTCTCTGTAGTTGACATACATGTATTCACATTTACCTGCTGCAAACCAGGCACATTAGCTTTCTCCCAGTTGCAGACTAGGAAATATAGAACTCTGCAGGATTTGGTGGTCAATACTCTCTCGGCACAAGCTTCTAAGAGACATTTATATGACTCTTCCTCATATTTTGATCTACCTTGGTTCCCTAGGACACTCCAGAAGTAGGTTTTTCTACCTTCTTAAGAAAGTTTCCTTCCCAATTACTTATCCTTAAGATATGATTCATAGAACTGTTAATAAACTATTGTTTTTGTTTCTACAAATAATAAAAAAAGTAATGAAATACTTATGCTATTAGGAAAGGTGACTATATAGTGGTCCCGGTGCTTTTCACATCTCTGTTCATTCATTTCTTTATTCATTTTTCATGGATTATATCCTAGAATTAAAAAAAATAGAATAGGCTTGCATTATATGACTTAGGAACAGTCATGTCTAGATTTGGTAGTCTCTTGAGTGCCTTTCCAAATCCTCTAAAACAGTGATTTTCAACTGATGTGCCACAAGAATTTTTAAAATATGCAATGCCTGACTACTTAGTCAAGAGCACTGACCTCTTTTCCCTTAAATTGTCCAATTAAAAGATGACAGCAGCCAACACAACAATAACCATTTTGTGTGAATGAATCAAAATTATACCTATTTTTTGTCATAATGGCAAAAATATATTCTTTGTTGTGTCACCGAATTTTAGTAATTAGTTTATGTGTGCCATGAGATGAAAAAGGTTGAAAATCATTGCCTTGAAGAGTTGGAATTAGAAGATAGTTTTAAAATATGCCAGGTTTTGCACAGTGGAAGAAAATCCATAACAAAGAATAAACTAGACAATTTCAAAAAGAGCATTACATTAGTTTCTCCAGAATGTTGGAGGCTGAATTCTCAGGCAGCTTTCTGCTTGATGAGGTGCCATTAGGAGAAAATAAGAGATTTTTTTCATAGCATCTCCATTTGGCGATGCTTCTTCCCAGCATCCAAGTTTCTCTTCATGGAAGTAATCAGGCCAACAAAAAGCAAGCAAACCAACTGGATGACTCCAAGGTGGTTTTTGAAACATTCTACCATTACAATGAATAAGTTTCAGGACAGCTCCTCTTCCCAAACCATTTACAGCAGCTCTTCCACTGTGACAATCAGGCCTAGAGATCCCTGTTAACAATAGAGAATTCCATATAGAAAGAAAGATAAAGTTGAAAAATTCAAATGACATCAATCCATTTTTAGTGTTCTGAAGAAATATTAAAACTTCTTGTTGTTGTTTCACATTAGCCCACCTTTAAAGGTAGACAAAATCTGTATTCATTGTAAATCCTTTTTTAAAAAATTTTGTCAGTGTGCTAAAGAATATTGTTACATGTAGTGCCTTATAGGAACTATGTCTTTGATTATGATAATTTATTTAAAATATTTTTTGAAAAAATCTTTCAAAGGAAAACATTTGTTTGATGAATTACTTAAAATAAATTGATCTATATCAATCCCAAGAATATAGAAAATCTATGTAATCTATTCCAAGACATTTTCCTTTTAGTGAGAAATAATATGTTTTACACTTAAAATTTTTCATAGCCACTCAGCTCTTACCCATAAGTAGTTAGAGCAGTGGTTCTCATCCCTGGATGCACATTAAAATCATTTAGGGAGCTTTTAAAAACTAGTGATGATTGAGCCCCACCTAAACCGCTTGACTCAGAGTCTCTGGGAGTGAGGCCCAGACACTGGTGTTTTTTCAGTGCTCCCCCGATGAGCCTAATGTGCAATCAGGGTTGGCAACCGCTGATAGAGAGCACTTTCTTATCTCTCCAGCTGGCAGCAATAGTCTGTTCTCTAAACTTCCTGTTTTTATACTTCCTACCCTTTATAAAAAGTACGTGTGTACATCTCACCTCTCATCTTTAAGAATTCATTCTTGGAGGGTAGTTTCTATGTCCAATTCATCTTTGTGTTTCTAGAGTTTCCAGAAACTCCAGAAACTCCAGCATGGTGGCAAGCACCGTGCTGAATATGTCTTAGCTGATGGAGTGGCGTACTGTCCGATCATCTGAATAAACTAAGTGCAGATTTTTCATTTTGTAAACTCTAAGGAGCCCCTTTCAATAGAATAGCAAAGTAAATATACGTGAAGAAATGAAAAGCGGTAATTTATGATTAGTAATTTGATGATCCTTTTCCAGATACCACCTAGAATCTAATTTCAGGTAATGATGTGTTCTTGGAGGGAAAGAAATGAATGATTTGATGGTTTTCTCAAAATACATTCTGTATAGTGTGTTTTACTACAACTACAGTTGTTCTAGCAATCATATCAATGAATGGAAAGGAGGTGTTTAAGAAATAGAGGAAAACTTTTCTTTTTTCCTTCAAGAACTATAACAAAAAGATATTTAACATAGTCAAATGTTCCTATTGTAAACAAAAATTGACCAAAATTAACCAAAAGGAATAGAAATGTTTATTTCTCAGTCACCCTTTGATTTACATGTCCAAGAATCTGCTCTTTGTCATGACCACCTTTTATCTTATCTAAGCAACTGGCAACAGCTCACAACTGGTAACTCTAATGAGATGAACACTAAGTTACTGATGAGTCGGCTCCTTAACCAAAGCAGCTGGGTATTCCTGCAGCCAGTGCGACAACCCTTTCCTTCATGGTTATGGCTGGACAGGTACCAATCTTCACTGCATGGGGAACACTAGTCGTTTTGTTGTGTACTTATTCATATGTTGTCATCCAAGCACCATACTCAAGACTTTTGCTATATACTCACAACTCCTATGCTATTTATAACTCATTTAATATTTTTAAGACAATTCACTATTTTTAGTTAAATGGATTTCAAAAGGAAATTTCAAGTCACTGTCATGAATAGATGGTTCCTCTAACATAGGTAAATATTAAAATTAAAAAATTTTTTCATCACCTATATACTACCAATATACTATGAGAACCACTACACAATGGAAAACACCAGCATGAGTAAAATTACATTCTTTAACTATCAATTGCATCATTCTACATTATGTTGCCAAAAATCATGCCATTATAAAAATGCCTGAATTTAGAAACACCTCTGAATTTTAATTAATACCGGGTAAACTTAGATGAATAGAGAAAAAGCATACCCTCCTGGGTATTTACAGCCTCTTGAAAAGGTGAGTAGTTAAGTTATAATAAATTGTGTTAAAAAGAGGACCATAGAACTCTCAATATGCCTGTTTGGAGGCATTTTACTGATGACCCAGCAGGATTGATAATATCCAGGCAGACAGATAGCAGGATATAGAGCACCGTAATATTTGTCAGTTTATAATCATTTAATTACATGCCAGTTTTCTTTTACAAAGACTGTTTACTAACAGTCTTTGACCACCACTGTAAGTTCTATGAGAGTGGGGAGCACAATCACTAGTGGAGTCTTAGTGATAGGCACATAGTAATACCTAAATTAATGTTTGCTACATAACTAAATACTCTCTTTCATTTTCTAAAAATCTCCACTGCCAAAGTGAAGGTGCTCTTTACTCACATTCTACTCTGATCCAAAATATACAGCTTTAGACTCTACTCAGGGACAACATTTTTATAAACTTCTTACGGCAACCCCTACACCCATATTTCCTATTGCCCCCAATTCACATTGTCATCTTCTTCCCTTCATATAAAATCCTCATCGTCTAGCCCTCTATGTCTACTGACTCGTCTCCTTAGGCAAGCACCTGTCAGGGCCTGGGGATCCAGATATCAGACTTCAGGTGGCTATGCCATGGGACGGAGTGACAACTGTAAGACACATGTTGTCATCTTATATTATAATCCAGAGTAGCCCAGAGCACAGGATTGGCTTGGCTTTCTGACGTCAAAAAATACAAATGACAAAAGACTTGGTAAGTATCGTAAGTGACTTAGCAAGGAGCTTCCACTGCTGAAAGAGTATCTTAAAAATATTTCTTCCCCTCCCCTTCTTTCCATTCATCTTTGTTCTGCTATCACTAGTACCACCCTATCAAAGAATATAGGAAAACTAGGGCAAGGGAGAAACAGAGAGAGAGAGAAAGAGAAAGAGAGAGATGAGGTGGTGGGGGAGGAACACCCTGGTATCCAATACCCATAAAAAATTTGTTTTTAATTCCCTGGCTATCACAGATAGAGGCTGCTGCTAGCATTTAAGATAAGATTAGTTGGTGTTGTGCTATCAGCACCTCCACATTTTCCCTGCAGGGATTCCTTCTGACAGGCTGAAGCTGGAGGCATGTCTCAGGATTAACACAAGCTAATGATTATACACTAAAGCTTTGGGACTGTTGGACTAATAGGATTAAGCAATAGCAGATGCAGGTCCCCGTTCAGGTTAAAAATGCACTTTTTACATTACAAAGTCAGACAGATCCCTTTGAACATGCAATGAATATGGATGTTTTCAATTATCACAGTCTTCCAGGGCTATACGATATGGTAAATTAATCCCTTTAGAACATCGGAAACAGGACAAAATAGGCTTCTTGAAGCTGAAATCCCTCGTTTTAGATTTTCTTTCATGGGGATAAGCAGCGGTGCACCTCACATAATTAATCTTATTACAAACAGAGAGAAAGGGGGAAATTTTTGGAAATGTGTAAAAAGTGTTTAAATATTTGAGGAACTTAGAAAAAAGGCATTTTGGAAACAACATCTCTTAATTAATTTCCAAACAGTCAAAAATACAAACAGAAGGCATGACTAGCAAATGTCTGGATGTGTGTTGTGGTGAGTGTGCATTTCTCTGTGCCTCAGGCTGTTCGTGCAACAAGGAGGAAGAAAAAAAATTAAGGTCACTTAAAAAAATGAACCAAATAATAACTGCCGGTAGAAAGCACTCTTTCTAAGATATTTGAGTTGATCTGATCTTATGCTCCAGGTCCTGGGAGAAAAGGGGAAGGAAAAGGGCATAGTGAGATATTTATATTTCGCTGCTGCATGAAAGAAGCTCTGCTTCCCAGTAGATAAAACCATCCCTCAGAATGGCTCAAAGTAAATCCCCATTATTGCAATTAAATGGGGTTTGATGTGGACATTAGGAGGGGGGTGAGCTTCAGGAGTTTCATGTGTTTGATTGACTTCCAGGGAAGGGAAGGGGGAGAAAAAGTATTTATCGAGAGGACTTCCCAGAGAAAGCTGTTTGAGCTGCCACCAGGGAATGGATGTAGTTTTACAACAATCAGAATAAAGCAGACTAACCATCATGGGCTTGACTCTTTGAAAGCTCTAAAGCCAATATCTTTATATTGGGACTGAGCAAATGGTATTAATGCACATTAACAGGCCTTAAAATCATACTGCCTAACATTGCTTCCCAATACGGACAAATTAATCCTATGGCAGTTTCTCCAACAAACAGGAATTCCACTTAAAAAATGCAAAACAAAGGAGAAAAAGAGAGAAGGTTTCTTCATTGAGTCTGTTCTTTTGTGTTCTTTGTTTCTTATTATACCTAACATAGTCTGTTCCCAGGACACTATATGGATATTCTATCCAGGGTGCAAATGAAATCTGAATGAAACTAACAGTTACAACAACAGAAGAAAAACATAATATAACTATGGACCGTTCACTCAGGTTTCAGCATTGCCAGTCAATCAAAAACATCCAGGTGTCAAACTACTTCAGTTTCCCAGATGACCCAATACAACTGGAGGCCCCTTGACCAGGATTTTCCATGAATAGCAAGTCTAATGTGCCTGCTCTGTAAGTACTACTTAGACAGAAAAAAATACCTACAATAAAGATGCTAGCAAACTTCTATAAACATTCCTATTTTTTAAACTTTTGATTGAAAAGGTCACTTCTTGACAAAATGAAATGAAAGAAATTACTTTAACTAGACTACTTGTTTTTTTTTTCTTTTGTTTCTCTGTCAGGTGCACAATGAATTCAGAAGATACAAACTGATTTTCAAATAAAAACTGCTTTCCCAGGAAAAGGCAAGAATGATGTTGTGTTAAATATGTAAGTTTTTTCTTTATTGAAAGAAAATAGCAATTGATTACTTTTTCAAATAGTAAATCTCCTATAATCATCATGTACATTTCAATGACATTACATTGAGACAAGTGCTACTCAGGTTAATGTGCATGTGGGTCACCTGGGATTGTTGCTAAAATGGACCTACTGAAGCAAAGGTCTGGGGTGGCCCCCTACAGTCCCCATTCTCAACAAACTCCCAGGTAGTACAAATGCTGGTAGACCAGGACACACAAATTAGCTGTGACAATAAAACACAAATATATGAGAGAGGATCTGTGATAACATATTTAACCATTATAATTTGCAAGATTAGACATAAGAAATGACTGCCACAGATAAGAAGTCTTTGCATACTTTATACCAATGATGCACAAAGTTTAATATAAAATCAGAAACATTATTACATGTCTTACATTAAGCATGCATTTGAATATAATGACCATTACTGAACAGGGAAAAAAAGTTTATGTCACAGAAAGTATTATCAGAGTCTTAATGTAGGTTCAGACACACAATTAGAAGAGCAACACTCAGCAACTTGACACCCTGCTGTTAGAGCATGTCCCCCTGTCACAGCCACTTGAAATGCATGTGTTTTTTAAACAAAGTTTTACTATTAACCAATGTGTCATATTCCATTTTCCTAATCGCTATCCCATTTGACTCTCATACTTTCCTTTGCAATCTGCTTTGGTTATTGTCCTTGAACTACATGCCTTTCAACATGAATGTTGTGAAGCTGGAAATGACTGAGTCATCAGTCATTTAAACCTTCTGAACACTGTCTTTTCTGGTGCCTAAATCACCCCTTAAATGGCTGACAGACACTTATTTCCAGACATGTCCATTAAATAAGGGATTAGAAATCATGGTAGATGTCGCTAATTTTTGAAGGGCCAAGAAAGCGACATTAAAAGAAGCTTATCTGACACCTTCATCAGTTGTTTGTAATTGTGTTAAATGTTGCCCTGGTGTCTTGAACTCGTTCATGGTATTAAACTTGTAAGTAGAGTGACTTTGACTCAGGACAGAAACTAACTCAATGTTATTTTTTCCACAGGGCTCAAAACCTTCACACGAAAGCCAGCCAAATGTTCCTAATTCTAGGGAACATGTTTTTTTAGCCTTCATGACGATGACTCAACACTGAGCCTTGCTGCTATGTAGGATTCCAGCAGAGATGACATTTTGCAATCCTAGCAGCAACATGTCCCCTGTCTGGAGGCGAACCGAGAAATAGTTCACTTCAAATGGGCCTCTAAACAGCTGTCAGGTCAGAATAACTTGAAGTCATTACCTATCTGAGCCATGTTGAACCAGTGACTTTTAAGTGGTGAAAATCTCTGTATCATGTTACTAATCTCACCGGCCAGCAGTGGCTGTGTCAACAACCAATATTCCCTCTTAGTAAGCAGGCAAAAATAACACACTGCCCATGATTTGGAAGTTAAAGGAGCAGTTGAGAGGTTGAAAAGTTCAGGAAGTGAGGAAGTTGAAAATACGCCTCCTCAGAGCTTTGCCTCCCGAGCAATTCATGACAGCCCTTAAATCACAATGTGCCACCAAAGAATTCACTCCAACTTCTGATCTGCTAATGTTCAGCAAGGCAGACCTTCCCCAACAAAGACATGTCAGCTGCCTTCCTCCACTCATCATTAGCTCTAGAGCTTGGACCCAACTTCTTGACCAATTAGCAGCTCACGGGTCTGAAGTTGAAGAAATAAGGAGGACCTGTAAGTCTCTAACTATGATTACTTATAAACCCTCCAAATCTAGATTCAGATAACTTCCCCATAGTTTCACACAGTTGATTATCTCTGACTGGTTATCACTAAACCACTCATTTACTTTAACAATCCATTAAAGCTTTAGATAAAATGCATTTCGTGTCCCTTCTTGAGCCTTTACTAATTAGCTATATCTACCGTGTCTTTTAATCTCCCATTTAATGAGTGCCTCCAATATTTAATAATTTAAAAGGATATGAAGCCAAGCATCAATTAAAGAGAACTGTTTTAGGCAGCATAAACAATAAGTGTTAAGTTAGTGGAGAAAATCACATAGAACCCTCTTGCTTCTCTACTTCAAGAGCACTTGAAAACTGGGATTATTTCAAAACATTACACTTCACTGCTATTTATTTTAGTTAGCTTACAGGCAAAATTAAGTATAAAAGAATAAGCATGAAGCATTTTGTACAGATTCAAAAGGAAATCAGGCTGCACAGCCATGTCCAGCCTCTTATCTTTGATTACGTCACCTCTGGCCCGGCTCCCCTCCTCTGGCAAAGAACACTAGCTAGCTTCAGCTGCAATTTCACCGCTGTACTTGACCTTTCCAAATTCCTGGCCCATCCCAAACCCTTAATTGTTTCACATATCTAACTCATGGGATTGGTTCATATTACCTCAAAGGACAAGGCTTCTGCACTCATTAATGGGTTCTGTAAGAAATCAATATTGGGCCATTGGTATTTCTTTATTCCTAGAAGATGAGTAGAAGACAGCTCCAAAGGATGGTTATGTTGTGAATAGACCTGGAAAGAACCCAGGATTTACCAAACTAAACCTCAGTCACCTGAAGGAGTCTTTGGTAATCTTATTTACCAAAATAAGAGCAATATCCCATTCCTTATATCACAATCTTCACAATGTAGCTTTGTAGGGCCTCCTGTCTTGAAATTAGGTTGGCCTTGAGATTTGCTTTGGTGAGTAACAAGGTGGCAGAAGTCCAGTTAGTGGCACAGGTGCTGAGTCCAGGCCTTTAGACGCCCTGTACATTTCTGCTTTCTCTCTCTCAGAAACTTGTCCACCCACCTTGTGAACAAGCTTGACCTACTACTCTACAAGAGGATGAGAAACTGTGGAGGACTTGATAATGGCAGCTAAAGGCCATCCCAGGCAGCCAACCTCAGCTAACCCAGCAGCTGACCATAGATATAATGAGAAAGCCCTGGTCCCAAGAGAAGACCGGTGCAGTGGGGCCTGGCAGAAAACGCTGACCCACAAATCATGAGCCAGATAATTGGATATTGTTGTCTTAAGTGTTTAAAGTTTAGGGTGGTCTGTTATCCAGCAAAAGCTGGTTGATACAATGTCACAGAGTTTGCTAGTTGGCCTGCTGGGAGTTTTCAAGGCCCTAAACCACCCAGCACTAACAAAAACCAAATAGATTTTCAAAGCTAAACCCCAAATTTCCAAGTTACTCCCCACTTAGGCAGGGGTCACTGTATCACTCACTACCTTGAATAGTTTCTTTAACTACCTCCAAGTGTGTTTACCACATACATCTCTATATATCCCAAGTTACTTACAATAATGGTCCTGATCCTAACACTTTCCACACAGGGAGTTTCTTCCATTAATCACAAGTATTTGTGTTAGGGAAATATTTTTTATTTTAAAAAATCACCATTTTTATCAATCATGTCAACACCCCACACATACATTCACTGGGATTGTCTCGGTAGCAGTCAGAGGATATTTCTGGAGCTCTCCAACCAACTGCCTTGTCAGCAGCATCCGGGTACACTGGCACATCCCACCATCAGTGTCAGCATAAGTCATCCATGTGCAAGATAATCAGAGGAGTAACTCATACGCTTCTTCCCTGATATACCTATGTAGGGAATAATCACCTTAGAGTTCGGACACCTTCTGATGACATCAGGAGATAATGCTGAACGTGCTCTAGGTGCAGCCACACCAGTGATGTCATCTGACTTTTGATTGCTGGTGGAGATAATAATATTCAGATGTCAGCCTTGACGTCTGTATCTTAATTTGCTAAAGTACTGATATCCTTAGGCATGAGTCAGAAAAGGAAAGCAGGAAGCAGGAGGTGGAGGTGAAAAAAAATCTGTTTATTTATTCCACCCAGTCCTGTGAGTTCAGCTGAGCAAAGACCCACTTCCCATATTTCTGACTCCACCCAGACCTGCTGGTGGTGATGGTGGCTGTGGGCAACCTGTCCCATAGGCCCTGGGGGTCCTCTGCCTGCATCTTCTCCTTCAACTGCATATATGCAGACACTTCCAAAAAAGCTAACTCAGATAAAACACACCCTGCCTTCACGTTTTTTACTATAAGCCACCCAGAGTACAAGTTTCTGGACCTGTCACAAGTCCCTAAGTACTGATTTGCTTAGAACAGTAGTCAATATTAAGAGAATTCAAAATATTAACCTCTTTTGAACACATATTAAATTACACTGTCCAACTTTGATTTGATTTCTTCTTGTATGTTGTAAGAAATAAATACCAATTTTCTATATGTTTCGAAAATTAGTAACTTTTAATAGCTTATTTTTTGAAAACAGAATTAGTTCTGTTGATATTTCCACAGATATTTAAAAAACAGTCATCGTTGATGTCACTGTAAAAAACACAAACACGGAATGATGTGTGTCACCATGTGTAAATGAGATAAGCTGTAACTCGTGTTTATTCTGAAATTTAGTCTTAAACTAATTATCTGTTCAATAGGCCAAATTAAGACAAACAAAATGCCAAATCACTGCTCTGGCAACTGAACATAAGACTATATTTGAAACAGGAAAAATATTCAGATCTCCTAAAAATTATGTTCACTAGTTTTCTAGCTTTGTAGAAAGGAGTGTCCTTTTACATAATAAAAACTGTAATATTAGTGAAACATACTCATCAAACACTTCCTGGCACACACCCAAGCACTGTGCTGTTCTTATCAAACACACTGTCTCATTCAATTTTTATAATAACCTGTGATCAAGCCAACATTATCTTTATTTTCTGGATAAAAAAAATAAAAATAAAAATAAATAATAATAAAAACCCAGAGCTTGCTCACTGTCACAGAGTTGGCTCCAATCATGTTGTCTGAATGGTGAGGACACTAAGCACATAAGAACATTAGTACTTTTGAAACTAGATAAAATTATTACGGAGTATTTATTTTGTTTCCAGTAATGTTGATATAATTTTCTAAAAAGAGCATTTTCCAAAATCTAGCTTTCTAATATCTGTGGAATATGGTAAATCAAATCATTTTCTCCTGTACCCTAAACTCTCTGGCTACATGGACTTTGGTTAAACTGCATTCAAGTTTTCATAATACTCTGTAATACCTCATTGGCTCAGGATGACTAGGGCATGAATGAGTTGAAGTTTTATTCTAAACCCAGGCAGTCTAGCACAGATGTCTCTGAGAGTCAAGGCAATACCATTGTTTCTTGCATCTAAGATGCTCTGTTTTCCTAGAGCTTGAATTTACACAAGACTGGCTATGGTAAAAAGATTCTTAAAATAATAAAATAGTCAACTCAGGACATAAATAGAGTACTCAAATTCAGGAAGTGCCCCCTTCCTCAACTCATATAACCATCATACTACTTATAGTTGCAGGATTTTACAGTTGCTTTTATTAACATATAGAAGAGATTTTTCAGAAAAAAAAATTTCAGGAAGGATACTCTTATGCCATAGACTAGTTATTAATTACTAAGCAAAACAAGTACAATTACAACAAAGAGATATGGTTATCACCACCTTAACCAAGTGATAAAATTTAGCAACGCCAATAGTGAGACAACCTGACATGATATGTCTCTGTTGTGAAGTAGTAAGACGTACATATTGGACAAAGAGTTTTCTTTCCAAAACCATTTACATGAATCTAAACGTGAGTGAACAAATACAGCATGTAGGATACTCCACAATGCAACTTACCTGGACTCTTTAAAAAAGTTAATGCCATAAAAAAAAAATAAACAAAACTGGTGGAGTGAATAGTGTTCCAGATTAACGTAAACTAAAGGCAAATAATAATCAATACAATGGGTAAAAGTTGATTCATTCCTGGGTTGGAAATAAGTAGCTATAAATAACATTTTTCTTCAGGCATATGGAAAGTATAAAAGAGTAATTATTGGATAATATATTTGAATTAATAATATTTTATATATAAATGCACATATGTATACATATACATATGTATATGTATATAATGCACATATACATATGTATACATATACATTTGTATACACATGTGCATTCATATATAAAATAAATAAATGTTTATATTCTTAGTAGACATATATTAAATATGCAGGGGTGATATATTATGTTTATGACTTAAATTTCATATGATTTTGGGAAACATGCATTCAGAGTCAGATGAATACAGTCATGCACTGTATAACAATCTTTTGGTCCATGATGAACCACATTTATGACAGTGGTCTCATAAGATTAGAGAATATAGAGATAAATATATACATAAGTGACTATGGCAAAATATTAACAGCTGATGAGTCTAGATAAGGTGAGTGTGACTATTGATTAAACTGTCATTTCAACTTTGCTATAGTTTCAACATTGTTCAATATAAAATGGTGGGGAAAGAAAAAAGAGGGAATGTTCAGCATGTTATGTTATTTTCTCCCTTCTTAGTACATTCTACCATTTCTACCCCCAAGACACACACAAAAAGAAAACAGTTGGAGGTCTTTATATGGCAATAATATTTGAAATTTCACAAAAACCATTTATTTATGAAAATAAAATTTAAACATACATCTGTTTAATCCTGGATTTGATTTCTTAAGGAAAAAGGAAGTTTCCTTGTTCAAAGATATCAAGAGAAATACAGGAAAGAATCAATGACACACTCTCACAAAGTAGCTCAAACTCTTCAATGTAATCTCAGTGTTTGTATTATCCTGAAATATCGCATGACCTCTCCACTGTCTCTTCAGAACATGCTTAGCACACACCTCTGACTTGTCTCTCTCCAATCTCATAGGACTCATCTGTTTACATATCTGGCTTCTTTGAGGGCAGTGGCTTTAGCTTATTTCATTCAATCACTCATTCATTCATTTTAGTAAGGGAGAGATAATAAACCAATAAATAAGTAAAACAAGTATAGTCTATCCAACAGTGATTAAGTACTATTGCAAAAATCAAGAAAATGGAGATGGAGAGGGTGTAAGTTTAAATGGACTTATCAGAGAAGGACTCACTAAGAAAGTGATATTTTTGAAACACTTGAGAGAGTCAGCCACATGGATATCTGACAAAGAATATAGAGGGAAGAGCATGTGCACAGACCCAAAAGTGTGAGTGTGTCCGTAGTTATCCATGAACGATAAGGAACCTGGTTCAGCTACAAAGTCAGAGTCAAAGATTTCAAGAAGAAGAGTGACATAACCTAAATCAGGTTCTTAAAAACATCACTCTAATGATGTATCTTGAATAAAGTTTGGGAATGAAAAGAAGCTGGGAATGTAACCATAATACAGTTGAGATCCCTTGGTGGTAAGGAGTATAGTCAGAACTATAGTGACCAATGGTCAGATTCTTGGGGAAAAAAAAAAGAAAGAAAAGAAATCTGAAAACTGGGCTTTCAGATTTTCCCTCAGTGAATGTGGTACATGAGAAAAAGAGAAATTAAGAAAGACTCCACATTTTCAGCCTAAGATAGGCATGTAGAGGTAACCATCTAGTTGGGATTAGATAGACTATAGAAGGGCAGGGGTGTTTTTGAAGAAGACCAAGTCTTTCAATAAACATGTTACATTTGTTTACTGTATGCCCAAGCAGAGATCCTGAGCAAGCATCTAAATATACAAGTCTGGAGTTTAGAAAAGAAATGCTAAGATAGATACATAAATCTGGGAGTCATCAATATAGAGATGGCACTAAAACTGTCAGATTGGAAGAAATCAATATGGGTGACTATTGATAGAGGTGAGGTCCAAAGACTTGGCTCTGGGAAGCCCAATGGTAAGTAAGAGGTCAGGGAGAGAGTTTGATTAATGAGGTAGAAGGAAAACTAATTATAGTCTATTAACTAAAAAGCAAAGCATATTTGTGCTGGAAGCTTAGTGAAGAAAGTGCTTCAGAGAGCAGGAAGTGACCAGCTGGGTCAAATGCAGTGGGAAGGACAAGTAAGGAAGGATTGAGAATTTATCTTGGGATGCACAGATAACAAAATCATTGGTGACCTTTCCAAAGCACTTGTATTGGATGATGAGGTAAAGGTTCATTTCAGTAGGATTAAAAGAAACAATGAGAGGAGCAATAAAGACAACAAGAATGGATACATTTTATGTGTTTTATGGTAAAATTGAGGCAATAAATAGGGCTATGGGTGGAGTGGGAAGACTAATAGAGTTTTTAGGTTAGTGGCAATGAACAAGTCAAAAAAATAAAATAATGTTTGATACAGAAGTTGAAAGATTATGCAATTGAATAAGCAGAAGAGATGACATTTGGCATAAAAGTGGAGATGGTGGCCTTAGCTTGTGAGAGCAGTTCATCTATAGTAACGGGGAATGGTTGAATGTCTAGAGACACAGGAAGATAGTGGAAGGAAGCTTGATGAAATTCTACAGGTTTATTTCTGATTGATTCTATTTTTGTTTTCTCAGTGAAATACTCATCAGCTGCAAGTTTGAATAGACTGAAAGTATTGGATGGTTGAGGAGGGAGAAGATATGAAAGATCTACCATAAGGGAGCAGTATGATCAGGCATGGTTAATATAATAAGATTTCGGGCGGAGGTATAGGTTCACTTGAAGACTTTCATTTAAAGTGATACTGATTAGCATGGTTGTGTGATTTCCCCCTACCACATTTAGTATAAGCACAGCATAGGCAGAGAGTTTATTTAAGCAGTGTGCTCTTTTCCTACAGCTGCTATAATAAGTTGCCACTAATGTAGTGGCTTGCACAACACAAATTTATTCTCTTACAGTTTTGGAGACCAGAAGTCTGAAATAAGTTTCCCTGGACTAAAAAATCAAGGTGTCAGTAGAGCCTTTCCACCTCAGGAGCCTTTAGTTGAGAATCTGGTTCCTTACTTTACTTTATCTAGATTCTATAAAGGCATTCTTTGGCTCATGGTCCCTTCTTCCAATGTTAAGCCAGCAGCACAGCACCTTCAAAATCCTTTCTGCTTTCATTGCCATACAGTCTTCAGTCTTGTGTGTCAAATCTCCCTCTGCCTCCATCCTATAAAAGCACTTGCATTTGGTTTAGGGCCACACCTACAATGGAGGATAACCTCCTCATCTCAAGACTCCTTGCATTATGACATTCACAGAGTTCTAGAATTAGGACCTGATATCATTGGATACCATTGATCAGTCTACCATAAGCAACATTAGGGTTTTGCCAAACCATCATAATCAACAATAGTGCACAAGGAAGTAATTGTATGATAGACTAATGAATTAAAATTGATAGAGAGAAAAGTGGAGCGAGAAAGGGTTAGGAAAAGGTAGGGTAAGTCCCCCTTATACTGCAGGCTTTGGGGCAATAATGGACTAGTATTGTTGAGTGGAAAACGGAAGGTGGTGCATAGAGAATGAGATGATTGCAGGGATGAGGCTGAGGTGCAAAAGAGTATAGGGTTATGGTAGAAGTCAAGGGCTGGAATCATTTAGGTGGACTAGGAAGATCAGTAGGGTTTATGGCAAAGGTAATGTTGGGAAGGCTGATAGTGAGCCAGGAGCTAAAATTTGGGGGGTGGGGGTGAAGGAAATAAATGTATTGATCTTCACATGGACTACAGTGATAGATTCGAATTATTTGAAAGTTTAAGTGTCTTAGAAGCTAGTCATGTTTTACATTTTAATACCATTACATTTTCACACGGAATTCAATCTATTGTAAGCCTTAGGTTTGCTCCAAAATAACTTATAGAGAAAATTTCAAAGCGACCACAGACAACACTTATAATGAACTGTTGATTGTGGTGTGGTTGAAATCCAGCAGCACTGGCATCACCTAGGAGCTTTCCTGAAATGTAGAATCTCAAGCCCCACCCAGGTATCCTGAATAAAAATATTCATATGAACAAGATCCCTGGGCAATTCACTTACAAATTAAAGGTTATGAAACATTAGTCTAGATGCTAGAGCTGTGGAACATGTCATTAGTGAAGACCCAACAGTATTTGTGGCCACATCTGTAGGAGGGAGAGATGAGAATTTCTGTTAAAGAATTTTTTCCCTTCCACATTGTAACCAATAAACGTAATATGATTTAAATAACTACAAGGAATGAAAGCATATGAGTTTAATGTTTGCCTGAGGTCAAATTTCAATAATAAAACTGGAGCTCAGATACCAACTGGTTGAGTAGTTTTAAAGTGAAAGACTGAAGAATCCTCCTGTCACCGAGTTTTCACAGATCTGTAACACAAGCAGCGGCCCCGTTTCAGTGTATCTCCCCACAAGTACATGTGCACACATCTACAAAGTGACATGTGCTTTCTCACATGAGTCATTCACTTCCCAGTTTTATAATTTATTCATCTCCAGATGAACTTGGACATCTGCTGTTGATTTCTTGATGTTTTGTGGTGCCAGCAGATTTACGTCTTCAAGCATGTGTTCTTGAGAAATAACTAGATAATATAAAAAGTTGAGAAACAAAAAGTTGTTTTGTTGTAAAGTTAGAGTGTTTACCAAATGGGACATTAGTGGTGATACTTGCAAAATATATTATGATATTCGAAGGACTTCACATGTTTTCAAAAGGCATTTTTAGGTAAGCAAGCATTCTACTGATAACTGCAACTAGAGCTCCTAAATCCAATCTGGTTGGAATTTTCTCTGTAGCTTCAAGTCTTAAAATATTTTACTTACATATTATTTAGCACACATATTTATCCCCAAAGAGAAGACCTAGCTTTCTTTCATCTGTCATTCTGAACTGCTATATCATAAGCAAATATAAAAGTTATTAATTAATTCCTATATATTTGTATTTTCATATTATAAAATTTGGAAGCATATATTTCAATAACTTTTCAGAGAGCTTTTAAATTACAAAAAGAAAAAAGAAAAATCACTCACACAAATTTACTCCTGTAGTGTTTCTTCATCAGCATGAATTTCATAAACTACATGATGACTTTGCTAAGACAAGCTCCTTATGGTTTATAGCCAGTCTGTCATCAAAAGAGATATGAGGTGATGCTGATAAATAATACATGCATAGAAATATCATTAAAAGAGAGACAGAATATAAAAATATAGAAAACCTTAGAAAGTGATAATAAAGTAGGTATGTTAAATATAAATTCATGTATTATTTAAAAACAAAGAATTAAATCTCACTTAGGCCATTCTGGCAACTGAAACATAATGGGAAACACAACCCAATAGCATTTAATTTTTTTAAAAAATTTCTTATACTTGATTACTAACCTTTTAAAAACTTCCAATTTATTAACAGTGTACATTATCCCTAATAATGTCTCTTATAATGAATATTAAGGATGTGAAGAACTTTTCTCATAGACTAGTATTAAGATGGTCTGCATGACGGGTCATTTGTCTTTGTGGCAATTCTACATCATTGTTAAGAGTACACTATACCCCTAAGGCTTAACACACTTCAGGGCCACGCCTGCTCCTGGGAGGATTCTTCAGAAACAACACGTTCTGAAATATGGTAACCAGCATGAAAATTTCAATGAATAAATTGGAGAACAACAATAATAAAAATGGGGTGTCTTTTGATTTGCATTATTTCAAAGAAGGTTAAATTGACCCTTTACAGAGTGAAGATTTTAAAAACATTTTCACTCAAAATATTGCCTCTTGAAATCTTTTTGAAGCTACTGAATAATGTTGCTTAATATACAATAATTATAAGGTATTTATTAAATAATATCTCATATTTTAAAAATAAGTAAAAATTGAAAGAAACCTATTTCATAATTTTCATAATTAGCTTAAAGTGGGTATTTTTGCTCTAAGTATTTTTAGATTCATTAAAATTAACCTACTAATACAAATCTATAAGTTATAGAACCTGTACTTAATACTACTACTATTTAAAACTTACTGAAATGTAAAATAATTTAAACAATGTAGACTCATTCCTAAGGCACATCTGAAGTGCATTGCTGTCACTTTTTAATTTACACAGTGATAAGATATATTTTGCATTTCAAAATGAATTTCATTGGGGTCATTTCCTCCATGGTCATGGCCCCAGTGACACACCAATCTCTTGCAGCCAGCTAAAACAAGACTGTTCTCCACTCTAACATTCTTTGGGGAACTTGTATTTGTCTTACCCTCTACCACCCCTTCAATTCTCTGCTGCAAACTAGCTCATGTAAAGCTCCCCAGGAAAAATGTTACCTAATGTTAAAATATCTAGACAGGTCATTCAATGCATAGCCAGGCTGGATTCCACTCCCTCATTTAAAAATAATCAAATGATAATAATGTAAAATATTTAATATTTTGATAATTAATTATTACACAAAATCCCTTAGGCAGTAGTGTGAATGCTGGGAGACATGCATTTCCATGTGGGCCCAATAAAGTTCTAGCTGCTAAGTCATGGAGATAGCAAGAAGCAGCCTGTCTGCTTCTTGGTTTTCTTAGTGACCAAAATTGATGCACAGCTCCATGGATGGACAGAAATCATGAATTCCCCTTCCCCTTAGCTTCTCCAGGATGAGGGAGATCAGCAGGTAGTCCTGGCACCACTGGCACCACTTGGCACAGAAGCCACCCTTGCTCTCTCCAGATCCTGAGAACCACAGCCCAGAGCTCTGTTGCTAGCCTTTGACTGATGACTGTTTCTGGGGGGAATGGAAATCTGCTGGCCTATTCTCTCCCTTTTTCAATTTCTCACTCACATGAGAGCTGATGCAGTTTCACAAACTTCCAGGTTCCCCAGCTACTTGGGTCATGTGGCCCAGGTGGGAGCTGGGAAGGGATGACTCTAGCAATGCATGAATGAATCATCATCTCCGCACTATCACCCTCCAGCCGTTGACCCTAAGACCAAGCTTTTTCCAGAGAGCATGCTCTCTGATTCCCTAACCATTGGTTGGATCCCAACTTAAACTTCTTATACTTCGGTCAATTTTGCAACATTTTCCTCTCTGCAGTGTTATGTAGCACCTGAAATGCTTTAAGTGACTTGAAGCCCAGTGCAGATCATTGTAGTGTGAAACAAGCAGGATAGGGAATCAGAGGGTCAATGAATTAGACTGCAGCCCCCTGCTACTGTATCAAACAAACGAATTCCCACAATGTGAGGGTACTAGACAGAGGTTCTCAGGATAACTCCAGGGTGCCTATATTGTACCTCCCTAAGAATTCTGACTGAATACAAATACAATGGAGCCTCAATTACCTTGCATAACCTTCAGACAAATGGCTGTTTCTTTCTGAATCTGATTTATTACACTCATTTCATATAGAAAACAGGAACTAAATATCTCATCTAAAAATCCACCCCTCACCCCGATACACACACATGGTAAGACCAGAAAAGCAGGAAAGTACAGATCACAGTTGCCTTCAAAGCTTTGAAAAATCTGTGGAAATTTCATAGCCATGGTTTCCAGATCATATTTTTAATCTAATTGTGAGAATTTGAAGTCACCATTACTCAGAATTGATGTGGGAACAAAAACACTTCTTAACTTTCTAAACTTAGAAACATTTCTTCTTTTTTAAAAATAATCCAAATTCCTCCTTGGAAGGGCCTAACTTACATGAATTCCTTCACCACCACCTTTGATTCTAAACAAAGCTAGCAGGCTGGCAGATGAATCAGATTTGTTTATTGTGTTGTAGGCATGCACATGCAAGTGGTGCTAGCTCTCTCGTTATTTATCGGTGTCGAGAGGTACCATTTAAAAATCCCGCTCTTTAATTCTTTCCCTTTCCTACCACAGGCACATTTCCTCCCCCTATAGTACCTTGGAGCTTACTAAATACTTGAGCATCAAGGAACCCTAATCTTTCCTCTTAAAACTAATAAAAACCATTTATTTTGATTTAACTTTTGTAGACAAAGAGAACGCTTGGATTTGGGGGCTTTAAGGTTTTGGGATAAAATAATTTTAGGTAAACTAGCTGCTAAAATTATTGTTGTTATGCTCCTGAAAGCTGCTAAATATAATTAGTTCATAGTGCAGAGATAATATACTATAGCATTTTCTTCCTGACACAGATTTCAGAAATTTGGCCTAGACTAAAGATGAATATTTTTAAAAATATTGTAACAGAGTTAAATTACCAAGAAAATGACTATTATATTCACAAATCTTCAACAGCACTGACATTCACATAAATTGGGCTTTCCAAACACTTAAAATGATTAATGCTGAAAGACAATTTGAGTCATGTCTGTCTGTCTTTATTTCTGATTCAACTCAAGAAACATTGGTAGGTGATAATAAATGCCAACTACAAATTGCTTTCTTTTTACTCCTAAACATTTCTGCCTTGTTGAGCAAATGTGTTCCTCTCTGGATGGGATAGTGGTCATCCCCTAGTCTTCTCAATCTTCTTTAGGGCAGCAGCTATTCAAACACAAGAAATAGACTCTTCCAAAAGACAAATCTTTGCTCATGCTTTCAAGCATGGAGGCAAACATTGGCAGCAAACATGAGCAGCAATGTAAAAAAAAAAAGTTGTTTGGAATTTACTTTATTTTTTTCCCCATTTAGAGTCAGCCAGATGCTGATTGGTGCCATCACTACAGAGTTGTAACCACAGCAAGGAGGTACTTCCTGATGGCCTGGGCACATGGTCAGAGGCTGTTCTGGTCTGTCCCCCATACCTGGGCTAGGGTGGGCTATGTACTTTTCATTTATAAAACATCAGCTCTCTGCCCTTTCTTTTTAAATGTACAAAACATGAGAATATAAAATCTTGTTTTACAATTTACTTCAACGTTTCCCAATCCAGAGATGGAGGAAATTCTAATTTCTCACCTAAATTCTATTTTCATCAATTCCAGCATTTTCCCCTCTGTCTACTGAGTAAAAACATAAACTTGATGATATAGAATACCCTTAAATTACTTGTTAAGAAACATTCAACAGTCTAGTTAAATGTGGTTTCTTTGAATTATTTAAAGTAGCCGTATATTTATATAGACTGTATAGCTTATAAACATTATTTCATATATCTTATTCCTTTGGCTCCACCAACAGCCTCCCATGCAAGGCAGAAGAGTTGCTGTCCCCTGGTACAAATAAAAAACATGAGTGTCTGAAAAGTTCAATCACTTGCCTCAGAAAGTAACCATCTAGGTTCAGAGTCCAGACTAGCATTGACTCTTGTCTGAATCCTAGCACAATACTGTCCACTCTGGCAAATTGTCTTTCTCCTAAGCCCCATTTGGTACATTTGGTATTTCTTTCCTTGAAATCTTGTCAAATATCTTTCACTTCAATTAGAAAAACTGGAGCAGAATATGGTTTCATATAAATGAATTTATGTAGAAGAATATGCATACTGCTAAATAATGGCCTTTTGTTTTAGCACTACAGTGGTGAAGTGAATGCAGGTTGAAAATCACAATGCCAATTTTGTCTAATTGATCTACAGTGTTAGCCCTGGAGTGATCAAAATCCTCAAATTGGGTTTGTTTGTCTTCTTTTTCTTTACGATAGTGTTGGTGTGAATGTGGGTGGCGCTTTCAGGAGGAGAATAGTAGAGTAGGTGCTGAGAGGACCAGTTTTGTTTCAATTTTATCCTCTAGGACCAAAAAGCATATATGTGCATAGAGATACCTTTCTTAAGGTGTGTGTTTTTACATACCCCCCTTGCAATGTCCTACAGAGAGAATGGATCCTTTAATGAAGTGGAGATCCATCCTGCGCCTTCGCAGTTGCCTTTCCATTTGATGTGCATTCAACTGTGCATTTAATACAAATATTGCTTCAGGATTTCCAGAGCAGATAAGAAAGCTGCTGATGTTAGAATGCAATGCAGGGAGAGTCTGCACACAGGTAGCCCACTGAAATTCAGCTTGGTGAATAATTACCATGATGATCATAATTAATAATTATCTTGTGCCAGTGGAGAATTGTACTAATTGGTAATCTCTTCTCCTAAAAGTCCTAATATTTTATTTCTGCTTATTGCTAACTATCAAGTAGAATGCTAATGGAAATGTGGATGACTGGTATTGTAATAATTATAACTGTAATCACATTCAGCAGCTAACCTCTAATTAAAATAAATCAGATGATATAGTGAATTGGCTACATGCAGTTTTGTTTCCAATAATATATCTTATTGGGAAAAATTATTTTGTCTCACAGAAAGCCTTTGAAGATCAGATTAAAAATTATGTGGGTGTGTTGTATTTCTAAGGAGATGTTTTCTGTGGTAATAAGTAGGTTAATTGCATATTCATCAGGTGATGGAGTTTCAGGATAAACACAAGTTAGCATGTGATAAGTACCACTGTTTCTAATGGAATTATAATATTGTTACCTTGCAATTATATGCAGTTCATTCTTGGATGTTCAGCTAGTAATGAATATGTGTATTATAACCTTACAATACCAAATTTCTTGACTGAACTCTGAAAATCAATCAGATAAAACTATCCATGTGATTTTTGAAACATTGGGTTGTGTTGTTAGGGCATAATATTTTTTTTATTTATAATTCTGAGCATTTTCCAAAATTATACCTACAATTAACAAATAATACACTTTATATGTATATATGCAGACATATTTATATGTGTGTGTTCTATCCCAAATATCAGTCTGAGCTATCTTTCATCACTCACCATCAAGCAATGGTAAGAAAGCTGACAATAAATGACTTTATGCCTATCTTCATGTGGATAGAAATAGAGGGCAGGACAATTTCTTGAAATGACAAATCTGAGTAATAACTAAATTTAATATTTTTAGAAACATTTTTTGCTGCTCTCTGATCTTGCATCTCCCTGCTACACAGCACAGTTTTCATTTTTTTTTCTGTCAGCAAACTTTTTCTTTAAAGGGCCAGATTATAAATATTTTAGGCTTTGTGAGCCATACAGTCTCTATTGCAACTACTCAACTCTGCTGTTCTAGAGAAAGCATCCATTAACAATATATAAAAAAGTGGGAATGGCTATGTTACAATAAATCTTTATAAAAACAGGCATGGAATTTGATATGGCCCACAGATTATAATTTACCTACCTTTGATCTATTACAAAATATTTGTGAGCATTTATGTGCCGAGTGCTGTTCTAAGTGCAAGAGATTGAGAGATGAATAAGAGATAAAACTCCTTTTTTTCTCATCCAGCTTCTACTCTATTAAATGAATACTTACTTACTACATGCATGGGAGTATTCTAAGGGGATCTGACAGTGAATGAAATATTTTCCTTGCTTTCCAGAAGTTTAGCATTTTATGAAGGAGTTAGATTCATGCATCGATGCTAATAATTGTGGGGTAAAAGCATATAGATTATAAAAGTGTCTAAACAGTATTATATCTTCTTTACTTGAACCCCAAAGTAAAAAAATATATAAACTGTTGAGCAAGATTTTATAAAGGTGGTATCATTAAGAGATTTTCAGCAATAGATATCAAAGGCAAAGAACCACAAAAGATGAGGGCATGGTTGAGATGCAATGACTGTTCAAGAACAATACAAATTATAAAAGTAGGAATTAATGAATGATGCTGAGGCTGAAAGGTAGTTTGGACTGGATTATGGAGGTCCACAAATGTCATACCTAAGACTTTGGACTTTATCTGTGGTGAGTAGTTGGAAGAAAGTAGAGGATCATAGAATGTTTTAAAGCGTTAAATGCTGTGAAAAGATCTAAGTCGCTGAAAAATGAATGTGGGAACAGTAATTATAGAAAGTAGATTAGAGGGGAGGGCTTTGGGGGACTCTAGGCTAAGACCGCATTCAGAGGAAAACATGATAACCCTAGAAGATATAATGTGGGCCTAAGCCAGCTCTCCATCCAGAGTTACAAGCAAAGACATGGTTTTCAGGGTCTCCTTCTAGAAGAGGGTTAGATCTAAAGCAACTCATCATGACATGACCATAATCTATCTAATGCTCACATTTGAGTTCAGCTGTCGTATCATACTTATTGTTAGATTTCAATGAGAGAAATGAGAAGAGGCAAACAGTCCTTAAAAACAGGTGCAAAACTTAATACACCTGTTTAAGTCTGATTGGGAACAGGTGAGAGGGTTACAAAAACAAGTATATGCCATCCATTTTTAATATGTTTGCTTCTTCCTAAATGTACCCTCTAGCCCTTTCAACAAGAATGAAGTAAAAAGTCTACTAGATACTCTTGCCGTTTGAGAAATTTGCATGGTTTAGGGTAATTAGATCCTTAGGTTAGTTTCATAAAGGACTTGTAGACACTGATTTTTAAAGTCCCACAGGCTATTAGTAGCTATTGAGCTCTGGAAATATGGTAATAATTCACTGATAAAATATTTCACTTAATAAAAATAACCTAAGTGTAATGATAAAGTATAGAAAACTATTTAAGAAAGTTATAGAATATTTAATTTCAACAGAATTGAATTTGGGTACTATTCATGGATTACATCTATTAATATCATCAAGTTATTTTTATTTCTTCTCTTTGTTCTCTGGAAGCCAAAAAAAACCCAAAGTGTTACATCAACATGGAAAATTGGGTAAAATGGGTATAATTCATATTGTACTGATATATGGGGAAACTCCCTCTCATGTAGACACATATATACATAAATGTTCACTCAAATTGATTTTTTTGAAGAGAAAAACTGGAAACTACATGAATTTTAATCCAAAAGGGCCATTGTTATATCTTATAAGCTTATATTATGCTCTAAATTTCAGTCTTAACCTGTAGTCCACCATGTCCTTCCTCTTCAATCTACTTTCCATACTGTCCTCACACTTGTCTTCTGATACTCAGGTCTTTTCATGCCATTTAAGGCTTTAAAACACAGGTGGCAAACAAGTCCCATGGGCCGAATCTGGCCCTCCACCTTGTTTTATCCAGCCTGACACCTTGTTTCTACTAGTGGCAGTGCCGAGCTCTCGCTTAACTGTTAAGGAGTAGCTACATTTATACAGTCCTAAAATTACATTCGGGCCTTTGAAGGCAAGTGTGAGACTGATGTGGCCCCCGGTGAAAATGAGTTTGACACCTCTGCTTTAAAACATTTTCTGGTCCTTCACTTTCTCCCTTACCAGTCACAGATGAAGTCCCAAGTCTTTAATATGGCACTTGAGGACCTCCACCATGAAGTTCAAACTACCTTTCCAGGCTTATTGTCATCAACGATAAAATGAAGTGATATAGAGTAGTTAAAAGACAAGAACCAGATATATATCAACATGGATAGACCTCAGAAAACATAGCATTAAATTTAAAAAGTTAAATTACTCTGGCTCAGTGGATTAAGTGCCAGCCTGTGAACCAAAAGGTCACTGGTTCGATTCCCAGTCAGGGAAAATGCCTGGTTACAAGCCAGGTCCCCAGTAGAGGGCGTGCAAGAGGCAACCACAGACTAATGTTTTTCTCCCTCTCATTCTCCCCCCTTCCCCTATCTCTAAAAATAAGTAAATAAAATTTAAAAAATAAAGAAATGAAGAGACAAATTATACAATGGCATGTTTTATATGATACCATTTATATAACTTTACAACATAATAATACTCTTATTATTCAGGTATACAGATGAAAATGTATGTAAATTATTTTAAATTTATGAAAGTAATTGTCTTTGGAATAAGGTTGATGAGGACTTCAACTCCATCTGAATATTTTATAATTTTAACCAGATTTGAAGGAAATTTTTACAAATTAGCAAGTCTGTGTAAAAAATTTTTTAATCACAGAATTCTGAGGCAAGACATATTTTCAGTCATTTAAAAATTAGTTATATTTTAAGGGCATGCAGGCTTATTCAAGCCAACTTTGAGTAATGTGTTCTCCAACTTCATATGTATTCAATTTATGTCATTATATTCCCATATATTACTTGAATATTATTGATTAAAATGCAGTTTTTCAATTAGATTAAATTTCATTTTAACCTTTTTTCCCTTATATATTTCAGTTAAGTTAATACTTTTGTATAATAAGACACTTTTAGGGTCAATTTTTGAGTAGGAGTATTTGCCTAGAAATTTACAGTTGGGCTCAATCATATTGATAGTGCTGTGCAACCCATGAGGGTGGAGTCTTGCCAGTAAAATCAGGATGTATTTTGCTCTGAACTGAAAAGCACACCAAGAGAGCAAAATGGGCTGAGTGTACCTAAAGCATCAGCCAACTGAAAGCGCTAAAGCAGTAACATCTGTGAAGAATTTTATGTGTTTTTTAAATCATTGAAATCATTTTAATGAAAATTAGAACATTTTTGTACTTCCACATACATATTTTACAATTAGTGGTTTGTTTGTTATTTAATTCCGAACCTCATATGGTTATTGTTCTCCAAATCTTTTCAGTGTTTAGGCCAGCTGAATCCTGCCTTATAATGCCTTTTGTCTTCTCAACTCCACTTATGGAGACTCGCCTGGACATTCCCAGAGTTCTCTGGAAAATGTCCTTTAATCAGGGAGCACCTAGTTCTTCTGTTTATCAGTTTGAATGTTCTGGAGTTCAAAGTCGGTAGAGGGTCGTGGAGCAGGCTGTGTCCACAGGCAGAAATGCCCACTAGTTCATAGAGCTGAAAGGACATCTGCAGCCCAAAGCCAAGAGGACTGTGGGAATGACGCGCCCAGGCCAACTGTCCCAAGAAGATGCCAACCGAAAATAAAAAAAGCTCTTCATCAAATGATGCAACCTGGGAAAACGGAGATCCTTGAAATGTTTGACTCCAGAACGTCTATTCACCACTTTGCCTGGTAGCTCATGGAGGCTGCTCTTTGTTTTTCTGTTGGAGATCATGCAGCAATCAACTGCCAAACATGCCTTACACCTCCATGCCATCTAATTATAGCCTGTAACACTCGGGAGTGCTGACAGTGCTGAGCTATTGACTCTTGACACTCTCTAAAGCTCTTAATTATCTTTTCACATAAGCCCCTTTCAGATCTGTCAACTTCTTTGTATTGTTTATGGAGAAAAAAAAGTAGCATATTAAGATTTCAGGACTATGCACTCAGAGGCAACTTGCAGTCACACTTGCGAGTTCTCTTGAACGTCTATGCTCTCACATACACCCAGACAACGAGGAGGGTTTCAGACTGTGGAATACAGCTGCAGGATGGCAACTTGCAACAGGAATAAGTAAAGTTCCCAGGCAAAATGAAGTAACCCAAGTTTTAATTAATCTGTCACTGAAGTCATTTTTAACCTTTCTCTCACAGTTTATATTCATGTGTGTGTGTGTTGATACATATACATATGACTGATTTTTAAAAAAATTCTTGTTCAAGTATAGTTGTCTCCATTTCCCCCTCACCGTACTCTCCCACCACACCCATCCCCACCTCTCACTCTTGATCCTAATCCCCCTTTGGCTTTGTCCATGTGTCCTTTATACATGTTCCTTGATGGCCCTTCCCATGACTGATCTTATATATGGTATCTAAACAGTTTTTAAAATTCATTCAAACCATTACTAAATTTTTAACTAATCATGGGATTTGGTGATTTCAAAGAGATATCCATGCTTTACATTATTTAAACAATTATTTTATATGACTTAAATGTATAAAAACTGTTTGCATATATTTTATCTTATTGGATATTCAAATAACCCTGGTTAATAACCAGGGTTATTTCAATGAGACAATGAAAAGTGGAATTATTACTAACTGTGACAATTTCAGATGACATTGTAGCTCAGAGAATTGAAATGACTTGCCTAAATTCCTTTAGTAAATGGAGAAATATATATTTCATCTTAAAAAGTGTTTAGTTTCTAAAGTTAGTGTGTAAGGCAAAATCATAAATAATTAAAATTATCATTAAAATACCTTTTATGTCATCCATTTTTTATGGACTGAATGATTGTGTTCCCCCAAATTTGTAAATTAAAGTCTTAATCCCCGAAGTGATGAGATTTAGAGATGGGTGTTGGGGAAGTAATCAGTTTAGCTAAGGTAGTGAGAGCAGATTCCCCAATGATGGGATTAGCTGTAAGAAAAGGAAGAGATACCAGAGTTTTCTCTGCACACAGAGACCCTGAGAAAAGGCCACTCACAGTGAGAAGGCATCCAGTAAGTAGGTTTCCACAAGGAGCCAAATCTGCCAGCACCTTGATCTTGAACTTCTACTTCCAGAACTGTGAGATATAAATGTCTATTGTTTAAGCAACCCAACCTATAGTATATTGCTATAGTAGCCTGAGCTAACCAAGACATTTGTAAAATGTAATATTAGGATCTACTATGTCCCAGTTAGTCCAGCGTGGTCTGTTGCTGGTACTGTCTTAGATGTTTCTGTGGCTACTATTTTTTTTCCAAGCACTGGAACCAACTGCTTCCTTTTTGATAGAAAACCAGGTGATATGCTTGGCTGGCATTTCTACACTATGCTCTTAAAAAAAAAAGGCAGCAAATCCCAGAAGCAATCTCCAAACAGTAAGATGAGGACATCACCACAGGTAACAGGAACTGAGGCCAGCTGAAGCCGGAGATTCACCCCGTCACTGGGCACAGCTCTTACCGCCACCATCATTTACATTATTACATTCTCTTCTTTTTCTCATTTTTCCCCTTCTGGATTGTTGAACTCAAATAAGTTAAATGGACATATCTTATCTCTGTAACATACTAGGCCTTTGATTCTAACTTCAGTCCTTTCTTTGTACACTTTTTCATTCACTTCTACCTTGTTGAGCTAGGGAAGGAAATGAAATAGAGTCTGACCCTGAAAGAGCACACAACCTTCTCAGTTTTTCTCACTTAAACAAAATAATGAAACTACCAATCTTCAGCAATGAGAATACCAAGTGTTTCATGCCTGGAAATAAAAGGGGGAACAGGAGAACAAAAAGAAAGGAGTGGCCATGAAATGTGGAGAAAATACTCATTTGAAACTCCTGATTATGCTTTCTGAACTGAGGGAGACAGCTTTTTATGTGAAAGGGTTACCTCTAGGCTGATGATTTAAATCCCAGTTACAAGAGAGAATGTGAATGAAGAGCAAAGAGCCTTAACTGAGATAACATTATTACAGATGTGCCTAAGAATAGACTCCAGGTCCTTGGATGGGCAAATTGGACACTTTGTACCAAGACAGCAAAGTGCAAAGAGAAGAAGGCCAAGCAGACCTATGTGTAAGCAAGGCTAAGACTTTCACTATTTGCTGGTCAGCACATCATTTAACTCCTTGAACATCAGTGTTTTCTCAACTGTAAATCTAGAATAATGGTACAGTCATGCATGCATGACATATACTGCTGCCTATGAGACAGCAGTCCCTAAGATTATAATGGAGCTGAAAAATTCCTATCACCTAGTGATGTCATAGTCTTTGTAATGTCATAGTGCAGCACATCACTCACGTGTGTGGTGCTGCTGGTGAAAACAAACCCACTGCACTGGCAGTCATACAAAAGTACAACACATACAATTAAGTACAGTACATAATACTTGATAATGATAATAAACAACCCTGTTTCTAGTTTGTGTATTTACTTCACTATACTTTTTGTCATTATTTTAGAGGGTACTTTTTCTACTTATTAAAAAGTTTTCTGCAAAACTGTATGCTGTGTTATGGTGGCAGCACCCTCACACATCTTAAGTTTACTGTATCTTTTGATTGCATCATTTTCTCTTGTGCTTTGATTTAATATTATGTTGCTTTATACATTTGGTGTAGACTAAGTACACAGTGTTTACAAAGTCTAGAGTAGGGTACAGTAGTGTCCTAGGCCTTCACATCCACTCACTGCTCACTTCCTGACTCATCCAGAGCAGCTTCCAGTCCTGAAAGCTCCATTCGCAGTAAGTGCCCTGTACAGGTGTAGAATCTTTTATCTTTTATACTGCATCTTCACTGGAACTTGTCTGTGTTTAGATACACAAATACTTGCCATTGTGTTACAACTTCCTACAGTATTCAGTACAATAACATGCTGTACAGGTTTGTAGCCCAGCAATAGGCTATAACACGTAGCCTGGGTGTGTGGTAGGCTACACCAGGAAATTTATGTAAAATCTCTATGATGTTCCCACAATGATGAAATCACCTTAAAAAAAATTCTCATATTGCATTCCCATTGTTTCACTGTGTATGACTACACTTCATTTACAAGCTTGCTACAAATATCAAATACGTAAATGTGTAAAAAGCACCTGTAACACAACATTTGGCTGTGTTGAACATCATCTGCTCTCACCAAAAGCTGGGTTAAAACGGAACAGGAATTCACAATTAAATGACCAAACTATCAAGGGCATCAACTATAATCTTATAATTGCATTTATGGATTGAGAATAAAGATAATTCCATTGACATAATAACCACAGTTATTCACACTATGCTATAATGGGATTGTAGTATAAGAATTATAAGAATGGAATATAAAATTATAAGGTTGTTTGTGTTGCTTACATATGAAAGGTGCCTTCTGTGAAAAGAACAATCATAATTCAAATCCAGTATCAGAGAGTTATCAATATTTTCATTTGAAATATGGTAATAAAACCAATTTTCACACATTCTTTTATTTCATTTCTTTTAAGAAACACCATTTCTCAGTATTAAAAGACCTGTAGCCCTGGCTGATGTGGCTCAGTGGATTGAGTGCTAGCCTGCAAACTGAGGGGTCACTGGTTTGATTCCCAGTCAGGGCACGTGCCTGGGCTGTGGACCAGGTCCCAGTTGGGGACACACGAGAAGCAACTGATCAATGTATGTCTTGCACATTGAAGTTTTTCTCCCTCTCTCCCTCCCTCCCTTCCCCTCGCTCTAAAAATAAATAAAATCTTTTTAAAAACTTATAGATTTAAAATATTAATTTTCTTTTTCATAATTAAATTTATTGAGGTGACAGTAATTAATAAGATTATGTAGGTTTCAAGTGTACATTTCTATGATACATCTGTATATTGCATTGTGTGTCCACCACCCAAAGTCAAATCATCTTCTGTCACCATATATTTGGCCCCTTTTACCATTTACTACTCCCTCACTCCCTTTTCTCTAAAATTTTAATTACAATAAATTTTAAAATAATAATTATTATTTAATTTTAATCTTAAAGCAGGTGGATGACAATCGCATCATATAAAGGCAAAAAGAACCCAAAGGATGAGAATAGGCCTAAACACCCATGTGAGTATTTCTCAGTCTAACCTTTGTTAGGTTACCCATGCAGGTTTCTGCTTCCTCCCAATAGAGATCATACAGAGTGGACTTCAGAGAGAAAAGCATGCTGTAACTACCTATTCACAATGAGGTACAGTGTTAGAGTCTGAGTGTGCAAACAGATGATGACCCCAAGTGGAAGTTAGCAGTAGAGAAGCAGCAACGATCAGAGGAACAAACGGCTGGGTGGAGGAGTAGAAAGCTCAGCTCTAAGTTTGCATCTCCCCCTCACACATCAGTGCCCACCAGCTCCCATTGGATGTGAATGAGACACTTTCTAGAGCCTGTTTCTTGTAGGGTTGCATCATCTCCCATAGCCCCACCATCAATAAGCTGCTTCATATGGCATTAGGTAATTTTTATTGGGAGTTGGATACAGGGAGATATCTGAGAATAAACATAGTATTAGAATAAGTGAGAAGACCAAATGTGTCAGTTAGGATAATGGTCAACAGAGGCAAATGGTAGATATTAACTTGTTGTCTCACAAACAAGATATTAAAAACTATTTATGTAAATCAGTGTTTAAAATTTTAGGACATTTTTTCATATAGAAACAAGATCATCAGTAATGGTAAATTTGAGACTTATCTCCACATATGTATTTTACCCATAATGTGACATTGTTCTGCAATGTACACAGTATAGAATGCAGTATAGGGAAAATAGGATATGAGGATAGATTTGGCTTAATTCAAATGTTTTGTTAGAAATAAATATAAGAAAATTTGCCCTGGCTGGCGTAGCTCAGTGGATTGAGCGTGGGCTGCAAACCAAAGTGTCACAGGTTTGATTCCCAGCCAGGGTACATGCCTGGGTTGCAGGCCATAACCCCCAGCAACCGCACATTGATGTTTCTCTCTCTCTCTATCTCCCTCCCTTCCCTCTCTAAAAATAGATAAATAAAATCTTTAAAAAAAAAGAAATATAAGAAAATTCAAAACTTGTTGTATTATATATTTCAAACTTCTACAATTCATTGTATGTCAGTTAAAGTTAATTAACCTATTTTTTTTAAAGTTCAAAAAGAAGTTGGTCTGAAGGTTGTGGGTTATCTTTAAGCTGATTAACATTGTCTACCCCCACCGCCACACTTGACTGACTGCGTGTTGTCCTGGCTGGCGTAGCTCAGTGAGTTGAGCATGGGCTGCGAACCAAAGTATCGCAGGTTCGATTCCCAGTCAGGGCACATGCATGGGTTGCAGGCCATGGCCCCCACCAACCGCACATTGATGTTTCTCTCTCTCTCTCTTTCTCCCTCCCTTCCCTCTCTGGAAATAAGTAAATAAAATCTTTTTTAAAAAGAAAAGAACACTTAAAAAAAAGTTCAAAAAGAGTTAAAGAAGCCCCATTTCTCCCCTTCCTCCTCTGGTCTCAGACACCACATAATAGAAGGAAAGATAGCAAATTTCAATTTGCCTTATCTGTGCCGAAGCTGAACTCAGTGAAAGTTACAGAGGTCACTGTGGGCCGACCTCAAGCCAAAATAGAATTTAAATTGTCATGTTCATCTAAAAACTTGTTCTAACCTACAACCAGCATATTTACCAATGAATCAATCTTGCTCATAATTTGAGAATTATCTGTAACAATTTAGCAAATATCATCCCCTTTAATTTGTTTACTTTTGTGTTAATTGTAGAATAATCAGAAAACAAAGATGCTACAGAAAAAAATAGCATATTTAATTTTGCCTCTGGTGATCCTCTTATTATCAACTTTTTGTATTTTAATTTCTAATTAGAGAAAATATTGACACAGATCATTTAAAGTGCTATGAAAGCCCCAAAAATCTATATCAGGTTTTGGAAATTCCCTCGGATTTGATTTTTGAATATCAGGAAATCATTCACACATCAAATTACTATTATCTTCCTGCCTTCAGAAAATAATTATTTCATAATGAAGACTTTCTTTTCTGGCTCCATATGAACTAGAATAAACAGCTTTATGTCACTATTTATTTATTTATTCACATAAATAAAATATAATTTCAATATGATGATTTTCTCAAGTCAGAGTTCACTTTCTATATTTATACTAATCGGCAACCTCACAAAAAGCCTGGTGCTGTGCCTTGAACACAGTAGACACCAAATAGTTGGGGTTATGTCAAATTATCTCTTAGAGTGCCCACAGGTTATTTAGCCTTTTTAACCTGCCTTTGCTGAGTTACTGAAATAAAAGGAACACATGTTCATCTTCTTGACAGTGATAATCCTATGATAGTTCATGATGTGAAGGTCACAGAGAACTCTTTGTGAGTACTGTTGCACAAACATAAGCAAGTCATATTAAATCATTACCCATATTTCATAAAGTGTGAGGACTAGCTACATCAGAATTATTGGGTGTGAGGTTCATATTAAAATTTAGACTTTCAGGCCTTAACTGAGACTTACAGACTCAGAATGTGTTACAGAGGCTGGGGAGCCAGAAATCGGGAACTTGAATACACTTTTCCATAGACTTCATTTTTTCTTTTTTTATTTAAATTATATTTTATCTTTTATACTATTACAGTTGTCCCAGTTTTTCCCTCTTTGCACCTCTCCACCCAACCCTTCCAACTTCTTCAGGCAATCCCTATACCTCTGTCCATGTCCATGGATCATGCATATATGGTCTTTGGCTACTTCCTTCACCTTTTTTCAATCCCACCCCTCTCCTCTTACAGCTGTCAGTCTGTTCCATGTTTCCATGGCTCTGATTCTATTTTGCTAATTAGTTTATTTTGTTCATTAGATTCCACATTTAAGTGTGATCATATGGTACTTATCTTTCACTGACTGGCTTATTTCATTTAGCATAATAGTTTCCAGGTCCATCCATGTTGTTACAAAAGGTAAGATCTCTTTCTTTTTTATGGCCAAGTACTATTCCATTGTGTAAATGAACCATGGCTTTTTATCCACTCATCTACTTATGGACACATTGACTGTTTCAGATCTTGGTTATTATAAATTACACTGCTATGAACACAGGTATGCATATATTCTTTTGAATTGGTATTTCAGGATTCTAAACCTATATTCCCAGAAGTGGAATCACTGGATCAAAAGGCAGTTCCATTTTTAATTTTTTGAGGAACCTCCACACTGTTTTCCACAGTGGCTGTACCAGTCTGCGTTCCCACCAATAGTGTAGTAGGGTTCCCTTTTTTCTACATCCTCTCCAGCACTTTTTGATTATTGATTTATTAATGATAGCCATTGTGACAGGTGTGAGGTAATATCTCATTGTGGTTTTAATTTGCATTTCTCTGATGATTAGTGATGTTGAGCTTTTCCATAGACTTTAATATTCACTGAAGCTTATGAACTATGGTCTATGAAGGTCATTCACTAACAGTGGGTAATGAATTTAATTTGAATGGTGCTCAGTGCATGAAATCATTCTCTTACAGTGTTAAAAATATTATGAGGAATAAAAATGTCTGGGAGCCTGTAGCTAACACATCTATAGTCAACATTGCTGTATCTGTTTATAAAAATCTTGGTTGAAATGCAATTATGTGATACTTTAAGATGCTTACAATTCAGTGATAAAATGACTTTCATTCTTAAGCCTACCACCAACCCAATGGGCCAATTTCCCTGAGTTCATGGACCTCTCCCATCATGAGCCCTTCTATCCACAAACCTTCATGAACCATGTTATCACTTATTCATTAACAAGACTTATTTTCTGAGACTAGTTCTTGACCTTAAAATCTCTCTCACCTGAAAGTTAGACCATGAGATGGCTGTCCATGTATAAATTATCTTATGGTTTACATTTCTCCTAAAAAAACTAGGAAATTTCACCAAGACAGGGCAATATTTAGGAGGGGCTGTGCTTTTTTATAGGTCTTTTACCACACCCTTAGAGTGGCATAATAGTTTCCAGGTCCATCCATGTTGTTACAAAAGGTAAGATCTCTTTCTTTTTTATGGCCAAGTACTATTCCATTGTGTAAATGAACCATGGCTTTTTTCAATACTTTCAATACTTTCTCATAAAGTATTGTTGGCCAAAACAAGCTCAAATGACTATTGCAGCATTCTTGTGCTGACCAGTGGGGATCAGGGCCTCCCTCCCACAGAGAGTCAAACCAAAGAGCCAGCCCCCATGAGAAGATACGGGGGAAAGATATACTATCTAAATCAGTGTCATTTCCTGCTGGTGCCTCTCACAAGCACACACATGCCCACTACTACTGATTACAAGTTTTTTTAATTCGTCTGGGGATTTGTGAAAACTGTGACCTTTCTATCCTTATTAAATACTTTAAACAAAAATGATCAACATGACCATATTATAGACCAGAGATTGTGTGAGTTGTTGTTCTAACCCTAAGTTTTAGTGGACATGGTTAGTTTCTCACCAATTCAATGTCATCTTCTCTCCAGGCACAAAAATCAACTGCATCCCTCAGCCATCCTTGCAGAAAGGTGTGGGTGTGAGCCTGAGATCTAACCAAAGAAACTGAGTATAAGGGATATGCACCATTTCCAGGGCTGGCTCATAAAAACCTCCCTTGCCATATCCTCCCTGTTCTTTCTCTTTCCCATAGCTTTATGCACAGCAGTGTTGGAAACCATGTGTTGAGATGATGAGGCAAAACAAGGAAGAAACCAGGTCCTTGAATTATCACATGGAGGAGAAAAGCCCACCAATAAGAAATACCTCTTTTATATGTGCAAGAAGTAAAATTCTGTTGAGTTAAGGCACTGCAGTTTTAGATTTATCTGGTATAATGTCTAGACCTACCCTAAGCTATAAATCCTTCCTAGGAGTATATCACAAGTTAAAAACAAACCAGTTACATTCAATAGATGCTGAGTCCCCAAAACACACTTCCACTTTAACTGCACAAAAAGAGGTGTTTTTTTTAAAAAAAAGATTATCACTAAGAACAGAGTTCACCTTTAAAATAAAGATAATCCTTGGCAAGAGTTCAGAGAACATCTGTGTGTTATCCCCAGGTAGTAATGACAATATTCTCATTTCCAGGTAAATGAAAACGAAGGCCAAAGGAAGTGAGGTGACAATAACTGTAATTATATCCAAAATGTTAGGGGAAGAAACAGGTATTCAGACCTTTTGACCCTAGATCTATTGTACTTTTTCCCAAAACATGCTGCCCTTTGCACTCTTGATGAAAGCTTTTCTAGCCACTTCTCATGGAGAGCAAAATCTACTCAAATTTGTTTGCCATCAGGCAGACACGGTAGAGAGCACCCCTATTTCATTTCAGAGTCTATTTGTAATTTGAGTAGAGAAACTAGGAAGTCAAGAGTTTCCTACTTCTGCTTCTCATGTACTCTTTCAAGTTTCCAGTGTTGTCTTCAAAATCATTTGTTCTGATTTGAAGCTCCAAATCCCAAACTCTGACTCTCAAATCATATTGAACTTGCTTCTAACATTCTGATTCGAAAGCTATTTCATTTTCACTTAACCAGATTTTCTGAGTTGAAAGTACCACTTTTTTTAATCCCTTTGCTCATATAAGAGGTCAGAACAAATGTAAGCAACCAAGTTGGTTTTACTGGGAACTGGTAGAGTGACTATGGCTGCATTTGTTCCTTGTTTTAGACTCAGAAGAACATCTCTCAGTTGCAATTTCTGAAAACATCTGCCGGAAAAGGATTAGCTATTAGTTCATCCTGTTCCACAGGCCTTTTTAAGTCCAAAAGACTTTCTCTAAATGAGCTACATTGACTTCTCAGCTGGCTCTAGGGTGACCCATCCCATTGGAACACCCATTCTGCTTCTCATTGGGGTAGCAGCCGTGGCATGCCAGCACTATCACAATAGTAATTTACAGCAGAGGTTGCTGCCTTCTCAGCCCTTTCAATGTGACTGTGTATACAAGTATAAATATGCCCAGGGACAAGGCAAATATGTTCAATTATTTTACTGCATTATTTTATTTTATTTACTTTTAAAAGATTTTATTGATTTTTATTTATTTATTTTTAGAAAGAAGGGAAGGGAGGGAGAAAGAGAGGGAGAGAACCATCAGGTTCCCACTGGGAACCAGGCATGTGCCCTGACTAGGAATCGAACTAGCAACACTTTGGCTTGCAGCCCGAGCTCAATCCACTGAGCCAAACCAGCCAGGGCTATTTTATTGCATTATCTTAAAATGTGCATCATGTCTCCTCAAGTACTGAAAAGGACCAAAGATAAATCACAAAAAGATCACAAAAATAAATCATGTGATCACAAAAGAAGGACCAAACACAAAATATACCTTTAGTTTGTGGTTGAATAGGTTTGGGTAGAAGATTATTGTCTTTTTCATCTTATGTCTATTTCTTCCATGCTATATTTAAATTAATTATACATGAAAATATTTCTACAGTGAGATATGGCAGTGATTTTCTGAGAACAAAGCTCAGTGGCAAATACTTGGGGAGACATTTGATGCAAAATTATAATACCTTTTATTTAGTGCTAATCTTGAAGTCTAACAATAACAACACATTGTCTGCAGTAATTCTCACTATCAACCTGGTTTTCTCTAGGAAGGAAGGAAGGAAGAAAGGAAGGGAGGGACGGAGGGAGGGGAAGAAAAGAGAAGGGAAGGGAAGGCAAGGGGAAGCAAGGCAAGGTAAAAATTGGTTACGGTAATGATATGAAGGTCAAATTAAAAACTGTTATAAGCCTCAGGGAACTGCATTTGCCAATCACTGTTTCCTTTCTCATATATTACATTATTTAGTACTTTATTAAGCATCCTTAGCTCACAATATGGTATTAACAATATAAGACATGAACAGTTTCCACTTCTAAGTGGAATAAATGTATCTACTTTATGTTGTGTGAATATATTTTTAAAGTATAGGGTCCCACTTTGAAACGCTGACTTGAACACCATATAAAGTGAACATTCATTTCTAAGATAAAGAGGCAATGCCATGTACCCTACAAAAGTTGGTCCTCCCAGAACATGTATGCAGAGAACCAACCTGGACACTTAGGGGGAAACTGTCCAAGTATTTCATTAGCATGTTTTGTTACTTACTATAAGCAGTAAAGAGAATAAAAAGAAATGCTAGAAGCTTTGAATAGAAAACAGGTGTGCAACAATTAATTGTTGAATAAATGAATGGAAGAATGAATTAAATGGTTGATCATGTCTGAACTAATGTCAAATGTTGCCATAGATGGAAAGAAGTGTGAGAAAATTTTGTACAAATGCTTTGGTGAGGGGAGAGGAGCTCAACTTTAATGGGAAGCATCAATATGGAAGTCTCACAAATCTAAATAAGTTTTTTCTCACAAAAGATATCTACTATTAACTGTAAGAGACACAACCAATGGGACCAATGAAGGGGCAAAATTAAAGGCTAAACTCCACCTCCAGAGAAGGAGGACAGTGAATAAATTGACTTCCGGCCAAGATGGAGGCATAGGTGGACACACCATACCTCCATGAACAACCAAAATTGGAACAACAACAATTTAGAGGCAGAATAACACCCAGAACTGACAGAGAATTTATCTGAATGGAAGTTGGACAGCCAAGAAGTTGAAATAGACCCATTCATCCAGACCAGTAGGAGGGGTGGAGACGAGCAGCTGGGCGTGTGTTGCGGTGCGGAGAACAGGGAGAATGGGGTGCACAAGGCAACCAGGAGCACGTAAAGCATCTGGGGTGCGCAAGATTGCAGTGGGTGGATCCTGAGTACACAAGCGGCAGCTGGCAGACCCAGTGAGGCAGCGATTGTGGAGCAGGGCAGAGCACGCAAACCAGGATCCCAGGGAAGGGACTGAAGTTCCATAGAGAATGGAGCTACTGCCATTGTTCCCTCTCGACCCCGCCCTCACATACCTCACAATCTAGCAACTGGGGTGCCCAGCCCTGGTGAACACCTAAGGCTCTGTCCCTCACTGTAACAGGAGCGACCAGACCAAAAAAAAATAAAAAGAGAGAGAGAGAGAGAGAGAGAGAGAGAGAGATCGCTCAAACAGAAGAACAAATCAGTGCCCCAGAACTCATCCTTTTGAGCGACAAGAGATAGCTAACCTATCAGATTCACAGTTCAAAACACTGGTGATCAGGAAGCTCACAGAATTGGTTGATTTTGGTCGCAAATTAGAAGAACAAATGCAGGTTACCATAAAAGAAATGAAGGAAAATGCACAGAGAACCAATAGTGATGGGAAGGAAACTGGGACTCAAAACAATAGAGTGGAGCAGAAGGAAGAAATAACCAAACAGGAAAGAATGGAGAAAAAGGAATTCAAAAAAGCAAGGAGAAGCTTAGGAACCTCCAGGACATCTTTAAACATTCCAACATCCAAATTATAGGGGTACCAGAAGGGGAAGAGGTAGAGCAACAGATTGAAAATGTATTTGAACAAATAATAAAGGAGAACTTCCCCATTCTGGCAAAGGAAATAGACTTCCAGGAAGTCCAGGAAGCTCAGAGAGTCCCAAAGAAGTTGGACCCAAGAAGAAACACACCGAGGCACATCATACTTACATTAGCCAAGGTAAAAATGAAGGAGAGAGTCCTAGAAGCAGCAAGAGATAAGGGGACAGTCACCTACAAAGGAGTTCCCATCAGGCTGTCAGCTGATTTCTCAAAAGAGACCTTACAGGCAAGAAGGGGCTGGAAAGAAATATTCCAAGTCATGAAAGGCAAGGACCTATATCCCAGATTACTCTATCCAGCAAAGATTTCATTTATAATGGAAGGGCAGATAAAGTCCTTCTCAGATAAGGTCAAGTTAAAGAAGTTCATCATCACGAAACCCTTATTTTATGAAATGTTAAAGGGACTTATCTAAGAAAAGAAGATTTAAAAAAAACGTGTATAGTAAAAGGACAGCAAGCTCACAATTATTAACAACCACACCTAAAGCAAAACCAAAAGAAACTAAGCAAACAACTAGAACAGGAACAGAACCACAGAAATGGAGATCACCTGGAGGGTTAGCAACAGGGGAGAGGGAGGAGGAGAGAGGGGGAAAAGGTACAGAGAATAAGTAGTATAGATGGTAGGTAGAAAATAGACAGGGGGAGGGTAAGAATAGTATGAGAAATGTAGAAGCTAAAGAACTTATAAGCATGACACATGGACATGAACTAAAGGGGGGGAAGTGGGTGGGAGAGGATGCACAGGGTGGAGGGGAGTGAAGGGGGGAAATGGAACAACTGTAATAGCATAATCAACAAAATATTTTAAAAAAAGAAAAAATAAATAAAAGTGAATAAATTGGAAAAAAAAGATATCTACTATTCTGCCCTATATAACTTTTTAGATGACATTTCTAAGAAAGAAATCTTCATGGAACAAAGTGAAAAAAGAGGTGGAAATCTGAAAAAGAGGTGATGTTTGGTAAGTACCACCATCAGAAATATCCACAACACCACTATGAGATAGTACCTCACACCAGTTAGTATAGCTATTATTTATAAAACAAAACAAGTAAAACAGAACATAAGTGTTGGCAGGGCCTCTTGTGCATTGCTGTTAAAAACAGCAAATGTTATAGTCACTATGTAAAAATGTATGGTGGTTCCTCAAAAACTTAAATATAAAATTACTAGATGATGGGGCAATTCCACTTCTGGATATACACCCAGAATAGGTGCAAATAAGAATTTGAACAGACATTTGTACACCAAAGTTCAGAGCAGCATTATTCACAATAGCTGAAAGAAGGAAGCAACCCCAGCATCCATAGCTAGATGAATAAATAAACAAAATGTGGTAGATACATGGAAAGGAATATTATTCAGCTTTAAAAAGAAAGGACATGCTGTTACATGATGCAACTTGGTTAAAACTTGAAGACATTATATGCTAAGTAAAATAATCCTATAACAAAAGGACAATTACTGTATAATTTCACCTAGATGAGGTACACAGAATAGTCAAATTCATAAAGACAGACAGTGGAATGGTGCTTTCTGGGGGCTGGAATGAGAGGTGGAGAATGATGATATAGTGTTTAACGGGTACAGAACTTCATTTAAGGAAAGATAAAAAGGCCTTGGAGATGGTTGCATGACAATGTAAATATACTTAATGCTACAACATGTACACAAAAATGATTAACATGACAAATTGTGTTATGTATATCTTATTATAATAAAAGTAGATATCCATGAGAGCAAAAATATAATGGTGCAACCAAACACTATTATCCTAAAAGAATCCAAAGACTAGGGTCTGAGGACCTTAGTTAGTATCTGTCCCCACTGAATGTTTCTGTGTTTTCTTGTTGGATTAACACTTTTTCTCTTTGTTAACACTTATTAACAGAAAAGCCCTAATACTCTAATCCCTTATGTGCTGAAATATATGAATAAAACACTGTTTTCAACATTGAAGCAAGAAAGGAAAAGTGAAAATGCTGAAGGAATCAATAGATGCTATTATGGTCAAGAAGGAAAAGAAAACTAAGACCAACATACTATGAAAAGAGAGAAAACCACTGGATTACATTACGTTTTACATGGCTTTCAATGACAATCCAGGTAAAGCCTGCAAGAGACAAAAATTTGAATGATTAAGAAAAATAAAAGCAGGAGGAATTAAAAGATCATTGAAAAAGCATAGCTTAAAATAAAGTTATCACAGATCAACCAGCTGTGTTTTATCTTGATTGTGGTATTCTCCTACACTGAATCCCACTTAGATGCATTTGTGCAGATCTCCCCGCCAGGCCTGGAATTATTTTACTTGTCAGATTGTGGTCCTTCAACAAACATATACTGAAGAAATGCAAAATGAATAAATAAGAGACATGGATATGCTAACATTCGACGTATAAAGCCTTTTAAGTGCCCATGATATACAGGGAATATTCTTCTCCAGGAATGGCAGTGTATCAGGAAGGTCAAATATATAAGTAATCAATAGTGGCTGACTGTGATAAATACGCAATAGAGTTGAGAAAAAGTTTAAAAATGAGGAACGCAGAAGGTTTTTGAGGGGTGGTTAGATTTCAATTCACTTCGAAAAATAGGAAGTCTGGTAGGTAGATAAGAAACAATCAGAATTCTAAAGAGAGAGAAAAACGAGTGTGCCTAAGAACACAGAAACAGGGAGAAAATGCAAGCCATAGTTAGAGAACAACAAATAAAGTTCTTAATCCTGTAGATTCAAGAATGTATTAGTGAAGATCTTTTGGGAGTTTGGGGCAACTTAGAAAAGTCAAATGATAAGCCTGAGGAACTGCACATTATTTTCCATATGATGAGAGACAATTGAAGGCTTTTGAGTAGAACATAGACTTGGTTAACTTTGAGTTTGGAGAGGATAACCCTGGAAGAAATGTGGATGTTGAATTTGCAAGAGGGAATAACTGCAGTGATAGAGAACAATAAAGAGGATGTTTCAAACATCCAGGAAAAAAATCATAAAGAACTCAACTAGGGTGGTGTCAGAGAAGATGGGGATGTATGTGAGACACTCCTACAGTTCTATCTTCTCATCCATTTTAGAACTTTAGGGAAATAGAAGTATATTGAACATGACCCTTGGTAAGATGGCATGTAAATTCATTAGAGGAAAAGTTAGAAATAACACATTTTTTATTATGTAACCACTCTGTCCTCAGGAAATCATCTTAGTTTACCCCACTATGGTTTTCTGCCAATTCTTTCAGTCTTGAGAACATAAACATCATCATGAGCCAAGATAGTGCCTGGGGTGCTAAAAGGACTTTGCACAGGATGGAAGAAAATAGCAACAGCTCACCTGGAAAAGGACGGAAGCTTGCAGAAAGGAGTTCTAATTGGGCCAGAAGAATCCCAGTTTTAGATCTTTTAATCTTTGCTAAACTTCATTTTCCTCATCTATAAACACTCTCTTTACCTCACAGGGTATTTCAAACAAAATTTTTTAAAGTGTTCTATAAAGTTAAAAATAAAAAAGACTCATAAGTAGTTAGTTTCATTGCTCTAAAAAGGGGTCATGAAGGTTTCTCAAAGATCTCAATGTGGGAGAGATATAGATGTTTTCATTTTCCTCTTAGAAGGCACAGGTAAAACCAGAAGCTTTGAGCCCAACACTGGAATAACTGAAGTGTGACCAGACTTCTCTGAAAATGGTGTGGTTTGTTTCAGGTGATGGTTAGAAGTCAAATGTGGGTATAGTAAAGCATGACGGTCTCTTAGCTGGTGAGACTGATGTCTCAGATGGGGTATTTATTGGACTGTATTTGTTCAATCCCACATTCCATAATTCTAAGAAATGTTTTCCTCTCATTATGACTGAGCAATGCTAGATGTCACTTTAAAATAAGGTGATTCATAGGTTTCAAATAAACTAAAAAGCAATGTTAAGCAGCTATTTTCTTAATACTAAAAAAAAATGAAAAGTTCTCTGAGAAGCTGAAAGAAGAAAGAGATCTAGTTTCAATCCAAAGAATCTGAATGCTACTCACCTCTTGATGAATGAGAAAGTAAATGAAGAAAATGAAGTAATTTCTCCTACCTTCTTCTAGGATAGTTTTCCCTAGGAGAAGCTATGATTGGCATGCCACATCCCAGTTCAAACGCATAGTGAGATGCTGTAGATAGGGCCTGGCTTTGGAATCTGCAATGCCTCTCCCGGAGTATGGATCTCTATGCAAGTGCCTTAAATTCTATAAGGCCAAAATAAAAACAGGTAATAATGCATAACCTGTAGGCCTATTATAAGTGTGACAAAGAATGAAGTGTACATATTTGAGTCTTGGTGGTATTCATATATAGTTTACCTTGGCCAGCAAACAGTTGACTAACCCTGGAGTGCAGGCTGAAGAGCTTCCGGTGAAAGAATCCAAGCTCAGTTCATCACTCAGATACAGGACACATGCAGTGAGTTGGAGATGCTTGAACAATCAAAATATATTTGCAGAGCAACCAACACTATTTCTTGGAAATAAAAACTTATATCAAACAAAAAGGGAACCAATGATTAAAATAACAAAAGTAACAACAAAAATAAATAGATATGGCTCACTAATAACATTCATCATCTCACATAATTATCATTGTTTTTGTATATGGTGAGAACATTTCAGATCTACTCTTTTAGCAAGTTTGAAGTACATAATACAGTATTGTTAGCTATAGTCACCATGTTATATATTTGAGCCCGAGAAGTTAATTACCCTATAACTGGAAGCTTATAGCTTGTGACCAGCATCGTCTCATCCCTGTTTCCCCTATCTTTTATATCCTAGCAACCACCCAACTTACACAATGCTATATGTCAATTATATAAATAAATAAATAGCAACAAAACCAAAACCTCAGGTTATGGGATGAAGAATGAGATGTAGCAGCAATTAAGAGCCTCCCAGGGAAAAGTGACTTTGAACTGACCCAATAACCAAGCTGTAGTCTTTTGAATGATGTCTGATATTCAGAGCATCTCCTGACTCAAGAAAAGAAGTATTGGGAAGCATTAAAAACTGAAATAACAATTTATTTTAAAACTCTGTCCTATGTCTGCAAAGAAACCATGCCTGTGCTATTTTCAACATTGTGCACCCAAGAAAGAAGAAATACTTTATTCCACTTTGCTGTGGATTGTCATGTAGCTTTATCATTACAAGGATTCCGAGAATCAGCTTGGGAGCTTCTAGAGGAAGAGTGTACAAGAGTGCATTCAGTGAAGCAGAAAGATTCCCTAGCAAGTGCCCAGGGCATGGATGCTCCATGAAAAGTATGGTACTAAGAGGGTAGTGCCTACTTAGCAGGAGCCTTCAAGGTGTGGTAGAGGAGTGGAGTGCCAAAAAGAGTTCTTTGCCCATGGCAGAAGAGGGCAGTGTCCTGTAAGGAGTCTCTGTTTAAGGAAAATGTTCTTGCAAATGCTTTCACACATAATAGAGTCAGTATTTAGAAACCAAAGTGAAAAAGTCACATACTGGAAAGGAAAAACTACAGAATGTTCACCCATCATTTCTTAAAGAATTCTGAGATTTTACTAACGTATGTAGGAGGTGACTGACAGAACTAGATGTCTTTTCATAATTCAGTGTTCCAGAGGAAGTTGGCCTGGTCACACAGAACTGACAGAACCAGAATAACTAACACGCTATGAAACCCCAGGGTTTCTGGTTCTTTTGTTTCATGTGACCTTCAAGTTTAAGTTTCAGATTTACATGAACTTTAAAACAGGTTCATGAGTTCCACTTTTAAGTCACTGTGATTTTCATGGGTTTCTTAAAAAGACATTAACAAATCACCCAGGGCTCATTTCAATCACACGCCAGTCTTTTGATACCTCTGGAACCTAAAGGAGCAAGGGAGTTGGGGGGATTGTCTTTTGATGAATTTATATTTTTGCCTGCAGACATGAGGGTACTGGGAGAAAGCAGTCAAGTTCGCAATTATGTAATGACCATTTGGAAGGACTGTAGCTCCTATTATAGACATGCAGGAGATTTATGGGTTGATAAGACTTCATTGATCAAAAGCATATTTTACTTCAATATTTAGTGTGAGAATTTTCAAATGGGCTCCAGATGTGTTTATACGACCCAGACACCATGATAACTAGACTGTGAAATAGACCTGCTTAGGCAATGTCTAGGTGAAGCCAAACACTGGTTGATTCAGAAATTTCAATTATCAGACAGGACATTGAAAAAAAAAGAGCTATCAATTCATTGCTAAATTTAGCTGGCCATTTTGGTCAAAAAGATCATTTTTTTTACACACAGCCTTTGAATTATGAAATTTTTAATAAGAAAAATACTGGTATAATAAAATATTAAATTTCTTGAGTAGCCAGAGAATTGTCTACAATGCAGACAGTTTTGAAGCAGAAAAATTAAAAATGTATAAGAGTGTCCAGGAATGGCACCAGCAATTTCAGCCATTTCTAGAGAAGCAAACTGAATAAAAAGACTTATGAAAATTATGTAGGTAAAATCTAAAAACTATTTGTAGCAGTCCTTGGTTAAAATAGCATTCCAGAGTACATAGCCAGTAAGAGAAATACATTGTTCTAACACCAGATATATCTCACAGTCCTAATTTTGGAGATTTAGTGGATGGAAAGAACATATTCACAAAAGAAGGAAGTTTTATTCAACTGACTCTCTGACCATTTACAAGGAGACTACTCTGGTAACGTGTTTCCCAATGTGCTTGATCTTGGTAGCCAGAGGGTCATGTTAGCACATCTACATACATCTACTACCTTCTGTCGACCTGCATGTTAAATGAGAACCAGCGTGTATGTTCCCAAAACTATTTCAGCTAGTTTTAAAAAGATGAAATATGAGGACTATAAAAGCATTGTCATTTCAATGAAAACTAAGTTGAATTCTTAGCTAAAAGTCAATAAAAATGAGTTACTAAAAAGTTATTATATTAAATGTGAGGAAGATAAGGGTAAGTTTTCCTCTTTTAAATTTTTTTCAAGTATCTTTATATTCTCATTAATTTTTAAATAAGCCCAATATGGAGAATGTGTGTACTGGATTATGAGCATGGTTTCCAAAATAAATATAGTGTTCTAACTGATGAGGTCAAATTCCAATCATTGCAATAAAATGAGTTTGATTGATGCCAAATAAGAACTTAAGTGGACTGATTGGCCAAAGCTCTTTATATTGAATAAATAACTGCATATTATATTTTACATTAAAATAGAATGTGTAAAATATGTATGTACATAGCATAATAAAATATGCATGTATATACACATGCATATTAATGTGTGAATTATAGTTTTTGAATACTAAATTTAAGTGGAACTACTGTTTAACTGGTCAAATAATGAGGGCAATCTTTTATAATAAGAGAACTTCTCCAGAATAATCAAGCATCCTATTAAACTATCAGCCTAAAATTGATCAAAATTAAAGAAACTCTTCAGTGACTCAAGTGATTTCTTTCCTATTTAAAGGAAAAAGTTGCATGGGAAAGTACAACTTTACCCAGCCTTGTTCCAACACATTGTAGAGTAGAACTGTCTACAAAAGTAAAAAGGATTTGTGTTTAGTTTTGCAAAATTCTGAGAAAATTTTGAGAAGTACAAATATAAAATTTATATAAAATTAGGAGCAAATTGAAAGATCAAAAGACAACATGAATGTATTAAACTGAAGAAATTGAAATACAATGTGAGTGCACAGGCAAGATCTCATCAAAGAACAGAATCTGAGTATCGAATCTCATATATGTAGTATTTGCCTTCATATACTATGTACTTGCATGTGTGTATGTATATACATATACAGCAAAGATGATGTAGATTCTAATTTATTATAAATATATATTATATAATTTATTATATATAAACATACAAGGTCTGTCCAGAAAAATTCCAGACATTCTTAATATAATGAGAACAGTTGCACAACATCTATGTAACCTGACAGCCAAGGACAGTGAACTGGAATGCACATGTGTGAACAATGATGACTTCACTGTGCTAATCAGTGGGGGCAGTAGATACCACTGAGTGAGCATGTGTACTGTGTGGCTGTCACTTTCAAAATGACTGAGTGAGCTGAAGAACAAATCTGCATCTAATTTTACATTAAGCTTGAACATTCCTCCACATAAATTGTTTGGATGACTCAAAGTCTGAAGCTATGGACAACTGGTGATTGGCAGCTTCATCACAACAAAAGGGCCCACTCATGCATCAGGTCTCACGCAGTTGTTTGGTGAAGCATCAAATCACCCAGGTGACCCAGCCCCCTACAGCCCAGATTTACACTGTGACTTCTGGATTTCCCCAAAACTAAAATCAACTTTGAAAGGGAAGAGATTTTAGGCCATCGATGAGATTCAGGAAAATATGATGAGTCAGGAGATAACTATTAGAAGTCTGTGAGATCCCAAGGTGCCTACTTGAAAGGGAACTGAAGCCTCATTGTCCTATATACAATATTTCTTGTATCTTGTATCTTCCTTAATAATGTCATTATTTTTCATCTTACATGGCTGGATAACTTCTGGACAGACATTATAATATACTCGTATAATATGTGTTATTAACATCAAATATATTTATATACAATTAATATTATAAAATATTAAATATGTATAAATGTATTAAGCTTATGTATAAAGTTTCTTTTATAATCCTAAAGTCTTCAAGGCCACAGAGATATTTTGCTTAAGATGATACAGTCTTTTATTTTTTTAAAGACTTTATTTATTTATTTTTAGATAGAGTGGAAGGGAAGGAGAAAGAAAGGAAGAAAAACATCGATGAGTGGTTGACTTTCACACACCCCCAACTGGGAATCTGGCCTGCAACCCAGAAATATACCCTGAATGGGTATCACACTGGCAATCCTTTGGTTTCCAAGCCAGCACTCTATCCACTGAGCCATACCAGCCAGGGCAATGATATAGTCCTTAAAGAGCACTATATGCTACTTATTCACAGAAGCTTTAGTGTGGAGTGGGATATTCAGAAAACATACAAGTCACTTACATCAGAGTCTCATAAAGATTTTATACCTCAACTAATTGAAGAAAATGAAAGAGACTGGAGCACTAAAACACATCTTGCATCCAAAAGAAAAAACCTTAAATTTTGCTAATTTAGTGATACTGTCTACCAGAAATTGATGATGTTCTACACATAATTTTTAAATGCCTGTTGAATAATTTATTTGGAAACTTATTAAAATAAATTAGCACAATGAGTATGCTATGATCTTTTACTCATTTTTTATAAACAACATGTGTATGTATGTTTGTGTATATATATGTAAACCTAAAATACACATGCTAAATATTGGCTATGTTAAGGAACAGAGATTAGTCAAGATGTGAGGAAGTGAAAAGGAGAGATGCTACTAGCTTTTTATTCATGTATTTCTGTATTACTTAAGATATTAGAATAAACATGTTTACTACTCTAATTCGTTGAATTCAGAACATTAAAATGATTAGAATACAGTCCAGATAGTTCTCAATTAACATTTCAGTAAACAAAAATAGTTCAAAGATCCAAGAAAAGAAGAAATCTGAAAGTTGAACACAGCAGCTGAGATTGCTTTTTCTCTGGGAGCACATTTCAGTGTCAGAAAAGATGACTAAAAAGCCAAACTTGTTGAGATGAGTGAACAGACCCTCACAGCTCTAAGAAGATACAAATTAGAATTGCGGGCTTGGCGAGGGGAAAGTAGATCCCCAGAACACCCTCCTAGCTTTCAATTAAGATTCTGAAGGCCACGTGCTCCCTGTGGGCAAGAGTAAACCAAAAATAAACTAATCTTGGCAAGGTCTAATCTCACTTTGAGATTACATCAATTCTTTTTTGAATAAGTATGACTTGGGATGGCTAGTACCTTCCAGATGCAAATATAATTCTCAGAAGGAAAATATCATCAACTAGGCCTCAATTTATCTCTTCAGTTTTTCATATACAATGTCTAGCACTCATCCAAACTAACCAGTATGTGAGAAAATAAGACACTGTGATTGACAATTGAAAGAAATAATAATAGAAACAGACATACAGAGATCCTAATGAAATGGATATATCAAACACATGTTTTAATTAGTTGTGCTTAATATGTTCAAGTATATCAAAGGAAAGACTTAAAATTCAAAAAGACAAAAGAAAATAATTCCCTGTAAAATAAATCATTGTATTCTGTGTTACATAATCTTGTGTGACTTTCAGAGTCCTTTGAAATAATCATGTCTGTAAGAAGCCAATTAACCTAAATTTAATGACCTTCACAATGCTTTCATCACAGTATCCATTTTCTCAGACATTTTTAAATTTGGAGAACCCAGAATTTCCTTAACAATTTCATACCTTCCAAACACTATGGTTCTTTATGATCACTTTATATTTTGAAAAAGTGGTTTTACTTTCTTTGATAAATGAGTTATTTTATACAACTGTCACTATCTCCCTTCTTATTTCAAGATATTTTTCAGTTTGGTCTATTTATATTGAAAAAGCTTTCTGACACTTTCCTACTTTTAAGTATTATGAATGTAAATGAGTAGCTACAGAAGAGCTATATAACATGTGTACTATGGAGAATATACTATTAAAGTATCAAAACAGAATTTAATAACAGAATAAGCAAATGTTGAAAGGGCAAAAAATTACATGAATATAAACTTAAAATCAAGTTTATTGTTTTTTTTCTACTTGGAGAATAGCAGCTGCTTCTCTGTTATTTTTATTGGAAAAAAATTAATTCTGTATTGATTTTTAGCTTTATATATCTACACACACACATGTATATTTGCACACACTCATCATATTTATAAACCATGAAACACACAAAAAACAAGATAAACTGACATAACTTTTTTCTTCTGAAACACTCCTCTGTAGCCTGAAATCAGAGATGGAGAATTTCATCCAAGGAAAACAAATTCTAAAATTATGATGTTGTGACATATTTGAAGGCACAGATTTCTTAAATTTTCCTCTTTGCCAACAACCTAAATAGATTAATTTTGGAAATAATCATATTTGAAAGACACTAAAATGGAAATAAATATTATCAGCCCTGGCTGGTGTGGCTTAGTGGATTGAGCACCAGCCTGAGAACCAAAGGGTCACTGGTTCGATTCCCAGTCAGAGTACATGCCTGGATTGTGGGCCATGTCCCCAGTAGGGGGCGCTTGAGAAGCAACCACACAGTGATGTTTCCCTCTCTTTCTCCCTCCTTTCTCCTCTGTCTAAAAGTAAATATAGTTTTTTTAAAGAAATAAATATTATCAAAACAGTCTTTGATAATAAAATATATAATAAAGGGTTGAGCAAATATTTCTACTTTTTGCTGACACTGCAGCTTATGGCATACCAATGCTCCCAGAGAAAACATTTTAAAGTCCCATAAAATACAAAACATTTTCTTGTGGGCATTAGAGTGCTAATGTGACAGAAAGAATTGAAGGGCCCAGACTATAGACAAAAGGAGAAATATCGTAGAAGTTAACTCAAATTTCCGCCTGCTGATACAGCCTAGGATATTTGCTGAGCCCAAGTATGGGGAGATGGGCTGAATAGGAAGGCAAAGTGTATTTGACAAGAAGTGGAGAGTAATTCAGACAATTTTATAAGCCTGGGGAAAACAAAACTTAGAGTTCAAGGTAGCCAAGGCAGTCAGGTATTGAGGAAACAATATCCAAGAGAAAACTGAGGTTCAGAGACATAAGCTAACACTTGGAACTCATTTTTTTGAGTCCCTTTATGTTTAACCTATGAAAGGCAAAAAGCAAAGAAGTATAAGATGACAATGGCTGAAAGACACAAGAGAATTTTAGTTATCCCTTTGTATTAGGAAACAAAAGTTGGAGTTCATGATCAGCAAAGTTGGACAGGCATTAGGAAGCTCCAGGATGTGAGTTAAAACCACTGAAGGTGGATAAGTAGAATACTAGAAACAGAGCCTTACAAAGACTTCAAACCCAGCCAAGTCAGCACAGTCTATCCTTGACAGAGTTGATTTCATCTTCTGCTGTATACCAGAGGATAGGTTGAATCCTCTCTGGAAGAAAACATTATTCAAAGCCTCTGTTTTTTATCACAATGTCTAACTTTAATTAAAATTGCCAGGCACACCAAGAAATAAGACTAAGAGAAAAAAAGAGACAATTAAAATAAACCCAAAGAAGACCAAGATATTGATATATATTTAAAAATGTCTAATTCGTATGTTTCAGAAATAGAAAATCATGTAGAGGACCACAAAAGAGAAATTTAATATATGAAAAAGAATTGTGTGAATGTTAAAGAAATAAAAAATTCTAAAAAGCAACTAGGAACTTAATACATCCTTGTAAAATCAAATTTACCACAGTTAAAGACACTCAGTAGAATGTATCTAAATTGAAGCATGGAAACAAAGTCTGTGAAAAGTATAGAATTAATTTTGTAAAAATTACTGTAATAATAGAATATAACACACTTTATTCTTACTGTTTGCTACCTGCAGTCACTCTCTATCAACCTGCTCTTCCATCTGTTCTGCCAAAGCCAAAGAGCCATCACCTAAATCACTTTGCTTATTTGTACAGTATTTAGACTGTGCTTGTCAGTGACAGTAACTAAATACATCACCAGCTTAGAAGAGCAATTTAAAGAAATTGAAGAGTTTATTAACTAGCCAGACAAAATGAAAATTGGTTGGTATACATAGAGACAAACTATGGGTTGCTAAGGTTAAATGTCTCCTAACTAAGCTTTGGCTGCAGCACTAAAAAGTTAATCAGAATCATTTTAAACTTTGCAATCCATAGCTCTTCATAGCTAAACAGTTATTTTAAAAAGAAGAAGAACAAAAGGCTCTTAAATATGTCCAGGTGAAATAAAACAAGCTTTGAAATACCAAGAGAAGTCTTTTCTACTGAAGTGGAATATTATCATGTATAAAAAGCTTTTGCTACTCACCTGACATTCTACTTTTGATACTTAAAATAAGTATTAAAGAAAATTTTTCAAGTGGGCACAGAAAACTTCTTTCTCAAGCTTCTTTTTCCATGGTATTCACGTTCACATCAGATAACTTGATTCTCCCTCCCTCTTCTCCATCTCCATGCTCTTTTGAAATGATTCAAAATTAGACATTTATACTTAGAAAGAACATATTTATGATAGTGAAGTTAGAGGCCCTGTAATATATCTGTTTTTTCTCTTCACTGAAAATACCATATTTTGCCATGTATAATGCACACCCATGTTTTTGGCCCAAACTTTCAGGGAAAAAAAAATCTTTCATTTTAATTTTTTAATTCAATTATTTATTTATTTATATTTAGATACTTATTTTTTGTATTATAATGAAATTTTGCATTTATTTTTGAACATATTATAGTGTAAGACATTTTATGTAACAAGTAATTACAAAACACAAGAACAGATACAAGGTATTTCAGGTACTGACCATGTATAATGCACATCCTCATTTTTCCATCAAAAATTTGGGCAAAGAAGTGCACATTGTACATGGCAAACTAAGGTACCTGCCAATGGTTCTTTGTGTAGATAGAAATAACAGGCCACCTTGAAGTCTTTCACAAGAAGTACTGTTTGATAAGGGGGGGTGTTCATATACAGGCCCTGCTCTGGGAAAGGAGTACATTCATTTGGATTAAAAAAACAAAATATTCAGGGACTTCTGGCCAAGATGGAGGCATAAGTAGACACACGGTGCCTCTTCACACAAACAAAAGAAGGACAACAACAATTTAAAAACACAAAAATAACCAGAAATGATAGAAAACCAAACTGTATGGAAGTCCAACAACCAAGGAGTTAAAGAAGACACATTCATCCAGAACGGCAGGAGGAACAGAGATGGGCAGCTGGGCGGAGAGGACTCATGGCAAGGTTGAAGTTGAGGGAATGGGGTGGGCAAGGTGGCAGCTAGCGGGCCCAGTGAGGTGGTGGATTGTGGAGCGGGGCATGAAAGGCTGCAGCTGGTCAGTAAGGCAGCAGTAGGCAGACCCGGCAAGGTGGCAGACTGGGCAGTCCTATGTTTGCATGCAGATAAACAAGGAGAAATAACTAGGGAGGGGGACAGACCGGGCAACCCAGGGCCCCAGCGAGGGGAAATAAAACCTCAAACCACTGATTGAAAACACCTGTGGGGGTTGAGGAGACAGCTGAAGAAACTCCCAGCCTCACAGGAGAAGTTGTTGGAGAGACCCACAGGGTCCTAAACATACACAAACCCACCCACCCACCCAAGAATCAGCGCCAGAAGGGCCCAATTTGCTTGTAGGAAGCAGGAAAAGTGACTGAAATCCAGCAGAGAGCAGAGCAAGTGCCATTGTTCCCTCTCGGACCCCTTCCCCACATACAGAGTCACAACATAGCAACATGGGTTTCTCCACCCTGGGAAAAATCTAAAGCTCTGCCCCTCACTACGTAACAGGTGTGCTGAGACAAAAAAAAAAAAAATGGCTCAAATGAAAGAATAGATCAAAGCTCCAGAAAAAATACACAAAAGTGACAAAGAGATAGCCGGCCTATTAGATACACAGTTCAAAGCACTGGTAATCAGGATGCTCACAGAATTGGTTGAATTTGATCACAAATTAGATGAAAAAATGAAGGCTATGCTAAGTGAAATAAAGGAAAATGTACAGGGAGCCAATAGTGATGGGAAGGAAACTGGGACTCAAATCAGTAGTGTGGACCAGAAGTAAGAAAGAAATATCCAATCAGAAAAAAAATGAAGAAACAAGAATTCAGAAAAATGAGGAGAGGCTTAGGAACCTCCAGGACATCTTTAAACGTTCCAACATCTGAATTATAGGGGTACCAGAAGGGGGAGGGGAAGAGCAACAAGTGGAAAAGTTATTTTAACAAATAATAAAAGAGAACTTGCCCAATCTGGTGAAGGAAATAGACTTCCAGGAAGTCCAGGAAGCTCAGAGAGTCCGAGAAGTTGGACTCAAGGAGTAACACACCTAGGCACATCACAATTACATTACCCAAGATTAAAATTAAGGAGAGAATCATAGAAATAGCAAGAGAAAAGGAGGCAGTTACCTACAAAGGAGTTCCCATAAGACTGTCAGCTGATTTCTCAAAAAAGGCCTTAAAAGTCAAAAAGGGGCTGGAAAGAAGTATTCCAAGTCATGAAAGGCAAGGACCTACATCCAAGATTGCTCTATCCAGCAAGGCTATCATTTAGAATGGAAGGGCAGATAAAGTGCTTCCCAGATAAGGTCAAGTTAAAGGAGTTCATCATCACCAAACCCTTATTTTATGAAATGTTAAAGGGACTTATCTAAGAAAAAGAAGATAAAAGATATGAACAGTAAAATAATGGCGAACTTATAATCATTAACAACCACACCTAAAACAAAAACAAAAGCAAACAACTAGAACATGAACAGAACCACAGGAATGGAGATCACATGCAGGGTTATCAACAGGGGAATGGGAGGGGAAGAAAGGGGAAAAAGGTACAGAGAATAAGTAGCATAGGTGGTAAGTACAAAATAGACAGGGGGAAGGCAAGAATAGTATAGGAAATGTAGAAGCCAAAGAACTTATATGTATGATCCAAGGACATGAACTAAAGGAGGGGAATGTGGGTGGAAGGGGGTATGCAGGGCAGAGGGGAGTGAAGGGGGAAAAATGGGACAACTGTAATAGCATAATCAATAAAATATATTTTTTGAAAAAGGAAAAAAGCAATATAACATCTTCAACTGCTAAAAAAATTATTGTGGCAATGAAGACCTCTGGGAAAGTGAAGAAAATGTTTTACAAGGAAGTCAGGAGTGTTGCCAAGAGAGAAGAGAGTTAGGTGCAACAAATCTCTTCTCCCTACGATTTCAAGTTAAGGAGATAGGGGAGAATTGCCACAGCTCCACAAATATCCAGTGAAAAGAAATAAAGACTTCAAAATAAAACCACTATGTAAACAATGTGTTTGAGAAACATGGTATCAGTGTCTTAACTCTGATCATTGCTGCACCTAGAACATTCCATATCTGCTAGAAGCTTCTCATGGCAGTGCCTGAAGAGAGGTGTCAAGTCCAGACAGGACATGTAGACACAACGTACCTTCAGGAGCCAACTCTACCATGGAGGACAGTGTTGACTCACCAGGCCTCTGTTTCATGATCCAGAAAGTGCAGCTGCCTATTTCACTAGCTACATAGCTTCACTCTGCAGGCAGAGGGCCTGCCACCTGCTGGAGATGACTCAGACTTCTCTAGACGCTTCTTCCCAAGGCAGGAACATGCCCAGTGTGTTTGCTGACTATCAAAGAGGCCAAGTAGTGAGGAGGAACAATAAGAAAGAGAAAGAGAGAGAGAGAGAGAAGAGTAAGATTATATACCGCCTTATAGTTAGGGTACAAATTTTAGTTTCTGAGTAAGATGGGAAGCTATTGGCTGTTTTGTGCATAGAAATAACATAGAATAATTTCTTTCTGCATTTTCTGTTTATTTGATAGTTTTTCTATATGGGTATTCTACTTATAGTTGAACTAATTTTATTTAATAGTTTCCTGATACTTTATCCATCTAATCTATATTTTCAAATTTTTAGGCAAAAATATACATATATGCCCTTTAAAATCATATATTTTTATTTGTATAATTATGTCTTCTTCTGTTTCATAATATTATTTTGTATCTCTCATTTTTATCATACTTGTTAATTTTTTCCATATTTTATTCATCTTTTTAAATAGCTTTTGGTTCTATTTGTTGAATTGTATTTATTCTACATTTTAATAATTTCTTATTTTCATTTAGCAATTGTTTCCTCATGCTTCAGGCTTATTTTCCCTTAATTTCTTGAGTTGAACAATTAAAACATTTTCTCCTAAATTTCCCATTTTCTAACACAATAATTTCAAACTTTCTAATAAAAGAATTTCTTTGAATAGTCCTTTGCCACAACACATAATTTTTATTATACAGCACCCTTTCTAACTCAATAGTTATTTGAAAGCCTGGTTTTCAATTTCCATATGGATAGATCTTATTTTGTTATCTCATGAAAATATATTGCTAATTCTAGATCTATTTTCTCTATCTATTTTCTCTATCTTTTAACTATTTTTCCAAAGTTCTTATTCTTGTAACCCTTTGTGCTAAATTCTGTGATAATGCTGTGGCTCAGTCCTTCTGTTCAACAATTCACTCTCCTGCTGTGTCTATTCTACTGTTGAATGCATCAGTTTTTTATAATATTATTTAGATTTTAATTGCTTCTTTTTCATACAAAAACAGTTCTTTTTTACTGAATGAAATATTTTTTCTTCTGAGTATATTAGTTCTATTTCTGTTATGTTTCCTGTTCTACCTTCATTATCTCAGTCATTAATACTTCTGCTGAGTTTGATGCTTCTATGAAACAGTATTTATTTGTCTCAACAATTAGTAATGTGTGTGTGTTTGCTCATTTTGAATCTGTTATTCCATGTTCACCTGTTGAGAGGGGGCTGTGTGTGTCTATGTGTGTATTAATCCATTTAATGTGTTCTCTAGCCAGTGTTAGAGAAGTGGTTTATTAAAATAATCACACCTGTTTGATTTCTTCATCCAATTTTTCTTTAAATTACCTGATCTACTGACATCTCCTTGATTTCAATAGTTACTTATTACTGTATTTATGAGATAGCACTCATAATTTCTAGAGATTTTTGTGCGAATGAGTATGCAGATTTGCATACCTAGTATCCCAGTTTGACCCATGCCTTGTCTATAATGTAATAATTCATTTATTCCAGTACACAAGATTTGAATTTATTGAGCATCTCTACTCCATAAGGAGTTTTTTGCTAGTTGCCTGGAAATAGAGAATAGATAAAGAGCTCAGAGTTTAAGGAGATGGAAAAATGTGCAAGCAGACAATTATAATATAAACTTGTATGTATGAAGATAATAAAAATATTTACAAAATATATTTGGGCCAATAGTGTGCCCAGGAGATTGATGGGAACAGTCCAGTGGCAAGGAGTATTTTATTCCTGACACTGTTTAATAGTAATAATTAAAGCAGTCCAATGGCTCTGTTGTTTTTGGTTCTCTATATACAATGACAACAGCAAAAAAGACTTCTTGCCTGCAGGTGTGGCAGACCATTCCTGCTTGCCCCCTTGTTGTGTCCCTGGAGGGGATACATTCTGTCGGTCATTTTGCTTTACAAATGGAAAGCCACTGAACTTGGCATGTTAGAAAAGGTAGCAATGGAGAGGAGGTAACAGAAATGAGAATCTTATGAAGCTAGGCATGAGAACGCTCAGTGAGGAACTGGTTGTTGAAGATAAGGGAGTGGGCAGAGTCTCGAATCACTCCTAGGCTTTTGATTGACAAGACAGGTTTAGTGGGTGGAGTGTGGAAAGAATACCAAATGCCTGTAGAACATTCAAGGGAAAGAACTAATAGCAGGTTCTATAAACAGATTACAAAGTTCAACAGGGAGATCTGGGTTACAATGCAAATCTTGCCTTACTAATTGCCATAAGCCAGTGTTTCTCAAGTGTTTTAAATGTGAGCAGAATAGCCAGGATTACTTATTCAAAAGGTGGATTCTAAGGCCTCTCCTCTGGAATCCCTGAGATTATCAGATTCAGGTGAAACATAGGAAATTGCCATTTAGAAAAGCCTAGATGATTTTGCTGAAGCAGCTTCTCTGAACATACTTTAGGAAAAACCACTATGAACACATCAAATTAATAGTCCAGACTAAAAGGGCTCTCTCCTACATGACATGAACAACGTAATAAAGCTCACCAACTCCATGAATAATTATCCATTGAATCTCGCTTGCTCAAATTGTTTTAAGTCAATTAACCATCCGTCCCCCATTATTTTACACTACCGTTTTAAAAACAAGCAACAATAAATAGGCATATCTCATAGTACCTTTTTAGAAGAGAATCTGTGTTTAAAAGTTACATTATTCATATTATTCATAAACTAAATATCTGTACACTTTACATGAGGTTAAAGGGCACATTACTGAGAGTCCAGGATACTAGTACAGTTACCTTACTTTTATATAGACAGAGAAGACATGAGCTTATAAGAATATATTGGAAGGATTAAAGGAAGTATTTGGGGGAGTTTGGGGAGGATAGGATGTGCAGATTTGGGAGTGAGAATGCCAGTATTTTAGCTTTTTTATGTGATACTATAAATTCTTTGCAGGAAGAATTTGAACTGCCTAGAAATGAAATACCTTACGCCCTCTCATCTCCCTTTGCAAATGTCTGTAATGTGTTCCTGATGAGAGGTCCCCAAGAGCTGCTGCTACACAGAAGAGGTGCATATCGCCGGTGACAGGAATTTGATACACTGTTTTTATTTTCTCAGACACCTGTTCAAATTATCAATGGATCAATATTTTGACTGTAGAGTCAAACAATAATGTTAAGTAGTGGACTTCGTAAGCTGTGGGGATGCTCTTCACTTACCATTTCTGTAGTACCTGGAAAATGTGTTTCTTTGTGCCAAGAAATTGTGGTTCTGGAGTTAGTCTTTAAATGGAAAAGAAAACAACAGTGCTGGGGAGGAGTTTGAAAGTGTATTTTAAAAAGTAATTTACATGTTCTCCAAAGCTATTGCCTGTGTCTGGCAAAGGACGGAAGAAGTATTTCTGTTTATTTGGCGGGTATGTGGTAATGGGAGGCCTTTATATGTAGAATATTAAACTGATCAAAAAGGAATGCATAGGACTCTTAAGAAGTTTAAAAGAGTTCTTTCTGACTACATAAAGAAGGCCAGAACTTGTAAGAAACATAATCACTCATTTATTATTTGAATAGTGACTTCTCTTTTGAACAAGAGAACTATATCTGGTTATTACCTATTCAATTCAAATAGGATAGAGAGAAATTGAAGCTGGACTAGTAAATTAATACCACTGAATTATGAGGGAAACTTTTATGAAACTGTAAAATTTAGATCTGAGAATAAAATCTAAGAAGGGGTTCTTACCCAATTACCTATAGGGAGAGAAATGGGGCTTAATGGTGACCTATTTTCAATGTATATTAACAGATATGGAACAAATACAAAAGGGGTATCAGAGTTATACAGCTGGAATAATTTACTAGCAAAATGAACATTATATATTCAAGCATTTTATCAAGGAAGTTATTAAAAACATAAACTTGGTATTATCCATTGTTAGAGCTTCAGGGGACTCTTTTTAGAGACAGAAAAAAACTTGATCATCTCCCCATATTCATTCCTTCAAGACCTGAAATTGTATGATTAGTCAGGGCAGTTTGTTTATACAACAAAGCTTAAGGTTTGGTCCAAAGTTCTTCCCTGACTTCTGTCCCTTTAACAGGCCAAATGCCCCTCCTTCATCAGCACCATAATCTCTGAATTCATTTTGCCTCATTCACCATACAGTCTACATTTAGATGCATCCATGCTCCCTTCAGAGAACTCCTCTTGACCATTTCCCCTTATCTACAGACACCCCCTGGCCCTTGCAGAGATCAGCATTACTTCCCTACTCTGACAGGCTACTTGCATCTGGCAAAGACATCAACATTCTTCTGGTCACGTAAACATGAACTATTGAATTAATTTTGATGTCTTTCTTCCTTCCCACCCATCACCTCTATGTATCACCTGAGGCCAGGTTAACTTTCCCTTCCTTGTGTGCCTTGAATTGCTTGCCACTTTCTCTGAGTCCAAGTTCCTCTTGGAGTCCAGGAGTCCAAGAACTCCTGTTCCTCTAATATGAACATTCGTTAAACTGCTGTTTAATGAGTTATAACTCAAGTCTCATTAAAATAAACATTACTGCACTTTGTAAGTTCCATAAATGTCTAATCACTGTGTCATACACCTGAAAAAATAAAATAAAATAAACATCACTGAAACCTATTTATAGCTGCAAACAATAGTCTACTTACTTCAAATCATGTATTATAGTAGAGAGAAAGAGAGGGGGGCAGAGAGAGAGAGAGGGCAAGAAAGTCACAGAATCTTCAAATACTTTCTCAATGTAAAAAAAGAATTACTCAAAGTCAGAAGTCCTAGATTCTGCTCTTGCATCTGCCACAAATCAACTTTGTGACCTTGAACCTTAGTGTAATTATCTTTATAATAACTGGCTAATACATTTCAAGAACCCTTTGTCTCTTAAAGTCTAATATCCTCTTATGCAGGTTCTTGAAATTGGAATTATTAAGTACTAAGCTTTGTTTTTCTAGCTCTTTTTTCTACAGCAACCATGTCCCATATTTTCTGGACCCATTGTCTTCCAGGGCAAACAAGTTTTCTGTTTCTACTTCAAGGATTTTACTTAGTTTACTTTGATTTTCTTGTCATATTCTATTTCTCTTCTATTTTCTCCTCTCAGCCTGTGTATATTCATACTGAGTTTGGATTTATAACATCCTGCACATTTATCCATCATAATATTTATCATGGGGCACATGGACCATGTCTCACTCAGGTCCCCCTCTCTAGTGCCTGGCCTAGCACTGGAAGCATAGTGATGGTTCACTAATAGCTTGTTGAAGGAAACTAATCTAAGAAGGGAAATGGCATGGCACCACAAACAATTGCATTTGTTAGGCCTTGTCTATTCAAATGGATTCACAACAATTTGTTATAACAAAAACACAAGGTACACTGCAAGGCCCTGTGCTTCCATGAAAATTTCTCTGATGTTTGATTTTAGGTAATTGTGTTTCTCTTCTTTCCAAAACAACATCATAACAAATGCATCGTTTGAAATATCAAGGAGGAGATGACACCCTACCATCAGAAAGTTACATATTCTCAGATTAGTCATTTACTCCTATACATCTGCATGTTTTATATAATCAGAATTTTTAAATAAATCTCAAATATGACTTCTGAGTCTTTAGATTTTTGATTGAGATGGGATATAAGAGAAAGTTCTACATTTTATTGGCTGGTTACATTATAAGAAGAAATTTAGAGTAACCCTGAAAGTTCAGTCTCTTATTCAGAAACATTATTTTTATAATTTTGATATAGAGAATCATGGACATTTAGGGTTTAAAAGAACTCTCAGGAGTCCTAAGTATGACATTACTTAAGCTTTATTTAATTTAAAATTATCTGGGAAAAAAGAAAGAAGTTAAGGTTTTGTGAGCAAAAATATTTGGGAAATGCTGAGCTTTTTAAAAATCAGTTTTATTTTTCTTATGATACTTCACAGAGCCTCTAATAGGACAATATTACTACAGTGAAGTGCTTAATTCTTGTCTTTTGATTTTCAACACACACATCTGCTAAGGAGAGTAGTATGGAGATACCTCAAAAAATTAAAAATGGATCTGCCTTTTGACCCAGCAGTCTCACTTCTGGGAATATATCTTAAGGAACCCAAAACACTAGTTCAAAAGAACATAAGCACCCCTATGTTCATTGCAACATTATTTACAATTGCCAAGATATGGAAGCAGCCCAAGTGTCCATCAGTAGATGAATGGATAAAACAACAATGAAACATTTACACAATGGAATTCTACTCAGCCATAAAAAAGAAGAAAATGTTATCCTTTGAACAGTATGGATGGACCTGGAGAACATTATGCTAAGTGAAATAACCAGTCAGAGAAAGCCAAATACCATATGATTCCACTCATGTGTGGAATCTAACAAACTAAACTAACAGGCAAAACAGAAACAGACTCATAGATAGAGAGCAGATGACAGCTAGTGGGGTGGGAAGGTTAGGGGGTGGAGGGATTGAGCAAAAAGGAAAAAGGACTCATGGAAGTGGACAACAGTGTGGTGATCGTTGCAGGGAAGGAGGTATAAGCAACTAAATGGTAATAGAAAAAATATAATAAAAATACTTCTCTACCTATAAGGTTTCGTGTGGTCCAACTGAGATATGATTTATATAACAAGCTTCCAAACAAGAAGATATGGTTTCTTCATGTCCTCAGCTATGACATTTGAGAAAGATTTTGCGATTAGAATATTACAGTCACATGAATGTTGGATTAATTCTCTACAACTGTTTATTGAGGTAAATATTTGTGAAAATAATCCACTAGCTTTGACTACCTCACTTTGCTTTAAGGTTCTTCTAAGAGCTGTCACAAATATGAATGTTTGTTGCTACCACTTAACTCCGTATCCTACATCATTTCTTTCTCTGCAGCATCCTTTTTGAAACGCACAGGGTAGTCCCTTCTTTGCAAGTTTACCTAGAAGAATTTTGTAATTCTCAGGGCAACAGAAATGTTCTGTTTAATCACATTTTCTTACTAAAAATGAGTTAACCCAAAACAAAGCAAAGAATACGAAGAAATGCCCCCTCAATTCCTGGCTGCCTCAGGAACGCTTTTTTGTTAGATACTAACAACGAAGGGGTTAGGGGGAGAAAGTCTCAGTCTCCTGATAAGCCAGCCTCTAGTGTTGTAGCCAAAGGGAATTACTCATCACAGTACAGACTACCCCACAAGAGTAGTTCCAGCATTTAGGAGTTTATTGTTCTCACATAACAAGAAGTCCAGAGGTAGTTATTGCTGCTGCTGATTCTGGGCCTACTAGGCCTGAAGAGATCTTGAAACTTCCGTTTTGCCCTCTTGGAAGCTTGTCATCATGTAAAGAAGTCCTATCTCTGGCTAGAGAAGAGGTCACATGCAGAGGGTCCCTGGAGGGTCAGAAACTGCGTGGAGAGAACAGCTGGGTAGAGGAGACCAAAGAGCCCCCACCAACAGGGGGGCTCCATGTTGGCACCATACCCCAGACGTGCAAGTGAGGCCACGGTGGGTCCTCAGGCTCAGCTGAGCTGCTCCAGTTGCCACTGTGAGAAGCAGAAATGAGCCATCCCCCACTGAAGCCTGCCACAGTTCCTCCCTCACAGAAACATAAGCAATAAAATGGTTATTGTTTTAGGCTATTCAATTTCGGGGTGGTTCATTATGCAGTAACAGAAAACAGAAACAAAAAGTTTGAGTAAATCCTCATAGCAATATAATTCCTCTGGTAGGGCTCCATCTTTTACAGAGCTGTCTCTGTTTCTGTTTACATCAACGAGGCCCATTTAAATGGTCTTTGGTGTTACTAGACTCCACCAGTTGTTGGGAATCCAGTGTGTGTGCAGGCATGTGCACGAGGCACATAGATGCTTTGAATAAAGATCAGATACCTGTTGATCTACCCATGAATGCCAATGGCAAGGAAAAAATGATGATAAAATGTGTTTATTTCACTTTTGTTTAACTGCCTTGTCTCAGGAACAAATGATTTACTTAAGGATTACAATCTTGTGTATATTAGTAGTGATACCTGGCATGTTTCTTTGAAAGCCCTCTCCTGAAGGCTCTGTTCTGCATGAAGTAGGCACGCCATAAATAACTCTTAATGTCGACAATCAGGCATTCGTACTCTACTTGAACTTTTTCAGCATGTTGTCAATCCACTAGCTAATGTCATTTAATTTTTTAAACAATCCTAGGTAGAAAGTACAGATTTTATTATCCCCACTTCACATATAAAGCAAGTAAGATATCAGACACTGTATGATGAATCTAAGTATATTTAGCTATTTAACAGGCTTTGCTAGACTAATGTCTAGTAAAACAGTAACCCAGACTCCCCTCCTTAGTCTGCTGTCCTTTCACACCATTGTTAGGAAATTAGGGCATCTGAGTACACTGGTATCTCATGGCCCTCTTTGTGTCTCCCAGAGAATCAAATGCTATAAAGACCAACCTTTGAAAATACATGATAACTATAACATTTTTTTCTCAATGGGAAACACCTATAAAACAATTATAATCTATGTCTTGACATTCGGGATCTTAAACACAGTTTTAGCAACAAACAAAATAAGCTCAGCCTTACAAAAATCTTTCCAAACTAGTAAGCCTGCCAAAAATGCTGACCAGCTCTCTATCAGCAAATTCCTATTTTACCTACTTATATTCCCCCAATTTTCTACTCTTTCATTCTGTCCCAGCACATATCCGTAAACTGACAGAGAAAACTCTGACCCCAAGACAAATACAGCTCTGCCACAGATTCCCAAAAAGGAAAAAGAGAAAGCGGGTCTCTATTAAATTTCCTTCTGGCCTACTGCCTAATTCTCATTAAGCCCACCATGGTCACACGATACCGACCAAGAAATGTATAAAAGTTCACTTTTTTATTTTCCAACTATGAAGAAGAAACATAGCATTACATGTTGTAACCCAGATGTAATTATGAAGATTGCTGCTTAAATGTAAAACTGAAGCTGGGTTTTTTGCATCTTTATTAGTCATAGGAAGAAAAATGATTAAGCCTGCCTTCTATTAGGTTTGCTTTGATTTCTTTTAGGCCCTGGGAATGTGAACTAGTGTTTGTTTTCATGACTGCCAACATTTAAACCTTCCAAGCAATCTTGGATTCAACAACTGAACACATTAAACAGCTAATGTATAACACACACTATGTTCTCAGTCAAAAACCCACAGCAACTTCTAAAACATTTTAAGCCATAGCTTTTGTCATGAAACTATTGTAAATCTATGTTTGAAGTCCTGTCTTAATTTTGTTTAAACCTTTCTGCAGGACACTCTTTTAGAAATAGTTTCAGGGAGTGTTTATACCAGAGGCACTTATTCAGGCCTGAACCATGGCCATTGCTAGGAATTTAGTAAGGCTAATCACTTGATTTCAGTTTTGGAGTCGATGTTGTTCTATGCACTAATTAGAGTGCTAAGTGGAAAATACGCTGTCTGATGAAAGAATGGAAACAGGATGTGAACACGAGGGATTGTCAAGTTTTCAACAGAATACACTTTTTCTTTCCTATTTTTTTCTCTTCTTCTCTTCCTTACTCTCTTCTAGTTTCTGCCAGAAGGTTCAGATAAAAGTGCCTGGAAGAAAGCCTGCTTGTGACAATGAATGGTCATTAGACCGATTCTTCAGAAAAAAATGACAGAATGTTGATAATTGTTGAAATTGAGTGATACATAGGAGCTGTGTTATCTTAATTTCCTACTTTCATATATTTTTGAGAACTTTACTAATAAGAAGTAAAAAATGTTTCCTTGGGCAAAAAGCTGTGACCAATTTACCAAAGCAGTTAATACTGGTAATGGTAGCTGAACAGCAGAATTAATGCTGTGTTTTCTACCTCCTACTTGAGGGTAAAGGGCTCTAGCAGCCCCTCTGCTATGTGTGTTCATTAGTCTTGATGCTTCTGGAAGCTGGGATCCTGAACTGAACATACTCTACTTCCTACTTCAGAAAAACAAACAGTAAACAGATATCCCTTGGTCTGGATTGTCAAAAGCCTCAAGAGATTTTAAAGTCAAAATGACTTGAAGATTTGGTAATAATGGGCTATTTGGGAGATTATTTGACTCCAAAAATCTGAGTCGAAACTCTTTCATGTAGGTAACAAAAAATATTTGTGGGTTTGTTTTTGTTTTTTTTGATGATTACCTTTTCAGTTTTGCTCTTCATATGTGTTCCAGTTACCTAATGCTGCATAACAAACTGGCCGAAAACTTAGTGACTAAAAAAAATAGCAACTATCTTATTTGCTTGAGAATCTGTGGATCAGGAATTTGGATAGCAAGAGTGTCTTTTCTACATGATATCTGGGATCTTAGCTAGGATGACATAAATGTCTGGGAGTGAGCTGGGTCGTCCCACTGGGGTTACAGGTCTGGGGCCTCACTTCTTACTGTTAGTTGAGCTGCTCAGTGCTCCTCCCTGTGACCTCACCACATACCCAGCTGGACATATTCACAGCATAGAAGGCTGGTGGGTAGTTGTATTTATTACGTGGCAGTAGGCTTCCCTAGAGAAAAAGGAAAAAGATGCCCGACTTTATACAGGCTAGGCCCAGAACTGGTAAGGTGTGAGTTTAGCTGTGTTCTATAGATCAAGTCAAATCAGAGGGACCAGCCCAGATTTAGGGAGAGGGGCTTCTCCTGTTAATGTATTAATCAGCTTGCCCACAAAGGGGAGCAAGGGATTGTGGGTGCCCGTCTCTAAAGATTATCTACACATATTATTTCCTGTAGCCAGCCTTAAAAGAGTTTTATGTTTTAGATACATCCTGGATTTTGACTCTTGAGCACACTGGAAAACACCATCATCTAGTGGCAATATATTCTCATTTTTAGAAGGTATCTAAAGGGGAAAAAAAGGTTTTGGGTAGTGAAATGGTAAACATTTTTAGAATAAAAAATAATACTCTTTCTCATAAATTAAGTAAAAGTTACTATTGCAGTAAAAATACAGAATTTAACTCATACTGCAATGAAGATTTTTATAGGGAAAAATGTAATTTCATTATTCAGTCTCGGCTTGCTCCCAAATTCCTACCCACTGATGAGCAGTGAAAAATAAAAGCATTCAATATGCAATCAGGCTTAGAGCAATGATCCATGACCTAAACAGTCCACTAGGCAGTGTTCATTCTCTCCCCCTTCCACTGTTTATCTTCCAAAGAGCATCTGAGTGCATGGGAAACAGTGCCTGGCATGGAGGGGAAGGGGCCTCTGAGCTTGTGCTGGTCCTTAGATATTGCCTGCTGGAAGGATTTCCCTTCTCTTCCTGGTTACCGTGGCTCCTATTGTCCTCTGTGTTGTCTGTGGCTGGTGAACTTGTGGTCCTGTCACAAGTGTATGTTCATGATATAGTCTTTCCTGTATGTCAGCTGGGCAACTGCTCAGCTAGCTGCCTGCTTAGCAGTCCAGCACAAAGGAATAGACAAGAGTCACACACAGTAACTATGCTATTCACTCAGCTCCTATTGAAGGCAGGCTCACTCAAAGTAGAACATCAACGTACATTAATATTCTACTGACACTCTAACAATCTAAGAGGAATATAACACATACACATACACAGCAATCAGTGGGGGATAATGAACCCCAGGCCCAGAGACTCAGTCTGCAGGTCCAGAAGACAGCACAGTGGGGAAAGGGGCTGTCAGTGTCTTGCAAGGGAAGACCTCTGGAGCCAGGTGGGCAGCAGGGCAGGGGAAGTCCTTAGTTCAGCAGGGGAGAGCCTCCAGTGGCTGACGCCAAGGGACATCAGCATGGCATTGGGCAGCACTGTGGTGTGTGGAGCTCGGCTATCTCTGTAGTGGTCTGGAACCTGCCTCAGTTATATCTTAAAAGTGGTGTACATCCTTCTGGGTCTTTTGATAAATATCTTGGCACCCCTGATGCCAAGCGGGGAATTTTCCCAGGAGCCTATGGGTGGTACATGGTTATTCTGCTTGACACCCCTACTGGCAAGTATGGAATTTCCCCAGGAGCCTGTCTATGGGTGGTCTCACTTTGCAGATGGTTGTTCTGATCACATATGCAGATATCTTAGGTATGTCTCCTTGCCAAATGTATCTCCTCTGACTCAGGCAGTTTCCCTCTTGAACCAAAGTGTTATGGTTGACTGACAGCCATTCTGGTTGATATGAGTGGCTCCACTTTGTTTTATGTACTTTATGCTATCTTGATTGGACCAATGCCATTTTATTGGTCCTGCTCTCCACAGGGCTGTTCTCTTGCCTTCGAAAATACTATGGATGGGATTCCCGGGGCAGCTTGGCTTCCCCTTACTCCTGCTTGCTGCAGACCTGAGTCTGCTGAGTTGTCCATCTGGACCAGTGAACTCCACTCACCCCAGGCTCTCCTGCAATGGATGGTCTTCTTGCACAACAGACCCCGTGGCAGTCCCATGGTCTTTCAATGTAGCACTCATGCTGCCTGAAAACTGAAGGCTGCCAGAAGAGTCTGTCTTCAGAGCCTCTCTGCCTGATTGCCTTCTCCACAAAAAAGAGTTAGAGAAGGCCTGAAACTATTATCCTAAACTTTCTCACAAGGTAGGTCTTTGGCTGGCACCTAGGAACTTTGATTTGGGAAGGATTCCTACCATACTAACTAAGAGCAAATCAGTGTCTTTAAGTGTTTGTACAAACAAGGTTTATGCTGAGCACCTGTTTTCCTTCTGGGAGTCTGAAATTTTGGTACTGCCTGGAAGAGGGAGCCCTTACGACTAGTTCTCAGTAAACGCCTGGGGCACTGAGTTTCTAATGAGCTTCCTGAAGGACAACATTTTACATGTGTTGTCACAATCTTTGCTGAGGGAATCAAGTGCACCCTTGATTCCCTCAGCAAAGATTGGGCTTTCAGAAACTTGCATCTGGTTTCCTTCAGAGTTTTCCACAGACACCTTTTCTCTATGCTGATATTTTTTTGTATCCTTTCACTGTAATGAATCTTGACCATAGGCTCAGTACAATAAATCCTCCTAGCAAATCATCAGACCTGAGGACTGTCTTGGGGATACCTGTCACATCCCCTGCCACCACGATTGCTTTGACATGGTGGCAGCATAGTGCAGCCTGCAAGAGGGCTTTCCTCAGACCCTTAGTGACTTGGAAGGACTGGAAAAATGGAAATCAGCATCTACTTACCTTTACTTCTCTTTTTCTCTCTTCTACTTCCTACCATCCCCTGTGTCTGGAAAGGGGAACATGTTACTTATCCAACCACTAGCTCAAAGTTCTTTTTTTTTAGGCTGGTCAGGCTGTCATGGACTGTAGTAGCACCTTCTTTATTCTAGATTAGAAAATCCTCTTTTGAGTCAATAGCCTGGTTTATAAGTTCTTATCTCACTGCATAGTCCTACTTAGCATGTTGAATACCATCCATCTCTTTTTCTCCATAGTCCCTTCTCAGACAGATGCTTTGGGTAGAAGAGAATGAAGAGTTTGTGTCTGCAAAGGTAAAAAAACTAAAGAGCAATAACACATTTTCAACATTATACATATTGTATTAGCTTAAACTTTGTTACACTGAATAAACTTTAATTAAACAAAAGAACTAAAAGTCTGGTCTTGTATGTGTATATGTACATACATGCACACACAAGCACACACACTTTCCCCTCAGGCAAATAATATCAAATGAATTTCTTCACATTTCATGTGTTGGTAAGTTTACAATTTTCATTTTTTTGTTTTTCAACTTGGAAAAATAGATAAATTCACCTGTTTAAAAGCAAATCCACTGGCAAATTTTCCTTTGTAAAGCAGTTTTAAATAAAATACTGGATTTAAAACATTAGTAAAAAGAAATGTTTAATGGTATACATAACTCAATAGAAATGTTTTTAATATATTGTCCCCAAAGTAAACTTTCTAGTTGATGCTAGAAATACAATCAGGATGAATCATCAGCATCACCTGGTCTAGGGATGTGAATGCTGTGGGTGGCATAAACCCTAAGAAAAGGGCAGAAAATTTAAAAAAAAAGTAATGATGAGTACATTCTCTGGGAGAACATGTATCCCTGAAATAATCCCTTCTGTTTAAAACAAGCTTTATTGATTTATAATGAACATATAACATTGTAGGTGTAAGGTGTAGTGTGTTGATTTGAAACACTTTTGTATTGCAAAATGATGATCACCACAGCATTAATTAACACCTGCATCACATCATGTAATTATCATTTCTTTCTTGCAATGAGAACATTTGAAAGATCTACTCTCTTAGCAATCCCTTCTTTAACTCACTCTCTCCTCACCTTCTTCCCTTCCAAAACAACAATCTCCCCTACTTACTTACCAAAATAAATAAGTAAATAAATATCACTCAGGAAAGCAAGCATTACCTGATTTCCCACCAGAATTACCCAACCCTAAATTTTATTAACCCATGAGGTAGGAAAAGCTTGGTGATGGTCTTTTAAAAAAGGTAGTTGTTTCCATGTGGTGTAATCTGATTTTATTAACACATTGTTTTTGTTCAGAAGTAGGGAAAATGCAAAACTAAAAATTTTAAGAACTTTTATTTTTTTTAAATTTTTATTGTGCCCTGGCTGGCATAGCTCAGTGGATTGAGCACAGGCTGTGAACCAAAGCATCGCAGGTTCAATTCCCAGTAAGGGTACATGCCTGAGTTGCAGGCCATGACCCCCAGCAACTGCACATTGATGTTTCTCTCTCTATCTCCCTCCCTTCCCTCTCTAAAAATAAAAAATAAATAAAATCTTTAAAAAAAATTTTTATTGTTATTATATTATAGTTGTCCCAATGTTTTCCCTTTTGTTCTATCTTTTGCTCTTGCCCACCCCCTTTGCTCTCCCTCACCCCCTGCTCCCACAGTCAGTCTCCACACCATTTGTCCATGTCTGTGGGTCAATCATACATGTTCCTTAGTCCTTTTTATTTCTTTCCACCATTATCCCTTCCCCCCCACCCCTCTGGCCATTGTCAGTCTGTTCCATGTTTCTATGCCTCTGGTTCTGTCTTGCTCATTAGTTGCTTTTGTTCATTAGATTCCTCCTATAGGTGAGATCATATGGTATTTGCCTTTCACCGACTGGCTTATTTCATTTAACATGATATTCTCCATTTCCATCCACACTTTAATGAAAGGTAGGAGTTCCTTCTTTCTTTCTGTTGCATAGTATTCCATTGTGTAAATGTACCACAATCTTTTGGTCCATTCATTTACTGATGGGTACTTAGGCTGTTTCCAGCATTTGGCTATTATAACTAGCACTGCTATGAGCAAAGGGGTATTTAAGTTCTTTTGAATTGGTGATTCGAGATTCTTAGGGTATCTTCCCAGCAGTGGAATCACTGAATCAAAAAGCAGTTCCATTTTTAATTTTTTGAGGAACCTCCACACTGTTTTCCACAGTGGCTGTACCAGTCTGCGTTCCCACCAACTGTGCACCAGGGTTCCCTTTTCTCTACATCCTCACCAGCACTTGTTTGTTGATTTGTTAATGATGGCCACTCAGACAGGTGTGAGGTGATACCTCATTGTGGTTTTAATTTGCATCTCTCTGATGGCTAGTAATATTGAGCATTTTTTCACATCTCTTCAGGCCCTCTGTATGTTCTCCTTGGAGAAGTGTCTGTTCAGGTCCTTTGCCCATTTTTTAATTGGGTTGTTTGTCTTCCTGGTGTTGAGTCATATAAGTTCTTTATATCTTGGGGATTAAACCCTTGTCCAATGTATCACTGGCAAATATTTTATTCTATATAGTCAGTTCCCTTTTCATTTTGATTATGGTGTCTTTAGCCATGCAGAAATGTTTTAATTTGATGGAGTCCCAGTTGTTTATTTTTTCCTTTTTTCCCCTTGCTCTAGGAAACATATCAGCAAGAATATTGCTACATGGGATATCTGAAATTTTCCTGCCTATGTTTTCCATGAAGACTTTTATGTTACCATAAAATAAATATGGTAACTTTTATGTTACCATAAAAGTCTTTATCTATTTTGAGTTTATTCTGATATATGGTGTAAGTTGTTGGTCTAATTTTATTTTTTTGCATATACCAGTCCAGGTCTCCCAACACCATAATAAAGTACCTAGGAATAAATTTAACCAAGGAGGTAAAAGACCTGTGCTTGGAAAACTATAGAACAGTGGAGAAAGAAATTGAGAAAGATGCAAATAAATGGAAACATATGCCCTGTTCATGGATTGGAAGAATTAACTTCATTAAAATGTACATACTACCCAAAACAATCTATAGATTCAATGCAATTCCTACCAAAATACCAATGGCATATTTCAAAGATCTATAACAAATATTCAAAAATTTATATGGAATGAAAAAAGACCCTGAATAGCCTCAGAAATCCTGAGAAAGAAGAACAAAGCAGGAGGGATCACAATACTTGATATTAAATTATATTACAATGCCACTGTAATCAAGACAATCTGGTACTGGCATAAGAACAGGGCACACAGATCAGTGGAACAGGATATAGAGCCCCAAAATAAACCCATGTCTCTATGGTCAATTCATATTCAGCAAGGGAGGCATGAGAATACAATGGCAGAAAGATAGTCTCTTCAAAAAATGGTATTGGGAGAACTGGACTGGTACATGCAAAACTAAATTAACCAACTCAGAAATTAACTGACTCAGATGGCAATAACATTGACAAGTCTTGTCTACTGCTGGCCACCACGCTGCAGAGCTCAGCCTGGTGTCTCCACCTGCCTCCTGGATGTTCCCTCCTATGTGAGAGAAGCTCATGTCTGCTACCAGTACATATTGCACATGAAATTCTTCAAATACTGCTGCAAAGCATCCAGAAAACACCAAGTCTAAACTTAGTCTTACATATGTAGCCAGAGACATGGATAAATACAGAGACCTAGAAATACATACAGAATTCCAGAGGGGGAAAAATGAACTCTGAGCCAGAAACATATTGTGAATATGCAAATATCGCAGTGTCTGGTACCCAAGCATTGCCCTTTAGCACTTGCCTAACTCCATCTTTCTCTCCTTTTCCCTTTCCACCATGTTCCTCCTACCACCACTATCTTCCCATCTGCTTATTTTTTCTCTGAAGTTCCATTTTAAAAATATGGTATCACCTCTTAAAAATAAGAAAAATATGGTGCCACAAATAACACTGCCAGGTGTAACATATGATGCTGCTTCTGAGAGTTGGGGGAAAAATGTATAAAAGAGGCTGCGTTCAAATTTTCTTACAAAGGTTATCGGAAATGGATTTTATCCATTTTGTCTTGAACTCTGTTCACTCCTGGTTAGATTTCAGGTCTGCTTTGCGCTTTAAAGAAATTGTATAATCCAAGTCTTGTCATCAGCTTTCTTAATTTATTTCCCTGAAATGACAGGCCTGGCAGAGGCTGGCCTGCCTCTCAAATGTCTGGATTACAGTGTAGCTATGGAAACAGGTGTTAAAGTGCTTTGAATGTCAAGTTAAACTGGTGCTTTGCACATCGTGTTCTATACGGACAGAATGTTATTTTATATGCTGACCAATACAACTGCATCCTTCCCCCCAATTTACAGGAGATTATCATAGGTATTCTAAAGGGTAGAGAATGAAGATGTCAAATTCATTGTGTTCTTGAAAGCTCTGATTCAAGTTCTTCATTCTGCAAAATAATAATAATAAGAAGAAGAAGAAGAAGAAGAAGAACACGAAGAAGAAGAAGAAGAAGAAAGTAAAATAAAATAAGAGAGGGGGTAATCAGAACAAATTCATTTACTATGAGCTAATAGTTTTCCTTTTGTCTAAAATGAGAAACAATGGATGAATCTAATAGAGAAGGATTCTGCTCTAATTTATATACTCTATGACCTCCATGAACATATCTATTCTCAGCACTGAAGATTTTAGCAGATTTCAGTCCCATTATACAGAAGTAACTATTTTTAATAACTTGCTAAAAACATTATCTGCCATTAATTCGACATACTCAGAAAGAAAAGGGAACAAATATTGAGTTCTGGAAGAGCCACCCTGTGATAGCCCACTTATCAGACACCAGTAATTGTATTTCATTTCATCTTTACACACACTGCTGCAGGGGAGACACAATCCCTGTTTTATGGGAAAGGAAACTGAGAATCAGAGAGGTTAAGTAATATGTTCAAGGCCTCAAGGTTATAAGTGCAACAGCCAGAATTCAATCTGAGCTTTGTCTACAAAACCCATGTTCTCTCCACTGAATCAACCTAGACAGCAAGTTTGGGGCATGTAAGGCCAAACTGGCATACTGTCTCCTTGGCATGCTTCCCTGTCAGTTCAGCTGGTTTAAAAAAGCAAGGCATCACATCTCTGGGTGGGTCACAATAATTAGGCACGGTCTCCTGACACTCAAATCCTGTTAGCCTCGCTCCAACTTCTATACTAACATTACTTGATTGAAATGTTATCCAACCAATGATGAATTATTAAATCAAAGTCTACTTTAAATGGATATTGAGAAACTCTACACTTTTAAAGGACAGTGGTATAACATCTAATGGATCCTATTTGCTTCCTTTTTAAAATATTTTATTTATTTATTTATTTTAGAGAGAGAGGGGAAGGGAAGAAGAAAGAGAGGGAGAGAAACATCAATGTGTGGTTGCCTCTTAGGTGCCCCTGCACTGGGGACCTGGCCTGCAACCCAGGCATGTGCCCTGACTGGGAACTGAACCTGTGACCCTTTGTTTCATAGGCCCATGCTCAATCCACTGAGCTACACCAGCCAGGCCTGCTTCCTTTATAAATAATGACATTTTGTGATTTTTGAGGCATCACTGGCCTTATGATCAGCAAAAACAGATCAGAGCAGGGATATTCCGAAACACACAGGTATGTGGAATAAGAAAAAACTGTTTGAAGTTCATGCTTCTGAAGGTGAGATACATTTATGCTTGATTTCATGTGAGAATCTACATGCAGATGTAGAAAAAGCTAAATGATTACTGGGAAGTGTCCACCCTTGTGACCTCATGAGCAGATAAGAGCCCCAAACTAGCAGAACCCAAAAGAATAGGGAAGAACATCACAAATTGTCCCTTGGAACTAGCAGCAATCAGAGAGTTATAGTAAATTCTGCTTTACTACAATATGGGCATTATTATAGTTCCTTTCCAAAATCTGTATTAATTCATATCATTAAGGCCAAAATTGGCTTCAAGTTGCAATACTTAAACTGTACATTTTTCAGTCCTGAGGAATCATTGACTCCATCCAGGCAATGTGAATGCAGTTCAAAGATGCACCTGTGCCCCTCCAGTAAGATTCCCCTTCCCCTTCCTATTCCCCTTCCCCTTCCCTGGAGTAGGGATGGCTCTGGAGAGGCAAACCAGTAAGGAAGAAGGAGTGGTGCTGATCAAAGGAAGAAAATGTGTATCTCAATTCTAGAAACAGGGAGCTTCCTGCAGTGTATTATTTTGGAGTCAATTTATATTGATTGGGAGGTGGGAGTCACTGAAAAAGCACGTGCTGTGTGTCAAAGAAGAGACGAAAGATTCATTAATTGTAATGATATGGTTGGTGAGGCAGGACTGCTGATTGTCTCTGCAAAGTTCACTCAGGGTCTGCTTTGTGGAATAGGATCTCGGAGGAATGGGGAGAAGATCGGCTGCACTCAGACACCTCACACAATCCAAACCATTTTCTGAGACACAGACATAGAATATTCTGCATAGGCATTATCCTTTTGAACACTCACATTGCCATGGAGGGTTGGACTTTGTTTGACTATTATCCAAGATCACAGAGTTTGTAAGTGGCGATGTCAGGATTTGAACCCAAGGGTGCCTGCTGCCTCCATGACTCCTGCTTTGCCGTGAGACCATGGAGGCTGTCTGTTCTGCCTCACTTGAACTGTGTCATTTCGAGCCCTCCTTTGAATGTTGGACTGGTCAAATGCATGAATGAACCTACATTCTAAATTTATAGCATTCAGAATTAGCAGCATCCTGTGGTCAACGACTCCTCTTATACAGCCTCACTATTTTCTGACACTCACCAACTAGAACTGTATATCATGATAAATATGACCTCCTTTTCCATTTTGCTTTGGAATAACCATTTTATACTTATTTAGGAAACAGCAGTCTTGGGCAGGGGGCAGGAAACAACAAACTTTTCATTTTAAGCTTCAGAAGGATTTATAGACATCCATTCACTCAATATTAAACACCTACTATATGCTTAGTATGTTTCATGCTGTAGAATGCAAATGTTTACAAGCAGTTCGCCATCTAGTTGTAAAGACAAGTGATTATATGGACAGTACAATGATAAAGGTATGAACAGAAAATTTTGACAATAAGAAAAAGGGGCAGATAATTCAACATGTGAAAGTGGTGAAAGTGGTGAAAGGTGGTTGAACGTATCAGAGAAGGTTACACGTGATTCATAATTAGGCATTCTCTGTTTAGGTTAATTATCACATGAACCATATTCATAATTCAGTGTTTATTTTGTGTGTGTGTTTTTAAAAATGTGTGCCAGGTTATGCTGTACCATCATGGGGGGGGTGATATTCTGAAGTTGTCTTATTTTCACCATTCTCAAATGTATGGGAAGTAGTCAGATATATACAAAAGTTCCGGCACATGCATGTGTCCACATGCATGTGTCTGTCCACATGCATGCCCCCTAGGGGGCCCACCTTCTCCTGGCTGAAGCAGCAAGTTGCTTCACTTGCTCCCTATGCACCCCAAATCACAGAGGGCCCAGGAGGATGAGCTCCTGCTTCCTGCCAGTTTCTTCCCAGAAGCGATAAAGTATGTTTTAATTAGGCAAGGCAACAGGGACCTCCAACTGACCGGTCAGCCAGAGGAACAGTAGGAGAGCATCATATCTGGGAGCTTTGTGGAATGCAGGGACTGAACTCTTCCATATATACTCCAAATCTTTCCCTCAGGGCCGAACCCTGTGGGACAAACTTTCTAAAAGCCCTCTCCAGACCACCAAAAAGTGGAGTTGGGTGAACCCCTCTGGGATCCACCCACCCGCAATTAGCATTTACTCAGATGGCATTATTTTGTCTCATCATGAGGGCTTTTTCACAAAGTGTTGCCCCAAGGTCCAGGCAGGCAGGAGAGATACAGTTTGTCACATATGGACCCACTGCTCAATCTGATTAACTCCCAGGTGAGTTCTTGGCTCACCTCATTTCTGCACTAAGAGAAATGCAAATGGTCTTCCTTCCTTATTTTGCCTGTTTCTCTGAAAGTCTTAATGACCACACGCTCCCCGGGAAGGAACTGATTTCACACACGCCATTACTCTGAAACATTCCCCCTTTTTCCATCAACAGATACTCCACCCCATCAGCTATTCAACTATTTCAACATATGTAGGTGTCCATATACCAGTAAGTGATGAATGTAGGCTATATATATATATATGTATATATATATATATGCTTCTATATAATACTAGACTATGACAAAGTTGTTTACAATTGTAATCTTGTTGCCATTTGGTATCTAGAAATTAGTAGGTGTCTAGAATAAATTTTTATTCAATCTACTGATACATATAATTGCAGAAAATGTATCTTTTTATGCCCCTTACAATCAAATATCTTGTGATATTCTGGATAATGTTTAAAAGTAACTACCACCCCTTGTTTATTCTCAAAGATAATGTGCTCTAGAATGATTATAATTGACTAAAGATGCGAGTGCTGAGGTAGAAATGATTTTGAAGTTAGCCAGGATGTAGATTGTTACATTTTATTCCTTGGATTCTTTTTCATATTTTGAATAGACCATATTTGACTGTCTAGGCTGACATACAGAGTGTTTCCTATTTATCCCCTACCCTCCAGTCCTCCTCAAGAGCTGCTGTGAAAAACGTGTCCTTTAAACAGAAAAACATTTCACTGTTCTGGTCAAATAGAAGGCTACAGTGCATACTCCCAGTGGCTGAAGTTTTCTCCGAAATGAAATATAGGAGCCATAACTCAGTTTCTCTGGCAATGAACCATAGAGGCCATTTATCAGGATATGGCAGACATTTATCTCCTCAAATACTCCAAGGCAGATGGAAATAGCATCTAGCCTCCTCTCTGAATAAATAACCCAAATATTGCCCCCTACCTATGAAGAGACCCAAACACATCAGCCGTCATAGATCAGCTGGAGGCGAGCCAAACCAGTCAGCTGTAAACCTTCACTCCTGCTGCCTTCATGGACAGCAAGAGTCTCCTTTTCCAATGGGCCAGCATTCTGGAGCCAGGCCTTTGTTCTAACCCCCTTAGTAAGAACTCCGAAGCTAATGTGTTCTTTTTTGGCTATAAAGCTTCAATCTTCCCCTTCTTTGACTTCATTGGGCAAAAGACATTTTCCATTTTCCAACCTAAATATCAACATTTAAAAATTACCTCCTCAAAAACAATCTGAGACAAGCTTTTCCCCTCATTTAAAAGCAAATCAATCTCATACACTTAAAAATAATTAAGATGGGCTTACAGCCAAGATGGAGGTGTAAGTAGATACACTGTGCCTCCTCGAAAAATCAAAGGAAGGACAACAGCAATTAAAAACAAAACAAAACAAAAAACCCCAGAACTGACAGAAAATTGAACTGTATGGAAGTACGACAACCAAGGAGTTGAAGAAGACATTTTCATCCAAGTCGGTAGGAGGAGTGGAGTCAGGCAGCTGGGGCAGAGAGTACTCGAGGCTTAAAAAAAAAGCAGTGGCTGGCAGACCCAGGGAGGTGGCAGCTGGTGGAGTGGGTGCTCCCACATTCGAGCACAGATAAAATGGGAGGAACAACAGGGGAGTGAAACAGACCGCACAACCCAGGGCCCCAGCTCGGGGAAATAAAGCCTCAAACCACTGATTGAAAACACCTGTTGGGGGGGTGAGGTGGCAGTGGGAGAAACTCCCAGCTTCACAGGAGAGTTCGTTGGAGGGTCCTAGAATGTCCACAAGCCCACCCACCTGGGAATCAGCACCAGAAGGGTCCAATTTGCTTGTGGGAAGCAGAGGAAGTGACTGAAATCTGGCAGAGAGTAGAGCAAGTGCCATTGTTCCAGCTCAGAACCCTTCCCCACATACAGAGTCACAACCCAGCAACATAGGTTGCCCTGCCCTGGTGAACAACTAAGGCTCTGGCCCTCATACATAACAGTGTGGTCAAGACCAAAAAAAAAAAATGGCTCAAATTAAAGAATAGATCAAAGCTCCAGAAAAAAGTACACATAAGTGACAAAGAGATAGCCAACCTATCAGATGCACAGTTCAAAGCACTGGTAATCAGGATGCTCACAGAATTGGTTGAATTTGATCACAAATTAGATGAAAAAATGAAGGCTATGCTAAGTGAAATAAAGGAAAATGTACAGGAAACCAATAGTGATGGAAAGGAAATTGGGACTCAAATCAATGGTGTGGACCAAAGGAAGAAAGAAACATCCAATCAGAAAAAAATGAAGAAACACAAATTCAGAAAAATGAGGAGAGGCTTAGGAACCTCCAGGACATCTTTAAACATTCCAACATCTGAATTATAGGGGTACCAGAAGGGGAAGAGGAAGAGCAACAAGTGGACAAGTTATTTTAACAAATAATAAGAGAGAACTTGCCCAATCTGGTGAAGGAAATAGATTTTCAGGAAGCCCAGGAAGCTCAGGGAGTCCCAAAGAAGTTGGACTCAAGGAGTAACACACCTAGGCACATCATAATTACATTAGCCAAGATTAAAATTAAGGAGAGAATCCTAAAAGCAGCAAGAGAAAAGGAGGCAGTTACCTACAAAGGAGTTCCCATAGACTGTCAGCTGATTTCTCAAAAAAGGCCTTAAAAGTCAAAAGGGGGCTGGAAAGAAGTATTCCAAGTCATGAAAGGCAAGGACCTACATCCAATATTGCTCTATCCAGCAAAGCTTTCATTTAGAATGGAAGGGTAGATAAAGTATTTTCAGACAAGGTCAAGTTAAAGGAGTTCATCATCACCAAGTCCTTATTATATGAAATGTTAAAAGGATTTATCTAAGAAAAAGAAGATTAAAAATGTGAGCAATAAAATTATAGCAAACTCACAATAATGAACAACCACACCTAAAGCAAAAACAAAAGCAAACTAAGCAATCAACTAGAGCAGGAACAGAACCACAGGAATGGAGATTTCATGCAGAGTTATTAACAGGGGGTGGGAGGGAGAGAGAGGAGGAAAAGGTACAGAGAATAAGTGGCACAGGTGGTAGGTAGAAAATAGACAGGGGGAGGGCAAGAATAGTATGGGAAATGTAGAAGCCAAAGAACTTATATATATGATCCATGGGCATGAACTAAAGGGGGGGAAT